>NC_138295.1:72490000-72667500 GCF_965601325.2 Salmo salar | reverse complement strand
GGTCCTCCAACATCTAGCTACATTTGGTTACTTTGATGCTTTTCAGGGCTCATCTGTACTGGTAGTGACTTTTCTGCTGTAGTGATGTCATACACACCCATGATGTCGCTAGACCTCATAATTTAAATGTGGTCTGAAGTTCAGCTGATTCCCTGACACCATGTTATCTGTTGTATAGATCCTGCCACGCGAGTCAGGAGAAAGTTGGTTTTTATCACGGAACTATGGACTCCTGTTCTTCTCTGGCAGAGTAATGGTTATGTAGAGAGGATGATAGTCATATTGAACAGTAGGTGATCAGTGTTTCTCTCTGATTGAAACTATGTAACACTCCGGTGATGCTGAAGCCCAGTCTGGCTCAGACCTGTCACATCTTCATGACCACACACATGTGAGGAAATAGCCTATCAAGTGCATTCAACTTGTCATTCAAGCCTCATGAATATACACTCATTCACTCACATATTGGCGTGTTCTCAATCTTGAATACACATTTACATCAAGGTCAGTCGAGCAGGCAGACAAACAAACACTCATCAACATGTGCCCACACCCACAGTCTGTTTCCGCCTTTCACACTTTGAGTTTCCGTTGTACATTTGGGGAGGAGGGAGGAGGACTAGCTGGTGTTTCCTCTGTCAGTAGGAAAGAGTGACAGAATCAGGGAAAATAGGTGGAGAGGTTTTCATTATGAATAGTATTCCACAGACATAGAAAGAGCACCAATGTTGTGGTCGTGTGTGTGAGTGTTCACTATCAGAGTAGTATCACGGCAGGGAGATCAGTGAGTGTTCACTATCAGAGTAGTATCACGGCAGGGAGATCAGTGAGTGTTCACTATCAGAGTAGTATCACGGCAGGGAGATCAGTGAGTGTTCACTATCAGAGTAGTATCACGGCAGGGAGATCAGTGAGTGTTCACTATCAGAGTAGTATCACGGCAGGGAGATCAGTGAGTGTTCACTATTAGAGTAGTATCACGGCAGGGAGATCAGTGAGTGTTCACTATCAGAGTAGTATCACGGCAGGGAGATCAGTGAGTGTTCACTATCAGAGTAGTATCACGGCAGGGAGATCAGTGAGTGTTCACTATCAGAGTAGTATCACGGCAGGGAGATCAGTGAGTGTTCACTATCAGAGTCGTATCACGGCAGGGAGATCAGTGAGTGTTCACTATTAGAGTAGTATCACGGCAGGGAGATCAGTGAGTGTTCACTATTAGAGTAGTATCACGGCAGGGAGATCAGTGAGTGTTCACTATTAGAGTAGTATCACGGCAGGGAGATCAGTGAGTGTTCACTATTAGAGTCGTATCACGGCAGGGAGATCAGTGAGTGTTCACTATTAGAGTAGTATCACGGCAGGGAGATCAGTGAGTGTTCACTATTAGAGTAGTATCACGGCAGGGAGATCAGTGAGTGTTCACTATTAGAGTCGTATCACGGCAGGGAGATCAGTGAGTGTTCACTATTAGAGTAGTATCACGGCAGGGAGATCAGTGAGTGTTCACTATCAGAGTAGTATCACGGCAGGGAGATCAGTGAGTGTTCACTATCAGAGTAGTATCACGGCAGGGAGATCAGTGAGTGTTCACTATTAGAGTCGTATCACGGCAGGGAGATCAGTGAGTGTTCACTATTAGAGTAGTATCACGGCAGGGAGATCAGTGAGTGTTCACTATTAGAGTCGTATCACGGCAGGGAGATCAGTGAGTGTTCACTATTAGAGTAGTATCACGGCAGGGAGATCAGTGAGTGTTCACTATTAGAGTAGTATCACGGCAGGGAGATCAGTGAGTGTTCACTATTAGAGTCAGTATCACGGCAGGGAGATCAGTGAGTGTTCACTATTAGAGTAGTATCACGGCAGGGAGATCAGTGAGTGTTCACTATTAGAGTAGTATCACGGCAGGGAGATCAGTGAGTGTTCACTATTAGAGTAGTATCACGGCAGGGAGATCAGTGAGTGTTCACTATTAGAGTAGTATCACGGCAGGGAGATCAGTGAGTGTTCACTATTAGAGTAGTATCACGGCAGGGAGATCAGTGAGTGTTCACTATTAGAGTCGTATCACGGCAGGGAGATCAGTGAGTGTTCACTATTAGAGTAGTATCACGGCAGGGAGATCAGTGAGTGTTCACTATTAGAGTAGTATCACGGCAGGGAGATCAGTGAGTGTTCACTATTAGAGTCGACCGGCGGGGTCAGTGGGCACGGCGACCGGCGGGAGATCAGTGAGTGTTCACTATTAGAGTAGTATCACGGCAGGGAGATCAGTGAGTGTTCACTATTAGAGTAGTATCACGGCAGGGAGATCAGTGAGTGTTCACTATGGGCACGGCAGGGGTCAGTGAGTGCACGGGCCGGCGGGAGATCAGTGAGTGTTTCCGGTGCAGGACTGTTGTGGTTGGGTGGACACCCTAGCAGTGACGGTGACAGGAAGGTTGTGGTTTCTACACCCAGTCTACCATGAGTCAGATACAACACAAAGTAGAGTGGAGGAGAGGAAAGAGGAGGAGGGCAGAGAAGAGGCCAGGTCAGGCAGGTGTGAGTGACAAGCAGCCACACTCGATGATGTGCAGCACTGTGTACGTGTTAATAACAGTAGAAACAGAACCAGACTGATGTACAGATGGATCCCAAATACATCCCTAAGCTACAGACAGAGAACTAAAAGACTGAACACAAATACATCTCTAAGCTACAGACAGAGAACTAAAAGACTGAACACAAATACATCCCTAAGCTACAGACAGAGAACTAAAAGACTGAACACAAATACATCTCTAAGCTACAGACAGAGAACTAAAAGACTGAACACAAATACATCCCTAAGCTACAGACAGAGAACTAAAAGACTGAACACAAATACATCCCTAAGCTACAGACAGAGAACTAAAAGACTGAACACAAATACATCTCTAAGCTACAGACAGAGAACTAAAAGACTGAACACAAATACATCCCTAAGCTACAGACAGAGAACTAAAAGACTGAACACAAATACATCCCTAAGCTACAGACAGAGAACTAAAAGACTGAACACAAATACATCTCTAAGCTACAGACAGAGAACTAAAAGACTGAACACAAATACATCTCTAAGCTACAGACAGAGAACTAAAAGACTGAACACAAATAGGCCTCACAAATCCTCTTTCCTCTTCTGGAACACATGTTCCACTCTGCACCTGAGAACACCTGACAGGGCTAGCAGCAACCTCTCTCCTCTTGTAGGAGTCAGTATTCATGACTGAGAGCATAGCCTTTCTGAACGTGCTGTCCTCTATGAAGGCTAATCGTCTCAGTCCATCAGTATGGCTGTGCTCCACGGACCTCCAGGCTAACTCCCTTCTCCCTGGTCTACCCCCTCTCCTCCCCAGGGTTTGCCTTTCCAGACTGGGCCTACAAACCCGAGTCCAGCCCCGGCTCGCGACAGATCCAGCTGTGGCACTTCATCCTGGAGCTGCTGAGGAAGGAGGAGTACCATGATGTCATCGCCTGGCAGGGGGACTATGGAGAGTTTGTCATCAAGGACCCTGACGAGGTGGCCCGGTTATGGGGGGCCCGCAAGTGCAAACCCCAGATGAACTACGACAAGCTGAGCAGGGCACTCCGGTAAGGAAACTCAATGACACCAAGCGTGTCCAGCCCAATGTGCTGTTTACACACTGATCCTAATGCACATGGCTGTCTTATGGCAGTGATCCAGGCCCCAGTTACTCTTAAAGCTCGGGCTTAGGCCCCAGATGCAGGTTTATTGTTATGTTGTGCACATCTGCTTGACATGACCATGTCTCTCACACCTGCCTAAGCTGGCTGTTATGACTATGACACCAGCTCTCACCCCTAAAGCACTGTATACTGTAGGCCTATCATATTGGCACTGACCCTATCTCCCAATACACTGTATACTGTAGGCCTATCGTATTGGCACTGACCCTATCTCCCAATACACTGTATACTGTAGGCCTATCATATTGGCACTGACCCTATCTCCCAATACACTGTATACTGTAGGCCTATCATATTGGCACTGACCCTATCTCCCAATACACTGTATACTGTAGGCCTATCATATTGGCACTGACCCTATCTCCCAATACACTGTATACTGTAGGCCTATCATATTGGCACTGACCCTATCTCCCAATACACTGTATACTGTAGGCCTATCATATTGGCACTGACCCTATCTCCCAATACACTGTATACTGTAGGCCTATCATATTGGCACTGACCCTATCTCCTAATACACTGTATACTGTAGGCCTATCATATTGGCACTGACCCTATCTCCTAATACACTGTATACTGTAGGCCTATCATATTGGCACTGACCCTATCTCCTAATACACTGTATACTGTAGGCCTATCATATTGGCACTGACCCCATCTCCCAATACACTGTATACTGTAGGCCTATCATATTGGCACTGACCCTATCTCCCAATACACTGTATACTGTAGGCCTATCATATTGGCACTGACCCTATCTCCCAATACACTGTATACTGTAGGCCTATCATATTGGCACTGACCTTATCTCCCAATACACTGTATACTGTAGGCCTATCATATTGGCACTGACCCTATCTCCCAATACACTGTATACTGTAGGCCTATCGTATTGGCACTGACCCTATCTCCCAATACACTGTATACTGTAGGCCTATCATATTGGCACTGACCCTATCTCCCAATACACTGTATACTGTAGACCTATCATATTGGCACTGACCCTATCTCCCAATACACTGTATACTGTAGGCCTATCATATTGGCACTGACCCTATCTCCCAATACACTGTATACTGTAGGCCTATCATATTGGCACTGACCTTATCTCCCAATACACTGTATACTGTAGGCCTATCATATTGGCACTGACCCTATCTCCCAATACACTGTATACTGTAGGCCTATCGTATTGGCACTGACCCTATCTCCCAATACACTGTATACTGTAGGCCTATCATATTGGCACTGACCCTATCTCCCAATACACTGTATACTGTAGGCCTATCATATTGGCACTGACCCTATCTCCCAATACACTGTATACTGTAGGCCTATCATATTGGCACTGACCCTATCTCCCAATACACTGTATACTGTAGGCTTATCGTATTGGCACTGACCCTATCTCCCAATACACTGTATACTGTAGGCCTATCATATTGGCACTGACCCTATCTCCCAATACACTGTATACTGTAGGCCTATCATATTGGCACTGACCCTATCTCCCAATACACTGTATACTGTAGGCCTATCATATTGGCACTGACCCTATCTCCCAATACACTGTATACTGTAGGCCTATCGTATTGGCACTGACCCTATCTCCCAATACACTGTATACTGTAGGCCTATCATATTGGCACTGACCCTATCTCCCAATACACTGTATACTGTAGGCCTATCATATTGGCACTGACCCTATCTCCCAATACACTGTATACTGTAGGCCTATCATATTGGCACTGACCCTGCAGTTTGGGAATAATTTAGTCATTTTCTGCTTAGGGTACTTTGCGGTTGTCACTGGTTACCACAGCCACAAAGTCAAAATTGGCTATATTGTAAAAATGAATGAAAACTAAAAATTGTATAAAGTCTAGGCCTCCTCACCAAACAGATGTCCTGGACGTAACTCATCCCCATGTAGTGTTCAATGTAGTATTGTTAATCAATTCTAAAAAATCCAAGGAACAGACATAATACACTAAATCCAATGTCTGTATATCAAAAAGAAGACAGATTTTGGTTTGTAACCCTGACTAATGTAGCCCAGTTTCATGGCACTATTCTGTTACGCTATATTACATCCGTTTTCTTATATAAAATAGGTGTCTTGACTGTGATATGAGCGTCTTGTCTGCTAAATGAACAAAACAAGGCTATGCCATTGCACAGCCATAGGCTTCTACAAGCAAGCGCCACATTGCTGAGGTTACGACCTTTTTCAAGATTGTGTTCACCAATATAATACAACCTGATGACATTACAGTTTCAATGAATTCATCTTAAATGGCACTTGTTTTTTCATTGACTGAATATACACTGCTCAAAAAAATAAAGGGAACACTTAAACAACACAATGTAACTCCAAGTCAATCACACTTCTGTGAAATCAAACTGTCCACTTAGGAAACAACACTGATTGACAATAGATTTCACATGCTGTTGTGCAAATGGAATAGACAACAGGTGGAAATTATAGGCAATTAGCAAGACATCCCCAATAAAGGAGTGGTTCTGCAGGTGGGGACTACAGACCACTTCTCAGTCCCTATGCTTCCTGGCTGATGTTTTGGTCACTTTTGAATGCTGGCGGTGCTTTCACTCTAGTGGTAGCATGAGACGGAGTCTACAACCCACACAAGTGGCTCAGGTAGTGCAGCTCATCCAGGATGGCACATCAATGCGAGCTATGGCAAGAAGGTTTGCTGTGCCTGTCAGCGTAGTGCCCAGAGCATGGAGGCGCTACCAGGAGACAGGCCAGTACATCAGGAGACGTGGAGGAGACCGTAGGAGGGCAACAACCCAGCAGCAGGACCGCTACATCCGCCTTTGTGCAAGGAGGAGCAGGAGAAGCACTGCCAGAGCCCTGCAAAATGACATCCAGCAGGCCACAAATGTGCATGTGTCTGCTCAAACGATCAAAACAGACTCCATGAGGGTGGTATGAGGGCCCGACGTCCACAGGTGGGGGTTGTGCTTACAGCCCAACACCGTGCAGGACGTTTGGCATTTGCCAGAGAACACCAAGATTGACAAATTCGCCACTGGCGCCCTGTGCTCTTCACAGATGAAAGCAGGTTCACACTGAGCACATGTGACAGACGTGACAGAGTCTGGAGACGCCGTGGAGAACGTTCTGCTGCCTGCAACATCCTCCAGCATGACCGGTTTGACGGTGGGTCAGTCATGGTGTGGGGTGGCATTTCTTTGGGGGGCCGCACAGCCCTCCATGTGCTCGCCAGAGGTAGCCTGACTGCCATTAGGTACCGAGATGAGATCCTCAGACCCCTTGTGAGACCATATGCTGGTGCGGTTGGCCTTGGGTTCCTCCTAATGCAAGACAATGCTAGACCTCATGTGGCTGGAGTGTGTCAGCAGTTCCTGCAAGAGGAAGGCATTGATGCTATGGACTGGCCCGCCCGTTCCCCAGACCTGAATCCAATTGAGCACATCTGGGACATCATGTCTCGCTCCATCCACCAACGCCACGTTGCACCACAGACTGTCCAGGAGTTGGCGGATGCTTTAGTCCAGGTCTGGGAGGAGATCCCTCAGAAGACCATCCGCCACCTCATCAGGAGCATGCCCAGGCGTTGTAGGGAGGTCATACAGGCACGTGGAGGCCACACACACTACTGAGCCTCATTTTGACTTGTTTTAAGGACATTACATCAAAGTTGGATCAGTCTGTAGTGTGGTTTTCCACTTTAATTTTGAGTGTGACTCCAAATCCAGACCTCCATGGGTTGATAAATTGGATTTCCATTGATTATTTTTGTGTGATTTTGTTGTCAGCACATTCAACTATGTAAAGAAAAAAGTATTTAATAAGTTTATTTTTTTCATTTAGATCTAGGATGTGTTGTTTAAGTGTTCCCTTTATTTTTTTGAGCAGTATATATGAGGCAATTTAGCAATTCAGATTCGTTATCTATAATGGTTATGATAAATGAGGCATTGTTGCACACTGTAGGCATAAACAGAAGATAAATGCGCACATATTTGTTTCCTGTGCCGCCCTTGTTCTAAAAATAGTACTCGAGCGATTTAAAAAAATCATGCGAGAACTGGAACAGTCCAAAAGGCCAATTGTCCATCCCTACTGTATAACTAGTCTGACCACATGCAGCCTATCACATGTGACTCTGAAGCCCATCGTTTATGGACACCAACTCAGGTCCCATATAGCCTTCTCTTATGGCACTGACCCTAACACCCATTAGGGCCTCTCCGTTACGGCAATGACCCCCATACACTGTGACACCAATTCAAGCTATTTTGGTGATGACCCTAGGCTTACTGTTAGGTCTGTGACCCTGTAGTGTAACGAGCCAGTAATCCTTCCATCCAGGCCTCAGGCTGCACAGTATCATCCCCCAGGCGGCTCACTGCTTAGCCTGGATTTGTCACACAGACTCTGTCCTGATCTACCTCTCAGCTACACACACTCACCGTAACACACAATTTACTCACTGACAGCAACACAACAGACTTTGACATACACTTTGGACTAATCTGTACAGTCTAGAATAATACGTAGGTGACACATTGCAATGCAATTGCTTCGATCAGGACAGAGAATAGGAGCCATAACCTGGGAGAACTACACAGTTCAACAGCCAAGTATCTAACCTGACCAGTCGCCCCTGACCAGTCGCCCCTGACCAGTCACCCCTGACTGTTTGAATGGGCTGGCTTGTAGTCTCTTGTATTTCTGACTTCACTGGACAAAGATTAGACTAAGCACTGATAAACCACACATAATCTGGAAGCAGTGAGAGCAGAAGAGCGATGGGGTCACCCTGTTTAGGGTTGGGCTTACGTAAGGTCTCTACTGTGGTGTGATTAACATGGTGTCTGTTGCAGATGGGGTCTGATGAGGACAGGCTGGTTTAACACACTAATTGCAAATCACAGTTTGGAGGGAGGGGGGTGTTTTTCCTTTTGTATTAATTCCTCATTGAATAAGTCCTTTTGGGTCTTAATACATCTTAATGATGTGAGATCCCTCCTCTTCTTCCTTATTCTCTCCTCACGCTACCTCACTCTTCTCTTCCTCTCATCCTCTCCTCACCCCTTCTCATTTCCTCTGGTCTCATCCTCCTTATAGTCTATGGGTAGTGTCCAGTAGAGTCACAGTATTGGAACAGATATGGAGCTTAGTCCACCAGTATGTAATTAATTAATTAATTAATTAATTAATTTATATATATAGTACCAGTCAAAAGTTTGGATACACCTACTCATTCCAGGGTTTGTCTTTATTTAAAAACATATTTTCTACATTCATCACAGCCTTCCTCCTCTTTCACTCTGCTCCGCTTTGTATCTTTCTCTCCATCTTTCCTTCTGTAGCGTCTCTCTCCCTCATATCTCTGACCTTAACACACATACTTATTTCTATCTTTGTGGAGACCTAAAATTGATTTCCTTTCAAAATCCTATTTTCTCTAACCTTACTACCTAAACCTACCGCCTAACCCTACCACCTAAACCTAATCCTACCGCCTAACCCTACCACCTAAACCTAACCCTACCACCTAACCCTACCACCTAACCCTAACCCTACCGCCTAACCCTACCGCCTAAACCTAACCCTACCACCAAACCCTACCACCTAACCCTAACCCTACCGCCTAACCCTACCACCTAAACCTAACCCTACCGCCTAACCCTACCACCTAACCCTAACCCTACCGCCTAACCCTACCACCTAACCCTACCACCTAACCCTACCGCCTAACCCTACCGCCTAACCCTAACCCTACCGCCTAACCCTAACCCTACCGCCTAACCCTACCACCTAAACCTAACCCTACCGCCTAACCCTACCACCTAAACCTAACCCTACCGCCTATCGCCTAACCCTACCGCCTAAACCTAACTACCGCCTAACCCTAACCCTACCGCCTAACCCTACCACCTAAACCTAACCCTACCGCCTACCGCCTAACCCTACCACCTAAAACTAACCCTACCGCCTAACCCTACCACCTAAACCTAACCCTACCGCCTAACCCTACCGCCTAACCCTACCACCTAAACCTAACCCTACCGCCTACCGCCTAACCCTACCACCTAAACCTAACCCTACCGCCTAACCCTACCGCCTACCGCCTAACCCTACCACCTAAAACTAACCCTACCGCCTAACCCTACCACCTAAACCTAACCCTACCGCCTAAACCTAACCCTACCGCCTAACCCTACCGCCTAACCCTAACCCTACCGCCTAAACCTAACCCCCTACCGCCTAACCCTACCGCCTAACCCTAACCCTACCGCCTAACCCTACCACCTAACCCTACCGCCTCCTAACCCTAACCCTACCGCCTAACCCTACCGCCTAACCCTACCACCTAAACCTAACCCTACCGCCTAACCCTACCGCCTAACCCTACCGCCTAACCCTACCGCCTAACCCTAACCCTACCGCCTAACCCTACCACCTAAACCTAACCCTACCGCGTAACCCTACCGCCTAAACCTACCGCCTAAACCTAACCCTACCGCCTAAACCTAACTCTACCGCCTAACCCTACCGCCTAAACCTAACCCTACCGCCTAACCCTACCGCTACCGCCTAACCCTACCGCCTAACCCTATCCCTACCGCCTAACTCTACCGCCTAACCCTATCCCTACCGCCTAACCCTACCACCTAACCCAAACCCTACCACCTAACCCTACCGCTTAACCCTACCGCCTAAACCTAACCCTAGCGCCTAACCCTAGTGCCTAAACCTAACCCTAGCGCCTAACCCTAGTGCCTAACCCTACTGCTTAACCCTACCGCCTAAACCTAACCCTAGCGCCTGACCCTAGCGCCTAAACCTAACCACCTCACCCTAACCCTACCCGCCTAAACCTAACCCTACCGCCTAAACCTAACCCTACCGCCCGCCTAAACCTAACCCTACCGCCTAACCCTAACCCTACCGCCTAAACCTAACCACCTCACCCTAACCCTACCGCCTAAACCTAACCCTACCGCCTAAACCTAACCCTACCGCCTAAACCTAACCCTACCGCCTAAACCTACCACCTAACCCTACCACCTAAACCTAACCCTACCGCCTAACCCTACCGCCTAACCCTATCCCTACCGCCTAACCCTACCGCCTAAACCTAACCCTTCCACCTAAACCTACCACCTAACCCTACCACCTAAACCTAACCCTACCGCCTAACCCTACCGCCTAAACCTAACCCTACCACCTAACCCTACCTCCTAAACCTACCACCTAACCCTACCACCTAAACCTAACCCTACCGCCTAAACCTAACCCTACCGCCTAAACCTAACCCTACCGCCTAAACCTAACCCTACCGCCTAAACCTACCACCTAACCCTACCACCTAAACCTAACCCTACCGCCTAACCCTACCGCCTAAACCTAACCCTTCCGCCTAAACCTACCACCTAACCCTACCACCTAAACCTAACCCTACCGCCTAACCCTACCGCCTAAACCTAACCCTACCACCTAACCCTACCTCCTAAACCTACCACCTAACCCTACCACCTAAACCTAACCCTACCGCCTAAACCTAACCCTACTGCTTAACCCTACCGCCTAAACCTAACCCTAGCGCCTGACCCTAGCGCCTAAACCTAACCACCTCACCCTAACCCTACCGCCTAAACCTAACCCTACCGCCTAAACCTAACCCTACCGCCTAAACCTAACCCTACCGCCTAACCATAACCCTACCGCCTAAACCTAACCACCTCACCCTAACCCTACCGCCTAAACCTAACCCTACCGCCTAAACCTAACACTACCGCCTAAACCTAACCCTACCGCCTAAACCTACCACCTAACCCTACCACCTAAACCTAACCCTACCGCCTAACCCTACCGCCTAACCCTATCCCTACCGCCTAACCCTACCGCCTAAACCTAACCCTTCCGCCTAAACCTACCACCTAACCCTACCACCTAAACCTAACCCTACCGCCTAACCCTACCGCCTAAACCTAACCCTACCACCTAACCCTACCTCCTAAACCTACCACCTAACCCTACCACCTAAACCTAACCCTACCGCCTAAACCTAACCCTACTGCCCCTAAACCTTACCACCTCACCCTAACCCCTACCACCTAACCCTACCGCCTAACCCTACCGCCTAAACCTAACTCTACCGCCTAAACCTAACCCTACCGCCTAAACCTAACTCTACCGCCTAAACCTTACCACCTCACCCTAACCCTACCACCTAACCCTACCGCCTAAACCTAACCCTACACCCTACCGCCTAACCCTACCGCCTAAACCTAACCCTACCACCTAACCCTACCGCCTAAACCTAACCCTACCGCCTAAACCCTACCACCTAACCCTACCGCCTAAACCTAACCCTACACCCTACCACCTAACCCTACCGCCTAACCCTACCGCCTAACCCTACCGCCTAAACCTAACCCTACACCCTACCGCCTAACCCTACCGCCTAACCCTACCGCCTAAACCTAACCCTACCGCCTAACCCTAACCCTACCACCTAACCCTACCACCTAACCCTACCACCTCACCCTAACCCTACCGCCTAACCCTACCGCCTAAACCTTACCACCTCACTCTACCGCCTAACCCTAACCCTACCATCTAACCCTAACCCTACCGCCTAAACCTTACCACCTCACCTTAACCCTACCGCCTAACCCTACCGCCTAACCCTACCGCCTAAACCTTACCACCTCACTCTACCGCCTAACCCTAACCCTGCCGCCTAAACCTAACCCTACCGCCTAAACCTAACCCTACCGCCTAAACCTTACCACCTCACCCTAACCCTACCGCCTAAACTAACCCTACCGCCTAAACCTAACCCTACCGCCTAAACCTAACCCTACCGCCTAACCCTAACCCTACCACCTAACCCTACCGCCTAAATCTAACCATACCGCCTAAACCTAACCCTACCGCCTAAACCTAACCCTAATTGTAACCCTAAACCAAACCCCTAAGCGTAAAATAGCCTTTGTCCCTCTGGATAGAAGAACAAGAACACACACACACACACACACACACACACACACACACACACACACACACACACACACACACACACACACACACACACACTAATCCTCACTGTGGGAGTGTGAATTTCACAGTGGCTGTGGGAGCAGGAGACAGGAATGACGCAGGGACCAGAGTCATGTGTCCTCTTGGAGAGTCAAGTCACAGGCACACTGGATTACAATAGTATTCCTGATAAGGGAAATCACCATGTGCTCACTATACAGGAAACTGTAAGATCATGGGGCTGGGTGATTGAAGTGCAGGGGCTTGAAAACATGCGTTTGAACTGTGTGTGTGAGAGAGTGTGTGTAAGTTAACTCCAGCTGAAGTCCTGGGTACCACACTGACTTTGGTCTCCAGATTTCTCCCATATGTGTGGAGCAAGGTGGCCCACTCTGTCATGTGTTCCATATGTGTGGAGCAAGGTGGCCCACTCTGTCATGTGTTCCATATGTGTGGAGCAAGGTGGCCCACTCTGTCATGTGTTCCATATGTGTGGAGCAAGGTGGCCCACTCTGTCATGTGTTCCATATGTGTGGAGCAAGGTGGCCCACTCTGTCATGTGTTCCATATGTGTGGAGCAAGGTGGCCCACTCTGTCATGTGTTCCATATGTGTGGAGCAAGGTGGCCCACTCTGTCATGTGTTCCATATGTGTGGAGCAAGGTGGCCCACTCTGTCATGTGTTCCATATGTGTGGAGCAAGGTGGCCCACTCTGTCATGTGTTCCATATGTGTGGAGCAAGGTGGCCCACTCTGTCATGTGTTCCATATGTGTGGAGCAAGGTGGCCCACTCTGTCATGTGTTCCATATGTGTGGAGCAAGGTGGCCCACTCTGTCATGTGTTCCATATGTGTGGAGCAAGGTGGCCCACTCTGTCATGTGTTCCATATGTGTGGAGCAAGGTGGCCCACTCTGTCATGTGTTCCATATGTGTGGAGCAAGGTGGCCCACTCTGTCATGTGTTCCATATGTGTGGAGCAAGGTGGCCCACTCTGTCATGTGTTCCATATGTGTGGAGCAAGGTGGCCCACTCTGTCATGTGTTCCATATGTGTGGAGCAAGGTGGTCCACTCTGTCATGTGTTCCATATGTGTGGAGCAAGGTGGCCCACTCTGTCATGTGTTCCATATGTGTGGAGCAAGGTGGCCCACTCTGTCATGTGTTCCATATATGTGGAGCAAGGTGGCCCACTCTGTCATGTGTTCCATATTTGTGGAGCAAGGTGGCCCACTCTGTCATGTGTTCCATATGTGTGGAGCAAGGTGGCCCACTCTGTCATGTGTTCCATATGTGTGGAGCAAGGTGGCCCACTCTGTCATGTGTTCCATATGTGTGGAGCAAGGTGGCCCACTCTGTCATGTGTTCCATATGTGTGGAGCAAGGTGGCCCACTCTGTCATGTGTTCCATATGTGTGGAGCAAGGTGGCCCACTCTGTCATGTGTTCCTTATATGTGGAGCAAGGTGGCCCACTCTGTCATGTGTTCCATATGTGTGGAGCAAGGTGGCCCACTCTGTCATGTGTTCCATATGTGTGGAGCAAGGTGGCCCACTCTGTCATGTGTTCCATATGGGGATGGTTGCTACAATGTGTCTTTTATTGGTCTTTAGTGCCATCAATCCTCTTACCACATTACTATTGATGTGAATCTGAGAGTGTTTGTTGTGGTGACAGACGCATGGCCTCACATACCGCTCTTGTGTGTGTGTGTGTGTGTGTGTGTGTGTGTGTGTGTGTGTGTGTGTGTGTGTGTGTGTGTGTGTGTGTGTGTGTGTGTGTGTGTGTGTGTGTGTGTGTGTGTGTGTGTGTGTGTGTGTGTGTGTGTGTGTGTGTGTGTGTGTGTGGAATGGAACAAAGTGCCAAATGCAGTTGATCAGGGATGATGTATTTATTGTTGTTGCTCTGAGTGAAATGTATGAACAGTGCTTTATCAGAGATATTAATCACAGTGATAGAGAGACTGGTTCACAGCACTTGGAGGTAAACCTGTTCCATAGACATTATTGTGCTCTGTAGTCCCAGTCCCAGTGTGGATGCCCTCTCCACCCAGTGCTCAGAGAGAGAGAGGGGTGGAGAGGGAGAGTGGACAATGGCATCAGTGTACTGGTTGGAGGGCTATGGGAGTAAACCAAGATGGCAGTGGCACAGTAAAGCCCTGGGTCTCTCTCTCTGGTCCCAGTACCATGTTGTGGTCTGGTCCTCTGATGGGGTCATGATGTTGACTGTTAGCAGCTCATACAGGTCAGAGGTCAGAGGTTCCATTCACCACAGCTGGTAAAGATTACCATCAGGCGCTGTAGGATACCCCTCCCCTTCTCTCACACACACACCGACCGTGTTCACTCCGTGTGTGTTTGATGGAGCAGGACTGCTGGGACACCACTGTGACTGGGACTGTTACTAGATCAGGAGTCCCGGCCTGACAACAGAGCCTATTGTAGAGAGAGAACGAGGGAGAGGAGGGCGGGTGACTGTATGAGTTTGTGTTAAGTGTGTTGTACATTTATTGTCCCGTGTGTGTGTGTGGTGTGTGTACACATCTCATTGTCCAGGATAGAATGAGTCTTTTATTTGCTGTGTGGGCAGAACACACACACACCCAGAGTACACTTGACCACACGCTTGTGCCCATAGAGCATGTGACTGGCCTAATCAGACTCCAGCTAGATCCTCATCTCCACACACACACACCCTCTTAGAGCATGTGACCAGCCTAGCTAGACCCTCATCTTTACTTACACACACACACACACACACACACACACACACACACACTACAGTTCAGCCACCCACTAACACTGGTCACACACACCAGGTTTTCCAGTAGTGTTCAGTCTCACGTGCATAAAGCCACACACCTGAGTGTGAGCAGCTGGTGTGACGAGAGGCAGAAAATAAACAGGGACTCATGGAGGGCTTGTAATCCTGACTTCCTGTTAGTCAGTGCCTAGTTACTGTACTACAATGTGTGTGTCTGTGCCTGTCTGTGTGGAGGGAGAGGGAGCCAGAGAGCAGCTATTTGACAATACATGGTGTGTGTGTGTATAGAGAGCAGCTATATGACAGTAGATGGTAGAGGTCGACCGATTAATCGGAATGGCCGATTAATTAGGGCCGATTTCAAGTTTTCATAACAATTGGTAATCGTTTTTTTTGGCCACCGATTCTTATCTATTTTTTTTTTTTTTTTAACACCTTTATTTAACTAGGCAAGTCAGATTAAGAACACATTCTTATTTTGAATGACAGCCTAGGAACGGGGGTTAACTGCCTTGTTCAGGGGCAGAACAACAGATTTTTACCTTGTCACCTCGGGGATTCGTTTTTGCAACCTTCCGGTTACTAGTCCAACGCTCTAACCACCTGCCTTACATTGCACTCCACGAGGAGCCTGCATGGCAGGCTGACTACCTGTTACGTGAGGGCAGCAAGAAGCCAAGGTAAGTTGCTAGCTAGCATCGAACTTATCTTATAAAAAAACGATCAATCTTAACATAATCACTAGTTAACTACACATGGTTGATGATATTACTAGTTTATCTAACGTGTCCTGCGTTGCATATAATCGATGCGTTGCCTGTTCATTTCTCATTGAATCACAGCCTAATTCGACAAACGGGTGTTGATTTAACAAGCACATTTGCGAAAAAAGCACTGTCGTTGCACCAATGTACCTCACCATAAACATCAATGCCTTTCTTTAAAATCAATACACAAGTATATATTTTTAAACCTGCATATTTAGTTAATATTGCCTGCTAACATGAATTTCTTATAACTAGGGGAGTTGTGTCACTTCTCTTGCGTTCCGTGTAAGCAGTCAGGGTATATACAGCAGTTTTGGGCCGCTTGGCTCATTGCGAACTTTGAAGTCCATTTATTCCTAACAAAGGCCGTAATTAATTTGCCAGAATTGTACATAATTATGACATAACATTGAAGGTTGTGCAATGTAACAGGAATATTTAGACTTAGGGATGCCACCCGTTAGATAAAATACGGAACGGTTCCGTATTTCACTGAAAAAATAAACATTTCGTTTTCGAAATGATAGTTTCCGGATTCGACCATATTAATGACCTAAGGCTCGTATTTCTGTGTGTTATTATGTTATAATTAAGTCTATGATTTGATATAGCAGTCTGACTGAGCGGTGGTAGGCAGCTGCAGGCTCGTAAGCATTCATTCAAACAGCACCTTCGTGCGTTTTGCCAGCAGCTCTTCACAATTCTTCAAGCATTGTGCTGTTTATGACTTCAAGCCTATCAACCCCCGAGATTAGGCTGGTGGAACCCATGTGAAATGGCTAGCTAGTTAGCCGGGTGCGCGCTAATAGCGTTTCAAACGTCACTCGCTCTGAGACTTGGGAGTGGTTGTTCCCCTTGCTCTACATGGGTAATGCTGCTTCGAGGGTGGCTGTTGTCGATGTGTTCCTGGTTCGAGCCCAGGTAGGAGCGAGGAGAGGGACGGAAGCTATACTGTTACACTGGCAATACTAAAGTGCCTATAAGAACATCCAATAGTCAAAGGTATATGAAATACAAATCGTATAGAGAGAAATAGTCCTATAATTCCTATAATAACTACAACCTAAAACTTCTTACCTGGGAATATTGAAGACTCATGTTAAAAGGAACCACCAGCTTTCATATGTTCTCATGTTCTGAGCAAGGAACTTAAATGTTAGCTTTTTTTTACATGGCACATATTGCACTTTTACTTTCTTCTCCAACACTTTGTTTTTGCATTATTTAAACCAAATAGAACATGTTTCATTATTTATTTGAGGCTAACTTGATAGTATTTATGTATTATATTAAGTTAAAATAAGTGTTCATTCAGTATTGTTGTAATTGGCATTATTACAAATAAATAAATAATCGGTATCGGCTTTTTTGGTCCTCCAATTATCGGTGTTGAAAAATCATAATCGGTCGACCTCTAGTAGATGGTGTGTGTTTAAAGAGACCATCTATATGACAATAGATGGTGTGTGTGTAGAGAGAGAGAGAACAGATTACTCTGTATCAAGCAGCCATATTGCTTTGAAACTGACAGTATGAAGAGGCTAGCTGTGTTCCAATAGACAGGGCAGCTATATGACTAGAAGGATGGTTAGGCCATGGTCACTGTTAAGAGGATTCCAATATCCCCTACTTTCTCTTCCTCTCATCTGTCCTCTCTTCTCTCTGATCCCTCTGTCCTCTTCTCATCTCTGATCCCTCTGTCCTCTTCTCTATCATATCTGATCCCTCTGTCCTCTCTCCATCAACTCTGGGAATTCCACAGCACTGTCTTGATTACATTTTCCAGGAAATGACCCATCCCTCTGTTCTCCCTCTCCACTCTCATCTCATGCTCTCTCATCACTCTCTCGCTGTCTATTCCCCTCTCTCTCTCTCTTTGGTGTATGCCTACTTCTCTATTTTGTCTGATCAGCCAGTTTAGTTGTTTGTAATCGTGGGTGTAATCCCTGTCCTGCAATCTCACACACATACTGTATACACACAATCTCACACACATACAACAAATAGTGCACCCATAAACCCATTGCATATTTTCCTGGAAGTCTCTCACTAAGTCTAAATCCACATGGTTATTGTTACATCTGATTATGACTGGATGAAGGTTTTTAGGTGTGTGTGTTCACCTTTGTGTGTGTGGAGTGTGTCAGGGCTGGGTGGGGGGGGGCAGCTAAACACAGACCCTCAAAGAATCTTTATTCTCTTTTGAAGTGAGTTCAAATGCTCTTCAAAGCATTCCCTTACTCTGACTATGTGATGAGGGAGGGAGGGAGGGAGAATGGGTAGAGTTGTGTAGGACCATGTGTCTCTCCTCTGTCAGAGATGGAGAGACATACTGCTGGGAGGCTGCCTGACCTTAACAATGTTTTCAACAGAGCAGGCTTGTCCTGTCTCCCGCTCTGTCTCCATCACCCCCAGGGAAAGAGGGAGGGAAGAGGGGTAAACCAGTAGATGATGTTAAAGGAGGGACAGAAAAAGAGCAACAGTCTGCCTCCATACACAGACACCACAAGTCTTTGCATAATAAGAGTGGGAGGCTCCAGGTAAAATAACAGATGTAGTAGATAATAACAGCTACTCTGACTGACTGGCTGACTGTCCCAGACCCATGCAGTCAGTCACCAGTACTGGAACACCACTAATCGTACTGTATTACCAGCAGTCTTACTAACCTCTTATCTCTCCCTCCTCTCCTCCTCTGAACACGCTAGCTACAGACAGTACAGCTAGCTGTCAGTCCACTACACATCTCCTCTATATGCTGACCTAAGCAGCTATAAAACCATCCTTTCACACCCTTTAGTGGACTGACTGGAAGGGGATCCAGAGAGCAAGGGCACACACTGATACAAACACACACACACACACACACACACACACACACACACACACACACACACACACACACACACACACACACACACACACACACAGACTCTCTCTCCCTCTCACACACATACACAGTCAGTTAGTCAGAGCGGTGTTAGGTTGGTGAGGGGCTGTGGGGTTAGTCAGAGCGGCGTTAGGTTGGTGAGGGGCTGTGGGGTTAGTCAGAGCGGCGTTAGGTTGGTGAGGGGCTGTGGGGTTAGTCAGAGCGGTGTTAGGTTGGTGAGGGGCTGTGGGGTTAGTCAGAGCGGTGTTAGGTTGGTGAGAGGCTGTGGGGTTAGTCAGAGCGGTGTTAGGTTGGTGAGGGGCTGTGGGGTTAGTCAGAGCGGTGTTAGGTTGGTGTGGGGTTAGTCAGAGCAGTGTTAGGTTGGTGAGGGGCTGTGGGGTTAGTCAGAGCAGTGTTAGGTTGGTGAGGGGCTGTGGGGTTAGTCAGAGCGGTGTTAGGTTGGTCAGGGGCTGTGGGGTTAGTCAGAGCGGTGTTAGGTTGGTGAGGGGCTGTGGGGTTAGTCAGAGCGGTGTTAGGTTGGTGAGGGGCTGTGGGGTTAGAGCAGGGCTAGGTTGGTGAGGGGCTGTGGGGTTAGTCAGAGCAGGGTTAGGTTGGTGAGGGGCTGTGGGGTTAGTCAGAGCAGTGTTAGGTTGGTGAGGGGCTGTGAGGTTAATCAGAGCGGTGTTAGGTTGGTGAGGGGCTGTGGGGTTAGTCAGAGCGGTGTTAGGTTGGTGAGGGGCTGTGGGGTTAGTCAGAGCGGTGTTAGGTTGGTGTGGGGTTAGTCAGAGCAGTGTTAGGTTGGTGAGGGGCTGTGGGGTTAGTCAGAGCAGTGTTAGGTTGGTGAGGGGCTGTGGGGTTAGTCAGAGCGGTGTTAGGTTGGTGAGGGGCTGTGGGGTTAGTCAGAGCGGTGTTAGGTTGGTGAGGGGCTGTGGGGTTAGAGCAGGGTTAGGTTGGTGAGGGGCTGTGGGGTTAGTCAGAGCAGTGTTAGGTTGGTGAGGGGCTGTGGGGTTAGTCAGAGCAGGGTTAGGTTGGTGAGGGGCTGTGTGGTTAGTCAGAGCAGTGTTAGGTTGGTGTGGGGTTAGTCAGAGCAGTGTTAGGTTGTTGAGGGGCTGTGGGGTTAGTCAGAGCGGTGTTAGGTTGGTGAGGGGCTGTGGGGTTAGTCAGAGCGGTGTTAGGTTGGTGAGGGGCTGTGGGGTTAGTCAGAGCGGTGTTAGGTTGGTGAGGGGCTGTGGGGTTAGTCAGAGCGGTGTTAGGTTGGTGAGGGGCTGTGGGGTTAGTCAGAGCAGTGTCAGGTTGGTGAGGGGCTGTGGGGTTAGTCAGAGCAGGGTTAGGTTGGTGAGGGGCTGTGTGGTTAGTCAGAGCAGTGTTAGGTTGGTGTTGGGTTAGTCAGAGCAGTGTTAGGTTGGTGAGGGGCTGTGGGGTTAGTCAGAGCAGTGTTAGGTTGGTGAGGGGCTGTGGGGTTAGTCAGAGCAGTGTCAGGTTGGTGAGGGGCTGTGGGGTTAGTCAGAGCAGTGTTAGGTTGGTGAGGGGCTGTGGGGTTAGTCAGAGCAGGGTTAGGTTGGTGAGGGGCTGTGGGGTTAGTCAGAGCAGTGGCAGGTTGGTGAGGGGCTGTGGGGTTAGTCAGAGCAGTGTCAGGTTGGTGAGGGGCTGTGGGGTTAGTCAGAGCAGTGTTAGGTTGGTGAGGGGCTGTGGGGTTAGTCAGAGCAGGGTTAGGTTGGTGAGGGGCTGTGGGGTTAGTCAGAGCAGTGTTAGGTTGGTGTGGGGTTAGTCAGAGCAGTGTTAGGTTGGTGAGGGGCTGTGGGGTTAGTCAGAGCAGTGTTAGGTTGGTGAGGGGCTGTGGGGTTAGTCAGAGTGGTGTTAGGTTGGTCAGGGGCTGTGGGGTTAGTCAGAGCGGTGTTAGGTTGGTGAGGGGCTGTGGGGTTAGTCAGAGCGGTGTTAGGTTGGTGAGGGGCTGTGGGGTTAGAGCAGGGTTAGGTTGGTGAGGGGCTGTGGGGTTAGTCAGAGCAGGGTTAGGTTGGTGAGGGGCTGTGGGGTTAGTCAGAGCAGGGTTAGGTTGGTGAGGGGCTGTGAGGTTAATCAGAGCGGTGTTAGGTTGGTGAGGGGCTGTGGGGTTAGTCAGAGCGGTGTTAGGTTGGTGAGGGGCTGTGGGGTTAGTCAGAGCGGTGTTAGGTTGGTGTGGGGTTAGTCAGAGCAGTGTTAGGTTGGTGAGGGGCTGTGGGGTTAGAGCAGGGTTAGGTTGGTGAGGGGCTATGGGGTTAGTCAGAGCAGGGTTAGGTTGGTGAGGGGCTGTGGGGTTAGTAAGAGCAGTGTTAGGTTGGTGAGGGGCTGTGGGGTTAGTCAGAGCAGTGTTAGGTTGGTGAGGGGCTGTGAGGTTAATCAGAGCGGTGTTAGGTTGGTGAGGGGCTGTGGGTTTAGTCAGAGCAGTGTTAGGTTGGTGAGGGGCTGTGGGGTTAGTCAGAGCAGTGTTAGGTTGGTGAGGGGCTGTGGGGTTAGTCAGAGCAGGGTTAGGTTGGTGAGGGGCTGTGTGGTTAGTCAGAGCAGTGTTAGGTTGGTGTGGGGTTAGTCAGAGCAGTGTTAGGTTGTTGAGGGGCTGTGGGGTTAGTCAGAGCGGTGTTAGGTTGGTGAGGGGCTGTGGGGTTAGTCAGAGCGGTGTTAGGTTGGTGAGGGGCTGTGGGGTTAGTCAGAGCGGTGTTAGGTTGGTGAGGGGCTGTGGGGTTAGTCAGAGCGGTGTTAGGTTGGTGAGGGGCTGTGGGGTTAGTCAGAGCAGTGTCAGGTTGGTGAGGGGCTGTGGGGTTAGTCAGAGCAGGGTTAGGTTGGTGAGGGGCTGTGTGGTTAGTCAGAGCAGTGTTAGGTTGGTGTTGGGTTAGTCAGAGCAGTGTTAGGTTGGTGAGGGGCTGTGGGGTTAGTCAGAGCAGTGTTAGGTTGGTGAGGGGCTGTGGGGTTAGTCAGAGCAGTGTTAGGTTGGTGAGGGGCTGTGGGGTTAGTCAGAGCAGTGGCAGGTTGGTGAGGGGCTGTGGGGTTAGTCAGAGCAGTGTCAGGTTGGTGAGGGGCTGTGGGGTTAGTCAGAGCAGTGTCAGGTTGGTGAGGGGCTGTGGGGTTAGTCAGAGCAGTGTCAGGTTGGTGAGGGGCTGTGGGGTTAGTCAGAGCAGTGTCAGGTTGGTGAGGGGCTGTGGGGTTAGTCAGAGCAGTGTTAGGTTGGTGAGGGGCTGTGGGGTTAGTCAGAGCAGTGTCAGGTTGGTGAGGGGCTGTGGGGTTAGTCAGAGCAGTGTTAGGTTGGTGAGGGGCTGTGGGGTTAGTCAGAGCAGGGTTAGGTTGGTGAGGGGCTGTGGGGTTAGTCAGAGCAGTGTTAGGTTGGTGAGGGGCTGTGGGGTTAGTCAGAGCAGTGTTAGGTTGGTGAGGGGCTGTGGGGTTAGTCAGAGCAGTGTTAGGTCGGTGAGGGGCTGTGGGGTTAGTCAGAGCAGTGTTAGGTTGGTGAGGGGCTGTGGGGTTAGTCAGAGCGGTGTTAGGTTGGTGAGGGGCTGTGGGGTTAGTCAGAGCGGTGTTAGGTTGGTGAGGGGCTGTGGCGTTAGTCAGAGCAGTGTCAGGTTGGTGAGAGGCTGTGGGGTTAGTCAGAGCAGGGTTAGGTTGGTGAGGGGCTGTGGGGTTAGTCAGAGCAGGGTTAGGTTGGTGAGGGGCTGTGGGGTTAGTCAGAGCAGGGTTAGGTTGGTGAGGGGCTGTGGGGTTAGTCAGAGCAGTGTCAGGTTGGTGAGAGGCTGTGGGGTTAGTCAGAGCAGTGTCAGGTTGGTGAGGGGCTGTGGGGTTAGTCAGAGCAGTGTCAGGTTGGTGAGGGGCTGTGGGGTTAGTCAGAGCAGTGTCAGGTTGGTGAGGGGCTGTGGGGTTAGTCAGAGCAGTGTCAGGTTGGTGAGGGGCTGTGGGGTTAGTCAGAGCAGGGTTAGGTTGGTGAGGGGCTGTGGGGTTAGTCAGAGCAGTGTTAGGTTGGTGAGAGGCTGTGGGGTTAGTCAGAGCAGGGTTAGGTTGGTGAGGGGCTGTGGGGTTAGTCAGAGCAGTGTCAGGTTGGTGAGGGGCTGTGGGGTTAGTCAGAGCAGGGTTAGGTTGGTGAGGGGCTGTGTGGTTAGTCAGAGCAGTGTTAGGTTGGTGAGGGGCTGTGGGGTTAGTCAGAGCAGGGTTAGGTTGGTGAGTGGCTGTGGGGTTAGTCAGAGCGGTGTTAGGTTGGTGAGGGGCTGTGGGGTTAGTCAGAGCAGGGTTAGGTTGGTGAGAGGCTGTAGGGTTAGTCAGAGCAGGGTCAGGTTGGTGAGGGGCTGTGGGGTTAGTCAGAGCAGTGTCAGGTTGGTGAGGGGCTGTGGGGTTAGTCAGAGCGGTGTTAGGTTGGTGAGGGGCTGTGGGGTTAGTCAGAGCAGTGTCAGGTTGGTGAGGGGCTGTGGGGTTAGTCAGAGCAGTGTTAGGTTGGTGAGGGGCTGTGGGGTTAGTCAGAGCGGTGTTAGGTTGGTGAGGGGCTGTGGGGTTAGTCAGAGCAGTGTTAGGTTGGTGAGGGGCTGTGCGGTTAGTCAGAGCAGTGTTAGGTTGGTGAGGGGCTGTGGGGTTAGTCAGAGCAGTGTCAGGTTGGTGAGGGGCTGTGGGGTTAGTCAGAGCAGTGTTAGGTTGGTGAGGGGCTGTGGGGTTAGTCAGAGCAGTGTTAGGTTGGTGAGGGGCTGTGGGGTTAGTCAGAGCAGGGTTAGGTTGGTGAGGGGCTGTGGGGTTAGTCAGAGCAGTGTCAGGTTGGTGAGGGGCTGTGGGGTTAGTCAGAGCAGGGTTAGGTTGGTGAGGGGCTGTGGGGTTAGTCAGAGCGGTGTTAGGTTGGTGAGGGGCTGTGGGGTTATATAAAGGGATGTGAGATGGAAGAAGAAAAAGGAAAGATGTTGTATAACAGGACAAAGGTTATGGATGGAGACTTACAGGCACCTGGCCGCCCGCCATGGGAGAGTGAGAGAGAATGGCTATTACATAAACAGATCAAGCATGGGTGTATTATTGGTGGGTGTATATGAATGTTATATAAAGAGATGGACTAGGGCTGGGCTAACAGAGGGACAGGGGAGTGGGATTATTGGTGGGTGTAGATGAATGGTATATAAAGAGATGGACTAGGGCTGGGCTAACAGAGGGACAGGGAGTGTGTGTGACCAGTTGGTCTAGAAAAGCCCTGAATTAACTACTGTGCCTCTGATTTGGTCGGATGCCGATACACACACACACACACACACACACACACACACACACACACACACACACACACACACACACACACACACCATCTCTCCTGGCTACTTTGAGTGGACGTCACACAATACTAGTAAATAAGACCTTTCACTAGCTGTGTGTGGAGGGACATGACAGACCTGGGTTTATTGAAAAGAAACCATTTCCCTGTGTGTGGTCCCTTTTGAAGAGTTCCTGTATGACTGTGTGACATTGAGAAGCATGCTGCAGGTAGTAATGAGACCTAAAGGTCTGTGTGTAACCCCATGTTGGTCTGATTCCCCACCAGGTATTACTACAACAAGAGAATCCTCCACAAGACCAAAGGGAAGAGGTTCACCTACAAGTTCAACTTCAACAAACTGGTCCTGGTCAACTACCCTTTCATAGACATGGGTTCCACAGGTACCGCTTACTGTGTGTGTGTGTGTGTGTGTGTGTGTGTGTGTGTGTGTGTGTGTGTGTGTGTGTGTGTGTGTGTGTGTGTGTGTGTGTGTGTGTGTGTGTGTGTGTGTCACAGACATCACTAAATCCTTAAACACTGTGCTAATCCATATCATTACTCAGAGTGTATATTACTCCCCTCATCATTACTTCCCTCTCTCTCCTGTCTTCTAACAGGAAGTGGTGTTCCTCAGAGTGCTCCACCATTGCCTTCCGCAGCCGGAACTCATTTCCGCTTCCCACCGTCCACGCCATCCGACATGCTTTCGCCCAATGAGGACCTGCGTAGCCCAGGGGGCGTGTTCAGCGCCGTGGCTCGGCGCATGGCGCGCGGCTCGGTCAGCGACTGCAGCGATGGGACCTCCGTCAACTCTGAGATCGAGGACGGCAACGGGGGAGGAGGGGAGGAGAGGGGGGGAGAGAGAGGGCTGAATGGGGGAGGAGGAGGAGGGTACAGGAGTATGATCCACCCCCGTTTGTCCCATGAGTCTCTGTTCAGGATGTACGGTGGCGCAGGGAACCCCAACGCCCACCCAGGCTCCCGCGGCCCCCTGGGACACAGGGTCCACCCCGACAACCTGTCCCCCTTCCCCGTGTCCCCCCTGCCTGGCCCTGGGGGTGCAGGGCTCTTAGCCCCACCTCTGTCCCCAGCCCTGTCCTTGACGCCCTCCTCCCACCTGCCCTACACCCCGTCCCCCTCCCTCTCCCCCATGCTGGGCTCCCACTTCTCCTTCAACCCTGAGGAAATGAAGCGCTACCTGCAGGCCCACCACCAGAGTGTCTACAACTACCACCTCAGCCCCAGAGCCTTCCTCCACTACCCCAACGTCATCATTCCCCAGCCACACCGCCTCGCCCAGGACAAGAGAGAACTGGGCGAGAGGGGGGGAGCAGAGAGGGGGGGGGGAGAGGGGGGGAGGAGGAGAGAGAGAAAGAGGAGAACGCTCAGGTCTGAATAGTCATCGACACCCATCACCCCTGTCCCAATCCCACTCTCCTCACCCTCACTCAGCCCACCCTCACCCGCACTCAGCCCACCCTCACTCGGCCCATTCCCACCACCACCCTATCCACCACCCACTGCACCTGGGTGAGGAGCCACCTCACCTCTCGCCCTTCAAGTTCAAGCTGCAGCCTCCTCCATTGGGCCGGAAGCAGAGGGACGGTAGCCAGGGCCACCACCCCAGGCAGAGCTCACTGTCCTCGGGCTCAGGGTCCCTGTCGTCCTCCGGTCTGGGGTCCTCCCTGTCCTTCGGCAGTGACCTGAGCTCAGCCGGCGGGTCAGGACTCATCTCCAACTCCTCCTCCACCGGCTCCCTCAACAGCACTGGGCTGCCCAAGATCAAGGTGAGACCCACAAGGGGACATAGTCACTTTCAACTGTTTGACTGTATGTGTTGAGGATCCTGCTGGTTAAACGTTTGTGACTGTGATATCGACACACTCTGTCTCTCTGTAGGTGGAGCCCATCTCAGACATTGAGTCAGAAGAGGAGGTGGAGGTGACTGACATCAGCGATGAAGACCCCGACGACCGGGGCGACGAGTACGACCTCTTCTCCCCCCGACACCCCCGGCCTCACCCCCACCACCCCAACGGGACCTCCTCCCACCCACACCCCCACGACGAGGACCTGGATGAGGATGTCTTCAAGGCCCCCGCGCCCCCTCCTCCAGGCCTGCTGCCCTTCTTCACCTCCCACCCCCACCGCGGACCTCCCACCCTGAAGAGTGAGCCGGCCGAGCCAGGCGACAACCCCCCCCCCCAGTCCCCCGCCCAGGGGCAGACCAAGTGCATTCCCCTCAAGCTGCGCTTCAAACGGCGCTGGAGCGAAGACCAACGAATGGAGGCCATGGAAGAACAGGACGACAAGAAAGTACGAGGGGAGAAGGAGAGGGAAAGAGAGACGGAGAGGAATGGAGGGATGCAGGAGAACGGGGTTGGCAGCGCCCCCAGTCCCCCACCCCTGGGGGGGTATGAGTGTTCCCTCCCGTTGGCTCAGAGGGGGGTGAACCAAGACCTGCACCAGGCCACTGCCCAACTGTCACTGGAGAACAAGGACTGCTGATGTTGATCCACACACACATAGGGATACATACAAACACTAATGCTAGCAGAGTGGTTTAGGACAGTGGAAATGACTCCAGTAGTCCTCCTGCCACTCTGACACACAGACAGTTCTCTCCTAACTCAAACTAAACCTGGGTCTAATCAAACTCCAAACCCTGATATAGTCCACACCCTCCGCCCAAAGCCCTTACCTCCTACTGTAACCAGACCCCTCCCTCAGAGACTGTTGAAGAAAAGAGGGGAGAGGGGACTTATGGTCCAAGCAAGCCCAGACTCAGTGACTTAAACCAGGAGAAGAACCAGAGGGGACGCTACTCTCTGCTTGTGTCTGGATGGAACCCCCAAGCCAGTTTCCTGTCCAGCCCACCGTCAGCCTCATATCCAGCCTCTAGCCCAGCACTGCCCCGCATCTCCAGCCCCGCATCTCCTGCCCCACCTCTCTTGCCTCACCTCTTCTGCCCCCCCCCCCCTCTCTCTAGGGTTAGACTCTTTCTCCTCAGGGGACCCCAACTCAGACAGCCCACCTCCCCAGCCCTGCAGACATGGAGGATGAGATTTCTCCCATTTTATTTTTGTATAGAGATGAAGACGGGGCTTCTACAAGTGCCTGTACCTGTATCAAACACAGAGAGAGAGAGAGAGAAGACCGAGAGGAGGAAAGCATGGGCGTAAGAGTATGACCCTGAAGAAGGCACAGTGATGCCGAAACGTTGGTGATTTACCCAATAAGTGACCGGGAGTTTATACATAGTGTGCGACTCTCTCTATTATTTGTGTAATAGTATCCCCCCTGTTCTTACCCATAACAGACACACAGGAAAGTTGGGCTGCCGATTGGGGGCTGTGGGACCTAGTCGTGGTGAACTGGCAAAGACTCCTCCTGGCAACACTGGCCACTGCACTCAGGGATGCCACAGACACACACACACCAGCTGCTGGTGAAAAGGACAGTGAACAGGACTTTAGGACATGGAAGCTTTGCTCTTGGACTGCTACTGAAGGGTACTGCTATTCAACACACACTTTATTTCTCTATAACACTCCTCTGTCATCACTTTTGTACTTTCCTCTCTTTCTGTAATCTTTTCTCTCTCTCCTACTTCCTTCCCTTTCTTTTGTGGACCATGCCTGAAAGATCATGATCTAAATGAGAGAAGGGAGAGGGGGGAGGATAAATGGAGGGGGGGAGGGAGCAGTGGCTCAGTTGTTAGATGACAGAGAGGAACAGCGAGGGGACCATTGGGAGGGGGAGAGAGCTCTCCTATGGAAAAGGAGAGTGAGGGGTCCAGTATCTTTTAACTGTTAGCTTAGCTTATCCTAGCTTAGCCTTGTCTATCCCATGGCTGGGCAGAAGCCAGGGCCACCTGCACAGAATCCTAGTTCACCAGCTCCACCCAAACCCCTTACTCCTGTTCTAACAACCATAGTCTCATAGTGTTAACTAAACCAGCAGAATACACACACAACACCATATATGCAAGCACACCTGTAGACACACACACACACACACACACACACATATACATATATATATATATATATATATATATATATATATATATATATATATATATATATATAACACCATATACACACACACACATATATACAGTGCCTCTCTATGCCTTGTTTTATAGCATGTATAAACTCTTTACAAGAGTCTTAATAAAAAAATATATAAAACGAGAAAGTCCAACTGAGATATACACACTCGTATAAACTATATATTTATATACTGAACAAAAATATAAATGCAACATGTAGTGTTGGTCCCATGTTTCATGAGCTAAAATAAAAGATCCCAGAAATGTTCCATACACACAAAAAAAGCTTATTTCTCTCAAATTCTGTGCACAAATTTGTTTACATCCCTGTTAGTGAGCATTTCTCCTTTTTCAAGATAATCCATCCACCTGACAGATGTGACATATCAAGAAGCTGATTAAACAGCATGGTCATTACACAGGTGCACCTTGTGCTGGGGACAATAAAAGGCCACTCTAAAATGCGCAAGTTTTGAGGGACTGTGCAATTAGCATGCTGACTGCATGAATGTCCACCAGGGGTGTTACCAGAGAATTGAATGTTAATTTATCAACCATAAGCCACCTCCAACGTCGTTTTAGAGAATTTGGCTGTACGTCCAACCGGCCTCACAACCGCAGACCACGTGTATGGCGTCGTGTGGACGAGAATTTTTCTGATGTCAACGTTGTGAACAGAGGTGCCCCATGGTGGCGGTGGGATTATGGTATGGGCAGGCATAAGCTATGGACACAATTACATTTTATTGATGGCAATTTGAATGCAGAGAGATACCGTGACGAGATCCTGAGGCCCATTGTCGTGCCATTCATCCACTGCCATCACCTCATGTTTCAGAATAATGCACTGCTCCATGTCGCAAGGATCTGTACACAGTTCCTGGAAGCTGAAAATGTCCCAGTTCTTTCATGGCCTGCATACTCACCAGACATCATGCGTTGAGCATGTTTGGGATGCTCTGGGTTGGCGTCTTCGACAGTGTGTTCCAGTTCCCGCCAATATCCAGCAACTTTGCACAGCCATTGAAGAGGAGGGGGACAACATTCCACAGGCCACAATGAACAGCCTGATCAACTCTATGCTACCTTTTTTTTTAAGGTATCTGTGACGAACAGATGTTTATCTGTATTCCCAGTCATGTGAAATCCATAGATTAGGGCCAAAGGAATTTATTTCAATTGACTGATTTCCTTCTATGAACTGTAACTCAGTAAAATCTTTGAAATCGTTGCATGTTGCGTTTATATTTTTGCTCAGTATATATTATATATGAAATTCCAAACTGATATAAAAAACTAAAACAACATAGCATTTAATGAAATGACAGATTCAGGATGTTTTTGTAAGTGATTCGTTCTGGTAGGTGAGGGGAGAGAATACCCTGTTTCTCAGTGGGTAAACTTCCTAAGGGGAAGGAGACAACGGGATGGGTAGGAGTCCACATTTTTTGTTATGACCAACGGACAACAAACGACACAGGATAGACAGACAAAATAATGAGAATCATGAAATAACTGCATTGTAGTACACTGAATATGCAGCAGTTGTCCTTTAACCTCTCTGGGGTATGTGGGATGTGACCGTCCCACCTGCGGGACACACTATTCAATAGCCAGTGAAATAGCAGGGGGCCAAATTTAAAACAACAAAAATCTCATAATTAAAATTTCTCAAACATACAACTATTATATCCCATTTTAAAGATACACTTCTCCTTAATCCAACCACATTGTCCGATTTCAAAAAGGCTTTACGGCGAAAGCATAGCATTAGATTATGTTAGCACATCACCTTGACAAGAAAAACCACACAGCCATTTTTCCAAGCAAGGAGAGGCGTCACAAAAACCAGAAATACAGCTAAAATTAAGCACTAACCTTTGATGATCTTCATCAGATGGCACTCATTGGACTTCATGTTACACAATACATGTATGTTTTGCTCGATAAAGTTAATATTTATATCCAAAAACCCCATTTTACATTGGCCCGTAATGTTCAGAAATGTTTTTCCTCCAAAAACTTCCGGTGAATGAGCACATCAATTTATAGAAATACTCATCATAAACGTTGATAAAATATTAAACTGTTATTCAAAGAATTATAGATCAACATCTCCTTAATGCAACCGCTGTGACAGATTTCAAAAAAGCTTCACGGGGAAAGCACACTTTGCAATAATCTGAGTACGGCGCTCAGAAAACAACATCAGGCAATACAGATACCTGCCATTTTGGAGTCATCTAAAATCATAAATAGCATTATAAATATTCACTTACCTTTGATGATCTTCATCAGAATGCACTCCCAGGAATCCCAGGTCCACAATAAATGTTGCTTTGTTCGATAAAGTCCATCATTTATGTCCAAATAACTCCTTTTTGTTAGCACGTTCAGTAAGCTACTCCAAATGTAGGAAGCTCGCTGAAAATTTCACGACGAAAAGTAAAAAAAGTTATATTTAAGTTCGTAGAAACATGTCAAACGATGTATAGCATCAATCTTTAGGGCCTTTTTAACATAAATCTTCAATAATATTCCAACCGGACAATTCCAATGTCTTCAAAAATGTAATGGAACACAGCTACCTCTAACGTGAGTGCGCGCCACTGAACTCATGTCATTCTCTCAGTCATCTAACTCTTGTTTGCTCTCTGTTCACTGTAGAAGCCTGAAACAATGTTCTAAAGACTGTTGACATCTAGTGGAAGCCTTAGGAAGTGCAAAATGAAACCTAAGTCACTGTATAGGCAATAGGCAATCAATTGAAAAAACCACAACCCTTAGATTTCCCACTTCCTGGTTGGGTTTTTCTCCGGTTTTTGCCTGCCATATGAGTTCTGTTATACTCACAGACATCATTCAAACAGTTTTATAAACTTCAGAGTGTTTTCTATCCAAATCTACTAATAATATGCATATCCTACCTTCTGAGCCTGAGTAACAGGCAGTTTAATTTGGGCACACCTTTCATCCGGACGTCAAAATACTGCCCCCTACCCTAGAGAAGTTAAACGTGCCTATTCTATCTGCCATCATGGTCCGCTACTCCCCCTCAGCTTGTAGAAGACCTGACCACCGTCACCTGTCCCCAGTCTCCCTCTGGGCTGGTCTCACCTTACGGGGACCTCACCTCACTGTAATAGACCTCATAACTCACCCATGGCCCCAGTGGGAGTGAATGAGCTCAGGGTAAGCCAGGCCAGGGGATTTTAGTTGATGGGATATCCTGTCGTTTCTCAGCTCCACCCAGTTAGGCCAGTTTACTAATCGTGACTGAATTAGCTATATTCCCAGCAGGTTGGTGGGGGTGGAGGCTGAGAGGTTAATGATTGCTGTACAGATAACAGTGGAGGCTGGAAAGCTGACGTGAGACTACACCAGGAATACCCTGTCCACTATCTCAAACACATACACAGACTTCCATTTCCAAACCCCTCCCACACACTCTGTCCTCACTGTTTTGCTGCTTTGATGTTTTCACTTCCTGGAACGTTAGAGGTCTGGAGAATGGGCCAAACAGCCCTCTGATTGGCTTAGGGCAATCAAAGACTTGACCAACCAGTAAGAACTCTAGCAGGGGCCTCTGGGATGGCAGGCCTCCAGACTGGCAGGTGTGTGGCTGAGCAAGTCACAATCATCAGACTGCTGTTATTGTCCATCCTGGTGGTGTTGTATATGTGACCACACTCTCTCTGTCCCCCTCCCTCACCTCCACCACACCCTGTGTTTATTGAAACTGACAGCTGCCTTATAAACTACTCATCATATCTAAGCAACAGACTGGGCATTATTCTGCTTGCTCTCTTTTTCTGTTTCTCTCTTCATCCCTCTTTCTTTCTCTATTGCCAGCGTTGTCTGTCAGCCTGACTGTTAACTGCAGTGTGATCTTTTATCAGGATGGTGTGGGATGGGAATACCCGGGTTTCATGTCTGAGTCGGCAGTCAGGGGAGGGCTAGAGAAAGTGTAGAAGGATAACAACATTTCTTTAGCGAAGTAAAAAAATACCCCCATTGTTCTTTTCCTTTCTGATGTCAATATTGCTGTTTATTATTGTTATTATTATTGTTATTGTTATGGTTGGATTACTTACCTCCCCATCCTTCTCATTATTAGTCCATGGTTGAGTTACTACTGCTTTAGGATTGTTGTGAACTGTACATCACTCTGTCATAGTGAGGTAGACCTCTCCTCCATGCTTCTGTTATGACCCCCTACCAGCTCCCCACCCCCTCCTCAGTCTTTCATGTGGTTTTAACATTTGTAATATAAACTAAAATTGTAATATTAATTCTGAGAGGGGTTGTTATGACGACAGAAGAGTTTGGCAGGGGGAGGATTTTATTGGGGAGGGAGGGTGGAGCGGCATTCGTATGATTATCTCTTGTCATGTATTGTCATTTCTATTTTACAATGTTACTTTCTCTCTTGCTCTTGTATATTTTTTCATTTTGGGGATTGTTTCATCTAAAAGATAAAAAGATTTGTATTGTTTTACTGTGTAAAGGTCTCTTTCTCCCTCCCCTCTCTCCTCTCCCCCCTCTATGCGGTTATATAACACTCAGAGAGATGAGATTTAATACCATGATGTAACATTACATTTCTCTTTAATTCTTTTGTGTTTATTTTTCAACCTTGTAATTAAGCTGTAATCAGGGTTAATTAAAACTGGTTAAAAACCAATATCCTTGTCTGTTGTTTGTTTGTTTGTTTACGTCTGCTGGATGTTTATAAACAAATTTGTGAATGAAATAGCGTTGTGGTGCCAGATGGGAAATTTCCAATCCACGGATGTTTATCAACAACATATTAACCTCTGGTCCTCCAGTCTTCTCAGTCAGTCAGTACTAATCAATATTCTGTCTGACATCCCCAGCTCTCATCTCTAATTACATGACTGACAGGACAGGAAATTCACATCACATCAGACATTCTCATTATGAGACATTAGTTGTATTCTTCAAGGATCAATGGGTATAAATCATTGTTAGTAATTACCAGTGAACAGCAGTATATCTTCCAGATTGTGCCTATAAACATGTAGATGTACCAAGTAGTGTCTAATTGATACTCCCCTGTGCTGGTGATCACTTCAGAATGTATATCCTACACAGTGTGTCAGTCCCTCCGTCCTTCCCTCCCTCCCCAGGACTGGACTGGAGACAGAACAGAGGGGACAGGCCAGCCTGGGCTTCAGCTCCACTGATGGAGAGTTGCAGAGTTCTCGCTATCTCTCAGCTTTATTTGCTCAGAGACGGTGATGAGGAAAAGCACTTTGTCCGTGGCGTTGCTGCCCACTCTTCCGCCTAATGCTCCCATACTATACGTGGCTGTGGCGCACATATACCTTTTAGCGTGACGTCGGTCGCTCGTCTAAAGAGAAGACGCAAGGGCGGAGATGGAGAAGGATGGAAGGAGAGATGGAGCCAATGGTAACGTCACAACAAGCCTTCCGTCATTATAGTAACTGTCCAGTGGAAATCTCACTTAAATATTCTGTTAACTCACAACCAAATAATGTTGTTGACTCATTCTATAGTTGTAATTGTGGCCAAAGCATAAATTGGAGAAAAAAAACACTTCAAAAACCCCAACTCAAACTTATCTCAAACAGACCGTTTGCTATTTCCGCATAGAACACGATGTTATGTTGGTTCATTATGCTAAACAGTGGTCTACTCGCGTTTATATTTTACATGACTTTTTTTTAACATACTTCATTACTGTTTTTTGGAAGGAAAACTGTTTCCCTCATATTGTAATTAATTATAGGTCCTATTTCATAGAAATCTGGAAACACTGAACAGTTACTGCAGAAAACTGCCATAACAATAATGTAATACAGTCGTCAGATGGTCAGGTAGTGTAGTCTATTCTGTGTTGTCAGATGGTCAGGTAGTGTAGTCTATTCTGTGTTGTCAGATGGTCAAGTAGTGTAGTCTATTCTGTGTCGTCAGATGGTCAAGTAGTGTAGTCTATTCTGTGTTGTCAGATGGTCAAGTAGTGTAGTCTATTCTGTGTCGTCAGATGGTCAGGTAGTGTAGTCTATTCTGTGTCGTCAGATGGTCAGGTAGTGTAGTCTATTCTGTGTTGTCAGATGGTCAGGTAGTGTAGTCTATTCTGTGTTGTCAGATGGTCAAGTAGTGTAGTCTATTCTGTGTTGTCAGATGGTCAGGTAGTGTAGTCTATTCTGTGTTGTCAGATGGTCAGGTAGTGTAGTCTATTCTGTGTTGTCAGATGGTCAGGTAGTGTACTCTATTCTGTGTTGTCAGATGGTCAAGTAGTGTAGTCTATTCTGTGTTGTCAGATGGTCAGGTAGTGTAGTCTATTCTGTGTTGTCAGATGGTCAGGTAGTGTAGTCTATTCTGTGTTGTCAGATGGTCAGGTAGTGTAGTCTATTCTGTGTTGTCAGATGGTCAGGTAGTGTAGTCTATTCTGTGTTGTCAGATGGTCAGGTAGTGTAGTCTATTCTGTGTTGTCAGATGGTCAAGTAGTGTAGTCTATTCTGTGTTGTCAGATGGTCAAGTAGTGTAGTCTATTCTTTGTTGTCAGATGAGGAACAGAGATGGTATCAGAGATGTAATTCGTATCTAAAGCGAGCACATATCTTAACACACAAAAATACCAGAATATTTAACATTTAGAGCTACTGACCAGGACGTAATAGCTGTGCTGTAGCCAATCTACTGTAAGTCCTGGTTTGGGCCCTACAACTTTAACCTGTCTACTGTAAGTCCTGGTTTGGGCCCTACAACTTTAACCTGTCTACTGTAAGTCCTGGTTTGGGCCCTACAACTTTAACCTGTCTACTGTAAGTCCTGGTTTGGGCCCTACAACTTTAACCTGTCTACTGTAAGTCCTGGTTTGGGCCCTACAACTTTAACCTCAGTCTACTTTAAGTCCTGGTTTGGGCCCTACAACTTTAACCTCAGTCTACTGTAAGTCCTGGTTTGGGCCCTACAACTTTAACCTCAGTATACTTTAAGTCCTGGTTTGGGCCCTACAACTTTAACCTCAGTCTACTGTAAGTCCTGGTTTGGGCCCTACAACTTTAACCTGTCTACTGTAAGTCCTGGTTTGGGCCCTACAACTTTAACCTCAGTCTACTGTAAGTCCTGGTTTGGGCCCTACAACTTTAACCTGTCTACTGTAAGTCCTGGTTTGGGCCCTACAACTTTAACCTCAGTCTACTGTAAGTCCTGGTTTGGGCCCTACAACTTTAACCTCAGTCTACTTTAAGTCCTGGTTTGGGCCCTACAACTTTAACCTCAGTCTACTTTAAGTCCTGGTTTGGGCCCTACAACTTTAACCTCAGTCTACTGTAAGTCCTGGTTTGGGCCCTACAACTTTAACCTCAGTCTACTGTAAGTCCTGGTTTGGGCCCTACAACTTTAACCTCTGTCTACTTTAAGTCCTGGTTTGGGCCCTACAAATTTAACCTCAGTCAGGTCAGTGTTTCAGTCACCCAGATGGGGAACCCAGGTGTGACAGGTGCATTGATTTCCTGGGTTCTAGGTGCTTAGCACACACACACACACACACACACACACACACACACAGATGTTCACTTCACGTGGAGGGGGAGATAGAGAAGAGGGGAGACCACAGGAACCACGTCGCTCTCGCACCTGCACCACTTTGCCCGCTTGCTCTTATCCAGCGCATGCTTTCACGGAAACCTGCATGCCCCTACACACACTCCAACACACACACTCAGACACTCACACACTATGCATGCATTCATACAACCACACACATACCATATGCAGTATGCATATACACACATTCCCAATCCTTTATGTTTACACACATACTCACACACACATACAATGTGCAGACATACGATACACTGCCTGCACACACTCCGACATAGTGAGCAGCACAGTGCGCCTGGCTCCACCCCAGCCACATCCTCTCCTGTACAGAGAAGAGCTGCTCCACTGAACCACAACACAGACAGACACAACGGAGAAAATAAGTTTCTCACACCACCTCTGCTGATAGGTAGTTTCATCTACATTCACTACAAGGTTCAGTTCCAAATCAGTTGATGAACTTGACCCCAACTTGTTCATGTTTTATTTTATTGCATTAGTTAATTTATGTAAATGCGTTAGTTATATTGTACAACTTCTAAAGCTGATGGAAGACATGAGAACTTGTACACTGTAAGAAAAGGTATGTATCCGTTTTTGATGTAATCGGTGTCATTATCAGAAGCATATCCCCCTCTGCTGTGTGAAATTAGTACTGCAGGCAAACACAAACTCCGTCAAACTGCCCCAAAATGTACCCATAATTATGCTAAAATGTCTTGACTAATACATTTTTGGATTCAAACTGTACATTAAAATGCAAATCATTTTATAACATTTTTGACATCTGTTTTTCTGGATGTTTTTGTTGTTATTCTGTCTCTCACTGTTCAAATAAACCTACTATTAAATGTATAGACTGATCATTTCTTTGTAAGTGGGCAAACGTACAAAATCAGCAGGGGATCAAATACTTTCCCCCCCACTGTAAGCCTATGTCATCAAATAGCAGATCAACAGATTCATTCAAAGCAGTAACCTCAGCCATCCACACATCTTCACCCATATACCTAGCCTGGGTACCAGTCTTTTTAGCTACCATTCCACTCCTTGCCACTCCAGTCAAAGAAAGATCTTTGGCAAATGAAAGCAGTGGCAAGGAGTGGAATGTAATACCTTAACAGAGACTGCATCCAGGCTACCATAGGCCTACTGGTTACCTCAAATTGTCCCTCACTCATAAAGTGTGGAATGTGTTGACGAGGGCCTCTTACATAGGACCAGAGTCTCAGTGTTGACTCGTATATGACATGTATCCCTGCAACAGCTGAACGGTGTCCTGTTACTGTGTCAGTAATGCAGCCGACACACAGGGCCTACTGTACTGTATGTTATGGATCGGATGGCAGTTGGCCTCTTTTACCACCTCTGTTAGTGTTTAACGATGCTATTATGTTCCACTCGCAGTGTGCTGTCGTTTTTGTAGCCTTTCATCAATGTCATGTAGTGGTAGCAAATCACTGACAAACACTCTCCAGTCCAGTCCACCATATAGGTTTAGTTTAGTAGGGGATAAAACATGTTTATTTTTGACTATTTATGCATGAATAGAAAATTGTATTTTCTGAAATGCGGCTGCTGTTCGTGAAATGGCTTCTGTCACGGGATCTCTCACCAATTAGTTACAGCACTCTCTCTGTGAGAGGCTGTCACACACACACACACACACACACACACACACACACACACACACACACACACACACACACACACACACACACACACACACACACTCTCTCTCTCTCTTTCTCTCTAGACCATTGGATTAGTCTCTTTATCCATACATACTGTAGTAGCCTTTCCTCATATCAACTGTAACTACAGTATCAGATTAGACAGGACAGACCAACCAACCAGGAGTGTGTTCCCTGTCTTTCTCAAACCCTTTACAGTTTAACAGGGTTTTTACAGGGGTATTGATCAGACTAATGAGCTCTAATGGCCCTGGCTGTGTGGGGAGTGTTGTGTTGGGAGGGGTGTGGTTGGTTTGAGCGGAGAGAAGATGTGGAGATTGCTGTGTCTCCAGGAACAGGCTCAGTCTCTGCTGACATGCAATATACACTATGAGCCTGACAGGAATGCTGTCCCTCTGTTAGGCTAAAGGTGCACACTGTAGAAATAGAGCATATAGATCCAAAAGAGCACACATACAGTTAAATATGTGGGCTGTTTAAGGTATCTGTGTGATGTAGGCTCTATGTGTTGCATTTCTGTGGTAACTGGAGCCTCTTTGGCCCTGAGGATCCTCTTGCTCTTGTGCAGGCAAGCAGCATAGAAATTGGGTGTTATAGAACGGATAAGTGAAGCGTGATTGTGTTCCAGCCAAACTGCTTATGCAATACAATGTTCTGTTTCTAAAGTAACGAGGGACCTGTAGCCCCAGGTATCCTCTCACATCAGGGGAGTTGGTTACCCAGGTGTGATAGGAGGCAGGAAATAGGTCACAGGAAACAGGTAACAGCCACAAGCCTTCCCTCAGTCCACCCTATTGAGAATGATAGAGGCCTCTAGTGGCCAAAAGGCTCTATTAGCGTGGAAAGCTCAGTTGAGGGCTTCCACCATTTGAATGTTGTCAACTGGGTGAGACTTCCAACTTCATTGGCTGATCCCTACTGATGACCCGGTTGGAATCATGTCCAACCGGGTCAATAGGAGGGATTAGCCAATCGTGAAGAAGAAAATGGACTTTAGCCTCAGTGGCCCTGCCCATGCTGTCACAGACATTGTAATGGCACAGATACAAAGATGAGTACACCCACACCTCAATTCCTGTGGCTCAAAAGATGTTTCCTTTCTTGGGAAATGTACCGCTAACCCTCTTCCTTGTATCTCTCCCTAGGCCTGAAAAAAATGTTTTTTTTTATTTTTTTAACCTGGAAACCTTGATAATGGCTGCCTATGATGGCATAGGGCTCTAAGTCATTGGTGTTGGGTCCTGGCCAGGAATTAGAGGTTAGAGGTCAGGGGTTATGCTACTGTGAGTGTCTGCAGTATTATAAGAGCCAGAGCTGTCAGACATTCCATCGGTCTGCCTGTACAGTGTGGGTTACTGCTAGGGGTGAGAAGGTGGGGCGTTGGTTGGCGGTAACCTTAGCTTACACTAACTACATACAGAGAGATGAATTTACCAATACCGTTATGCATCACTGCATAGTCATAGTGCATTTTCATACTTTGTTCATACTTCGTTCTTGAACTCTCCATTGGTGAGACCATTGATGATGTGTTCTGTCTGTACACAATGGACAGAATGGAATATCTCCTGGAATATCTCATGTCAGCTAGCCTGTGGTATATACCAGTGAGAGCTGGAGATGGGCTAAAAGGGCATAACTGTTGGATGGCATGTCATAACTACTGATCAAAGGTTGTTTGTTTAGGCCTCCCGGTTAAGAGGCAGGCCGTGTATACTGAGACGAAAGAAATGGACTAAAACAATAAAAGAAAAACTGAAAGGTGTACAGCTAGTGTGATTCATTCAGGCCAGCCTGAATCCACAATAAAAAGTGCTCTTCTATCCTACCTTATATGGGCCTGCCAATTATTCCAACTTTCAGTACAAATAATGGTAGTCCTCTAGTGTAGTGAATGTATGTAGCCACCTCCACATTCATTTCAGTTTACACTGAATGGCTGAATAGGGATTTGTCCTTCTCTCTCTATTTGCTTCATACCACAGTATTATTAGTATCTCTCTCACACTCCCACAGGACCCAATGCTCAGCAGGGGGGGCGAGTTTCTGACATCTGGTTGACAGGTAAGTGATGGGGGTATAGAGAGGGGCCGTTGCTGGGGTGAGGGGTCAAGGTCAAAGGTCAGAATCCTGCTGAGAGAGGGAGAGACTTGCTAACGAGGGAAACATTTACAGCCATGTCGTCATCCACACAGCTCAGGTCTCTCTCACTCTCTTTCAGTCAACAAACTGCTGACACGCAGCAGGGGAAGAGCAAACTTATATTTGATTACTAACAAGAGTGAATTAATTCATTCGAAAACGGTCGATGTACCATGCTAATTACCATGTAAATACACAATGGGACCACATTTATATTCAATTTTTTTCTGAAACAGTTTGAGTCCTCAATGGTTTAAATACATTACAAACTGAAACAGATCTGAAACAGTCTCAATTGCTTTTCGTAATAATATAACTCCATTCAAACTATACATTACTGCATATTTTCATATAATCTACCTGGTATTTCCAGAAACTAAGAAGAAAGCTAGAGAATGCTATGTCTGCGGTGGAGTTCGTATAGCCAAATACTGCTCCCCTGACAGCAGCACCAGAAGTTAACTCATTCTCCAGAGATGGAAAGTAACTAATCAGCAACAGACAGACGGACTTAAACGTTTTTAGAGATTACTGCATTATATCACATTGCAGTGTTGTCTGTTAACCGCTAGGTGTCTCCCTTCCTGCTCCTTTCCACCTCCTCTCACACACTGACACACACGCGCGTGCTAACACAATCTGCCTCTTTACCTGCTGGTGTCTTTCAGATTTTTGTGTTGTCTTTTTTAATCAAGATGTATTATTTTGTATAAACAGAGATTCTACTATTTTCATCTTTCTTTAATCGTTTCCATATGGCATGTGAGGGAACACTAACAGGGGACACCGACAGTGAGGACGCTGTGAGAGGCTTCTGCCCAAGCTGTCTGTCTCTGCGTGAGTCTGTTTGTCTGTCTACTACAAGAGAAATAAGGATGATGTAATGTTTACTATGTAACTGTCTTTGTTGGCTTGCACAGCCTGGAAAAAAAGAGAAGAGTACTGCTCTATATCTCTGTCACTAAATCAGAATCAAAGATAAAGACCTCAAACCAAATGTATCTTTCAAAGGTACTGCAGAAAAACATCCAGAACAAAAATGTTATATATATTTTTTCTGAAAATCTGCCAGTGTGCTATTGAGAATAGGCTAGAAGTCCGTTGTAGTCGTAGTCCTACTGTGTGTGACTGCCATACTACTACAGAGGTTCGGCACGCCACTGTTCCATGCAGCCTGGCTCTCTCTCGTACTACCGTACTTGCAGTAAACACTGGTGAGCAGAGTTTACGACAGACCACACCCCCTTGGTCCAGCTGGTGGCAACATGCGTGATGACATCACCACTGCGTTCGGCAATTGGCTGGGAGACATCTCCGGTTTGGCCAATCAGGCGTTGGCAAGATGACGTCAACAAAGATCCCCTTGTCATTTTCTATGGGAGAGGCGGGGCAGTGTAATGGTCGACGTCAGACAGAGCTGAATTCAGCGCCGTGATTGGCTGTTCGGTGCGAGGTGAGGGTCTGTTGCTGAGAGAAAAGAAAGGAGGAGTGTAATCAGCGAAAGGAGAGATACAAAGGAGTGAAAGCGGTGTAATGGCAAAACATTTTACACTATAACAATTATAAAGAAAACGAAGATCTCAACCATTGCCCAAGGAAATGGGCTCGAGAGCAGTAAAACTTTTTAGGACCTCCTCAGCCCCCCCTTCTTTCTGAATCACTCCATCCCACTTTCCCCATTCCTTCAGGTCTGCAGAGGGAGTTGACGGACTTGTAGAAATCACGGATGAGCTTGTAGTTTCTGTAAGTGCTCACACTATCAATGACCTTTCTTTTCCTTGATGTTTCCGTGATAAGGAAAGTCCCACAGTAGACTGTCTAGCCAGGGATGGCCCTTGCGCTGTCAGTGGTGGTAAACGTGACCCATTATTTTGGAGAGGGAGGACACCTATATTATTCTATTGGCTAAACTCTGATTCGGTCCCTCCCTTGAGCCCACCCACACACTGTTCCTATGGTTCCCAATGCCCTTATTGGATACTGTATAGTTTGGGACTAGGCACCGGCTTGGTCTAATATCCCATAGCCATTCGCCAGATACACGTGTCAATCATGTGGACTTTGACAGCTGTCCACACCCTTTTCTTTGTACCGTTAACGCTGGTAGGCTACTGTACCTGTCAGAGAACTGTGATTGGTCAGAGAGGCCAGCTGTTAGTGGTTCATTCACCATTTTGAGACTGTAGTGGAAAAGGGACCCAGATCTTCTTTTTTTTTTATCCCTGTTTGAGTTGCTCTGGGAAAAATACATGTTTTACGGAGGGAAATTAAAGTGCGAGCCCGGACCACACAGTAGCAACGGCCAGCGGAGGGATGGTACCCGCGAGCGTGCAAGCTTCCTCATCTGCAAAATAGGATCGTAAATGTTTCTATTGCCAACTGAATTTTTCTGTTTGGGTGAGTTACAACTAACCGACTTGTATGTTCTTCTCCAACAAGCTAACAACTGTTACTATCAACGGTTAACGGTCGGTCGGTTGCCCTGTTTTTCGTACTGATCGCGCGTAAAGAAGAGTGACACAGCTTTCTCGCTAAGTATCAAGGAAGGGACGAGAGAAAAGAGGAGAAGGGGTGGGGATGCACAGTCACTAAACTTTGTGAACGGATTAACAGCATTACCTGCAAGCAAGCTACAAGTAACTTTGCACTACTATTCTCCACTTCAACGTTGCAGTAAACTTGACTTTGTGCATAGCAGTAAGTAGGTAATCGACCCATCTTGCACACCCCAGTGCAGCAAATACATGACACCCCAGCATCAGCCCCAGTATTTACTATTGCTGTCCTGACTGTTTGTAAACAGTAAACGAATGGAACACTATGTCCTATATTGCCTAAAACAGTCCCGAGCAGTTGTAATGACGTTGTTGTTACTACTACCACTACTACTGAGCAGTAGTAGCCAGATTAACTAGCGATTTGTGTGACCCGCTTAAAAAGAATGCTGTTTAGCTCGCTGAATTAAACTTTTGCGTCATGAACCGTCCCTGAAGTAACTGCACAATTTGCAATATATTTTAGTGTTAGAGAAAGATGTGCAAAGCTGCGTCGTGTAGAAAATGTCGTTGGGCTAAGCATTCGACACAGGCTGTTGTGTTTGTTTGCTTCTGGTAAGACAGCCTCAACTCCTTTGACATTGTGCAGTATGGAGTGCAGCGGCTCTGGTACTAGCTAGGCTACTCTTGCTCGGATCAGCGCAGAACCTAGGCCGGGGAGAAACAACTCGTATGCTGTCTGGCACTATGTAACGGCTCCTCTCAGGCCGTGCTCCCACGTTTCTGCCCAGCTAAACTACTATCACAGCACTCCAGAGGCGTCTTGGCTGCAATGAGCTGCACTTTCCTTATAGACTTTTCTACATTTGACATGTAAAATATTTTCAGAGAGTTAAACAACATTTGCAATTGGGGTGTACAGACTTATACCTCGGCGCTATCACAACTGACAGCATTTGCAATGTATTGCAGATTATGCATAGAGGAAACCGTTGATTTTGTAACATCATCATTGCTTTCATCACTTAATTTGTGCATGCATATGGAAATCTCTCCTAGATTGAAATGTATCCTGTAGTTTAGCAGAGCAGTTTGCCATTGATTTGGCATTGGCAGTCCTGCCGTTGGGTCCCAGTCAACACTGGACACCTCTGGTCCATGCTGAAGCTGTAGATCAGTAACTGACTGGAGTCCTTAACGGTTGTTTCAACCTTCAATATTTCTGTTTCATCAATAATATGGACAGAGACAGTCATAATTATGCCAGCAAGCCACTGACAGTATTTTAACTACGTCACAACTGAACTGATGTTCTCCACCGTAGCGCCCTCACACACTCACTCACACACTCACTCACACACTCGTTCATAGTTCTCCCTCTCACTACACCAACAATACCCTGCCAAAATGTGTTCCTGTATGTCGCATTGTGCGATCCCTCCACCCCCTCGTCGTACAGTGAGTACGTACACAAGAGCTACTCAAGTGTGTGTGTGTGATGTGTGTTATTGAATGTTTTGCTGTTTCATGTGTGTTGGTTCCCTGGTGACCCAGTTTAAGGGTAGGATGGCCCTGTCACCACGGTAAACCACGGGGGAGAATACAGTACACTACCCTGGTACTACACCTTTTAATCCTTAGTGGTGTAGTGTATCTTAGTGCTCCCCTCTCCATCCCCTTCCCTCCACTGCAGCCCTGTGCCCTCTCAGACGCCCATAAAATACATTTCAGAGAGGGATGAACTGCAGTGTGCCATACCACACACACACACACACACACACACACACACACACACACACACACACACACACGTGTGAAGAGGTGCAGCACCAAACAAGGTAGAGACAACGTGAAGTCCCACACTCAACATATGGTGTTTTGTACACACTCTTGTGTGGCACATCTCCTGCACACGGGCAGTCGGGCACACACACACCCTCTGCCACAGTGTGCTGGGGCACTGCACTATATTCCTCACGAGTGGTTCACAAAAATTGCATTGTGGCAGTAGTTTATAACCGTGGGATAGTACAGTAATAAAGTGTAGTAGGACTAGGAACATGCTTTTATTCTGCATGTGTGCCCATGTCTTTACACTCTCTGTTGAGATTAGATGTCTATATTAATTACTCCTCACTGTGTACGTGTGTGTGTGTGTGTGTGTGTGTGTGTGTGTGTGTGTGTGTGTGTGTGTGTGTGGTGTGTGTGTGTGTGTGTGTGTGTGTGTGTGTGAGATCTTAGACCAATGGAGAATTGAACAGTGTGTCTGTTCTGTAAATTCCTGGTTGAGTGTTAGTGTGTGGGACTGCTCGCCGTATATTTGTGTGTGTGTGTGTGTGTGGTCAATGCTGCTCGTATTCCAGGGTGATCGTGTTTAGACTGAGTTCTGAGTACTAGGCCTTCACTGTCTGTGGGGCTAAATGTTTATCAATCGACCCCTTTAAGGCCAGTTCTGCCAGAGGCTCTCACAATACAGAATGGAATAATTTATATATTTAGATGGATCTAGTTATTGGCCTAGTATTTTAGTTGGGACACTGTAGTCTACATTAGATGGTACTTGAATCACATGATAAAATGTACATTGTACAATATTTGTATTGTACTGTAATTAACAGGCTAATCTCCTGTTATTGCCTTTTTTGTGATTGAGCCAGAATCAACTGATCTTTATCAAGGCCAGTAAATGATCATTGTATTTTCCCAGAACAAGATGCAGCATATGCTTAACATTTCTGGAATCCGAAACATGGTATAAAGAAAAAAAAATGTATAACGAAACAATGTATAAAGCTTTTTTTGGGACACATACAGACAGTTACTTTTACTTTATTCCGTTTATTACTGCACCCCGGGCGCCGATAACGTTGGTTGAATGCATCCAGTTGTGCAACTGACTAGGTATCCCCTTCCCCTAATCTACAGTCTCGGTTTTAGCCAGACGGCTCATTTTCGACCGTAATCCCAGGGCAGGTTATTAAAAACACTTCAAATGACAAGACTGACAAGAAGCACATACAGAGCAGCATATGAGAAGTAACACTTAGCACGCAGACAGACAGACGGCACAATAACACAAAAAACAACCAGTTCTTTGGAATTGTGGTCTTAAATTAAAATCAACATTTAGGAATGATGAAAAAAATACAAATTTTAGCCTTGGATGGTTGCTGACCTCTCTGGGCTGTATTCAACTAAAACCATGCCCATGACCAACACACTGACCTTGGCCTGATACTTTACACTCAATCTTGTACTGATACTTCACACTCAATCTTGTATTGATACTCCACACTCAATCTTGTATTGATACTCCACACTCAATCTTGTACTGATACTTCACACTCAATCTTGTACTGATACTTCACACTCAATCTTGTACTGATACTTCACACTCAATCTTGTACTGATACTTCACACTCAATCTTGTATTGATACTTCACACTCAATCTTGTATTGATACTCCACACTCAATCTTGTACTGATACTTCACACTCAATCTTGTACTACACACTACTTCCAGGCAGTGTTTCCCCTATATTCATTTAGCGGTGGCAAGCCACCGCTGCTAAATTGTTGCCCCCACTCCAAGAAATATGATGTAATAATATATATATATATATATATATATATATATATATATATATATATATATATATAGTACCAGTCAGCAGTTTGGAAACGCCTACTCATTCCAGGGTTTTTCTTTATTTTATTTTTACATTGTCGAATAATAGTGAAGACATCTAAACTATGAAATAACACATATGGAATCACATAGTAACCAAAAAAGTGGTTCTGGTTGAGAGAATGCCAAGAGTGTACAAAGATGTCATCAAGGCAAAGGGTGGCTACTTTGAAGAATCTATAATCTAAAATAGATTTGGATTTGTTTAACACTTCTTTGGTTACTACATGATTCCATATGTGTTATTTGATAGTTTTGATGTCTTTACTATTATTCTACAATGAAGAAAATAGTACAAATAAAGAAAAACCCTTGAATGAGTAGGTGTGTTTAAACTTTTGACTGGTACTGTATATATATATATATATAAAGATCTGGATGGTAAAAAATAAAAACAGATATAAATTATGTAGAAACGATAGAGGAGCTATGTCTTATAAATAAGATCATCTTTGAGAAATAACATTCACCAATAAAAACTAGACAGTTTGAGAGAATCTAAAATTCAAAAAATGTCAAGGCATGGGGCTAGCATTGATTTTGTTGTAGTGTTTGAGTCACTCAGATGGCATTAGAACACGGCATAAGCTATGGCAAAAAAAATGTCTTGCAGGAAATTAGCTTTAAAACTGTCTCTAAATGTTCTCTCAGCCCCATGGCAAAATAGGTAGAATTGCAGGAAATTAGCTTTAGAACACCAACATGTCTCTGTGGCCAAGAGGAGGGCCTTTCAAATCTTTGGTCGGAGATGTGCAATTGGCCACGCCACCTAGCACGCTATCTTTTCCACCGCTGCTGAAAAAACCACTGCTTCCAGGAATAGATGAATGGTCACTAACCTTGAATTCCTAGTGTGTGGAGTAATAAAACGGAATAAAATACAAATGAAATGTAGCCTACAGTACGGCACAGTACACACACACGCTAAGGGCTCAACACAGCAAACATTTTACTCGCATATGTGCCTAAATATTTTGCTGTGTGACCTGGAATTAAAATTTAGACCCACCAGTGCGCCTCGAAAAATAATCACCCAGATGAGGATTGTTGCAGAGATTATTTCACTGTACAGCAGCCCCTGAGTGGAGAATACACTGAGCACAGATTCATGACCGTCATGCTTGCACCATTACTACAAAGAAAACGTCTTGTTACCACTAAATATTTTTTTCTACATTATTTTGTGTGATCCAACACCCCTGCCGCTTTCTTATCAGCCGAAGCCAAGAGCATTTTTAGAGACCGTGACCATGACCAAACACATTTTTGGGGCTTGAGATCAGATCCCTGACTAGCTCCCTCCCCTGACTCCTCCAGCACGTATCTCACCACCTCCCTACACTCACCACGTCCCTACACTCACCACCTCACTACACTCACCACCTCCCTACACTCACCACGTCCCTACACTCACCACGTCCCTACACTCACCACCTCACTACACTCACCACCTCCCTACACTCACCACGTCCCTACACTCACCACCTCCCTACACTCACCACCTCCCTACACTCACCACGTCCCTACACTCACCACGTCCCTACACTCACCACGTCCCTACACTCACCACGTCCCTACACTCACCACGTCCCTACACTCACCACGTCCCTACACTCACCACCTCCCTACACTTACCACCTCCCTACACTCACCACGTCCCTACACTCACCACGTCACTACACTCACCACGTCCCTACACTCACCACCTCCCTACACTCACCACCTCCCTACACTCACCACGTCCCTACACTCACCACCTCCCTACACTCACCACGTCCCTACACTCACCACCTCCCTACACTCACCACCTCACTACACTCACCACCTCCCTACACTCACCACGTCCCTACACTCACCACCTCACTACACTCACCACGTCCCTACACTCACCACCTCCCTACACTCACCACCTCCCTACACTCACCACCTCCTTACACTCACCACGTCCCTACACTCACCACCTCACTACACTCACCACCTCACTACACTCACCACGTCCCTACACTCACCACCTCCCTGCACTCACCACCTCCCTACACTCACCACCTCCCTACACTCACCACCTCCCTACACTCACCACGTCCCTACACTCACCACCTCCCTACACTCACCACCTCCCTACACTCACCACGTCCCTACACTCACCACCTCCCTACACTCACCACCTCCCTACACTCACCACCTCCCTACACTCACCACGTCCCTACACTCACCACCTCCCTACACTCACCACGTCCCTACACTCACCACCTCACTACACTCACCACGTCCCTACACTCACCACCTCCCTACACTCACCACGTCCCTACACTCACCACCTCACTACACTCACCACCTCACTACACTCACCACCTCCCTACACTCACCACCTCCCTACACTCACCACCTCCCTACACTCACCACGTCCCTACACTCACCACGTCCCTACACTCACCACGTCCCTACACTCACCACCTCCCTACACTCACCACCTCCCTACACTCACCACCTCCTTACACTCACCACGTCCCTACACTCACCACCTCCCTACACTCACCACCTCCCTACACTCACCACAACTAGGGCCACAAGGTTTTCCTCACCACGTCCCTACACTCACCACAACTAGGGCCAGGAGGTTTACCGCACCACGTCCCTACACTCACCACAACTAGGGGCCAGGAGGTTTTCCTCACCACCTCCCTACACTCACCACCTCCCTACACTCACCACCTCCCTACACTCACCACCTCCCTACACTCACCACCTCCCTACACTCACCACCTCCCTACACTCACCACGTCACTACACTCACCACGTCACTACACTCACCACGTCCCTACACTCACCACCTCACTACACTCACCACGTCCCTACACTCACCACGTCCCTACACTCACCACCTCACTACACTCACCACCTCCCTACACTCACCACGTCCCTACACTCACCACGTCCCTACACTCACCACGTCCCTACACTCACCACCTCCCTACACTCACCACGTCCCTACACTCACCACGTCACTACACTCACCACCTCCCTACACTCACCACCTCCCTACACTCACCACCTCACTACACTCACCACGTCCCTACACTCACCACCTCCCTAATCTCACCACCTCCCTACACTCACCTCGTCCCTACACTCACCACCTCCCTACACTCACCACGTCCCTACACTCACCACGTCCCTACACTCACCACCTCCCTACACTCACCACGTCCCTACACTCACCACCTCCCTACACTCACCACCTCCCTACACTCACCACGTCCCTACACTCACCACGTCCCTACACTCACCACCTCCCTACACTCACCACGTCCCTACACTCACCACCTCACTACACTCACCACCACCCTACACTCACCACCACCCTACACTCACCACCTCCCTACACTCACCACGTCCCTACACTCACCACCTCCCTACATTCACCACCTCCCTACACTCACCACGTCCCTACACTCACCACGTCCCTACACTCACCACGTCACTACACTCACCACCTCCCTACACTCACCACGTCCCTACACTCACCACGTCCCTACACTCACCACCTCCCTACACTCACCACCTCACTACACTCACCACGTCCCTACACTCACCACCTCACTACACTCACCACGTCCCTACACTCACCACCTCCCTACACTCACCACGTCCCTACACTCACCACGTCCCTACACTCACCACGTCACTACACTCACCACGTCACTACACTCACCACCTCCCGCCACCTCCCTACACTCACCACGTCCGTACACTCACCACGTCCCTACACTCACCACGTCCCTACACTCACCACCTCCTTACACTCACCACGTCCCTACACTCACCACCTCCCTACACTCACCACCTCCCTACACTCACCACGTCCCTACACTCACCACGTCCCTACACTCACCACGTCCCTACACTCACCACCTCCCTACACTCACCACCTCCCTACACTCACCACCTCCCTACACTCACCACAACTAGGGCCACAAGGTTTTCCTCACCACGTCCCTACACTCACCACGTCCCTACACTCACCACGTCCCTACACTCACCACGTCCCTACACTCACCACCTCCTTACACTCACCACCTCCCTACACTCACCACAACTAGGGCCACAAGGTTTTCCTCACCACGTCCCTACACTCACCACAACTAGGGACAGGAGGTTTTCCTCTCACCGTCCCTACACTCACCACAACTAGGGGCCAGGAGGTTTACCGCACCACGTCCCTACACTCACCACAACTAGGGGCCAGGAGGTTTACCGCACCACGTCCCTACACTCACCACAACTAGGGACAGGAGGTTTACCGCACCACGTCCCTACACTCACCACAACTAGGGGCCAGGAGGTTTACCGCACCACGTCCCTACACTCACCACAACTAGGGACAGGAGGTTTACCGCACCACGTCCCTACACTCACCACAACTAGGGACAGGAGGTTTACCGCACCACGTCCCTAAACTCACCACAACTAGGGACAGGAGGTTTTCCTCACCACGTCCCTACACTCACCACAACTAGGGGCAGGAGGTTTTCCTCACCACGTAACCATAATTGCTCTACTTTCAGGCCAGGTGCCATTCTAATGAATGAATCAGGCTATCCGGTTATTTTAGCCGAAGGGAGAGAAAGGGCCAAAAGCCGTAATGGGACGGCCAGGGGCCTGAGAGTGTGAGACAGGCTGAGGGAGTTTGTAACAGGATGTGATGTTAAACTAAATACTAAAGAGGTTATGGTGTTGTGTACGTGGGTTGTGTACGTGGGTTGTGTACGTGGGTTGTGTACGTGTGTGAGTCGTTTTTAGCATGGGTAAACAAACAGTTAAAACACGTGACTCTGTTGAAGAATTCTCCCATTAGCCTAACCCTCACTTCGTCTCCAAGAAATGTGTGCGTGTTTACATCCGTGTGTGTGTGTGACTGTTTTTGTCCATTTTGTTTTGTGCATCACTGAATAGTGTGCCTGACCGTGTGCCAGGGTTCACATTTTCCCAATATGAGCACATATGCCAGATTATTCAAAATGTGTAGCTTTTTCCTGAAATGTGTGTCTGTGTTTGCCAGTACGAAAAAGAGACAAAGACACAAAAGAGAGAGAGAGAGAGAGAGAAAGAGAAGAGAGAGTAGGGCCGGGTGTGCTAGACTCTATATGGGAAAGGCAGACCTATTGCACAGCTGCTTACTCTTTTTTTTTCTCTCTCTCTCTCTCTTGCTCTCCGTTCCATCTCTCTCTCCCTCCGTTCTCTCGCTCTCTCTCCCTCTGTTCCTTCTCTCTCTGTCTCTGCTGTGTGTAGCCGTCTCTGTATGTAATCAGCCCTCGGCCTCTCTGTGTGTAATCAGCCCTCGGCCTCTCTGTGTGTAATCAGCCCTCGGCCTCTCTGTGTGTAATCAGCCCTTGGCCTCTCTGTGTGTAATCAGCCCTCGGCCTCTCTGTGTGTAATCAGCCCTCGGCCTCTCTGTGTGTAATCAGCCCTCGGCCTCTCTGTGTGTAATCAGCCCTCGGCCTCTCTGTGTGTAATCAGCCCTCGGCCTCTCTGTGTGTAATCAGCCCTCGGCCTCTCTGTGTGTAATCAGCCCTCGGCCTCTCTGTGTGTAATCAGCCCTCGGCCTCTCTGTGTGTAATCAGCCCTCGGCCTCTCTGTGTGTAATCAGCCCTCGGCCTCTCTGTGTGTAATCAGCCCTCGGCCTCTCTGTGTGTAATCAGCCCTCGGCCTCTCTGTGTGTAATCAGCCCTCGGCCTCTCTGTGTGTGAGTGACCTCACCCTGCCCACCATAGACCACCACTGCTTGATGGAATTTAAAATATGCCCCAATTGGTGTGTGTTTTTACCTGATGTGTTAATGTGAGCCCAGGCACGCACGCACACACACACACACACACACACATCGCATAGAACAGCACAACCTGGGATCGTGTGTGTGTGTGTGTGTGTAGAGAAATTAGTTTGTAATACTAGAGCAGTGCTCAGATGTAAAACCATATGTCATAGTGACCAAGCTAATGTATGAAATAATATGCATTCAATTTCTAGTGGAATCATTTAACCTGATGATGCATCTGTAAACACTCAGTTTAGTTAGTGGAGTGTTAGTGGAGGCTCATCCACACATGTTAGGAACTGTGGCCTTTGAAACATCGTCATTAGCTGGAGTGGGAATCATCAACACCCTTTACTTCCTCAAATTCACTCAACATTAATGTATATCCAGGACACACATACACACACTTTAGTGGATTACATGGAGCTGAATGGTGGGAAGTCATTCAGTGCAGTACACTTCCAGGTATGACATCATTTTCTAATCTCAGCCATTTTTGATGATGAAGATAATAAATGACCACCTGTCTTCTCTCGCTCTCTCTCTCTCTCTCGCTCTCTCTCTCTCTCTCTCTCCTCTCTCTCTCTCTCTCTCTCTCTCTCTCTCTCTCTCTCTCTCTCTCTCTCTCTCGCTCTCGCTCTCGCTCTCGCTCTTGCTCTCTCTCTCGTCTCTCTGTTTTTAGTCTGAATTTCAAAAGAACAAGGAAGGAAAAAGGGCAGTGAAAAAGAGAGCGGAAGACCAGGGGGCACCGGAAAAAGACCAGGGGGCACCGGAAAAAGACCAGGGGGCACCGGAAAAAGACCAGGGGGCACCGGAAAAAGACCAGGGGGCACCGGAAAAAGAAAGAAGAAGAAGAAGAAAGGACAGAGCGACCATCAGCTCTCACCCCACAGAGTAGAAAGCAGAAAGGAAAAGACAAGGTGAAGAGATGAAGCCACTAAAGAAACAGAGGGGGCGCTCTCCCCCCTCCACACGGGCCAAAGGGGGGAAGAAGAGAGGGGCGACAGAGACCCCCCCAGAGAGGGACGACAGGAACAAACTCAGGAAGGAGAACCAAGACGGACAGCCTCAAACCACGCCCCCTGCCCACTTGCTACGGAAACAATCCACAACCTCCTCTGACAGCTCTCAGCGGGAGCCAATCAGAGGCAGTGAGACCCCAAAGAAGGAGGGACCTAGAGAGCAGGTGCTGCCAAGGCAACCTGAAGTCAAAGAGAAGACCGAGGACAGCAGAGGGGGGGTTGGGGGGAAACCAGGGGGGCCTAACAGCACCCCCACCCCCTCCCATAACAACACCCTCACCATCCCCACCCCCACTACCAGTCCCAGCCCTACCTCCATATCCAGTAGGAAAACAGCCACCTTCAAGGCCAGAGTCCCCAAGAAGAAGTACATCGCTGAACACTATGCTAGTAGCAACGCGCCCGGCCTCACCTTCACCCCTGCCCCCATGCACAACAGCCACAGTAACTACAGTAGTACTAGCAGTAGTATTAACATCATCAACAGCAGTAGTACTAACAGTAATAACAGTAGTAATACCATTAATAACAGTAGTAGGACTAACACTACTATTAATGGTATTAACAGTGGTACTAACAGCATTAGTAACAGCATTAGTAACAGTAACAGCATTAGTAACAGCATTAGTAACAGCATTAGTAACAGTAACAGCATTAGTAACAGCATTAGTAACAGCCATAGCAGCAGCTCAGTCAGCCTCTCGTTAGCCCCCAGTGTGGCCAATGAGGAGAGGAAGGTAGCCGCTAGCAGCCACAGCCATGGCCCGGGGGAACAGGGGATGACAGGGGCCTCCATAGGGCCTAACAATGGTAGTGTGGCCCCCCAGGACAGAGAGAGAGACCCCCAGGGTGGGGAGACAGAGGCAGAGGGGGCCCCTAACTCAGTACGCTCCGTATGCACGGATACAGCCAGCGAGCACGATCTGGAGGTGAACCCCCAGCCTAGTACCAGCCCTGCTAGAGCCCCCTACCATGGCAGTCTGCCCCCTTACTCTGCTACTACCTCCCAGCCCGGCCCCGGCCCCAACCAGAGCCACAGAAAGGGCAGTATGTCCGGGGCGGATGCCCTGGCCAAAGGCCTGAAGAACCAGAGAGTTCTAGCCCGCTGTCGATGGAGAGACAGACTTAACGGAGAGCAAGGTGGGAGGGAGAGAGAGAGGGATGGACCCCTGTCTCCTATGTTCAGGGCTGGGGTGGTGCGGCGGGTGAGTGGGGGCAGCGCTGATATCCAGCTGCAGGGGGAGGAGGGGATACTCTGTTACCCCTTTCAGGGGGGGACCGCACACCCGGAGGGAGAGGAGAGGAGCGTGGAGTTCATCCTGGACGCCCCCCCACCCGGCACGGCGTCCGTGGCCATCGGGACACGCGTATGTGTGCCTTTCAGAGGGGGAGGGGGGCGAGATGGGGGTGAACAGGGGACACCTCAGCTATACAGAGAAGGAGTGCTGTCCCAGGTAGACCCCCACCCTGCCGTGTCGTTCCCCTACAGGGTGCTACTGTGTGAGGATCGAGAGGCGCTGGAGAATGGAGGGAGGGAGGAGGAGAGAGGGATGGAGGAGGAGGAAAGGAGGAGGAGGGTGCAGGCCCAGGCTGTATGGGTGTCCAGACAGAGCTTGAGGCTGCTGACTCCCCCCTGGGAACTGCCTCACCCAGAGGGGGGGAGAGAGAGAGAGAGGGAGAGAGAGAGGGAGAGGGAGGAGATGGAGGTGGAGAGGGAGGTGTGCCAGCTGAGTATTGGGATGGCGCTGGGGGGGCCGATGGGAGGGGGGGCGAGGTTGGTGCACAGCTTCTCTCCAGCTGGGGTGGTGGGGGGGCATCACTATGGAAACATCCCCCCCCACCCCTCCTCGTTGCTAACGACCAGCGTTGTCTCCAGCACTGGAGAGGGTCACCCTGACAAAGAGAGAGAACAAGAGAGGGAACAAGAGAGACAGAAACAGCCCCAAACACCAGAGGAGGACATGGAGATGTCTAGGTTCAGTATGGGCACCCAGCATCGCCACATCCTCTCCAAGCCCCTCCTCGGGGGGCACAGCTACCCCTCCTCCCAACACCTGGTCCAGGGCCTGGGCACGCCACTGGGCTCTCACCTGTCCTCCCTCACCTTGCCTGGCCCTGAGGCCCTGGCCATGACCCCCCCACCACACCTACCCCCTTCCAAGAGCACCCTGGTCCCCCTGGACAAGACCCCCTCCCAGATCCCCACCCCTACCCCTGGAGGGGGGTCTACCTCCTCCTCAGCCTCCTCCTCGCGCTCCCGCACCCCCCTGTCGGCCACCCTGCAGAAGTACAAGAAGGGGGACGTGGTGTGCACCCCTAACGGTATCCGCAAGAAGTTCAACGGCAAGCAGTGGAGACGCCTCTGTTCCAGAGAGGGCTGTATGAAGGAGTCCCAGAGACGAGGCTACTGCTCACGCCACCTCTCCATGAGAACTAAAGAGATGGAGGGAGCGGGAGGAGGGGGAGAGAGGGACAGGGGGAGGGGAGGAGGGAGCAGTTCGGGGACGGTCACCCCCTCAGACCTGCGTGGGTTTGACTGGGATGAGACGTCCAGAGACAGCAGCGAGGCCAGCAGTAGAGGAGACTCCCGCCCTCGGCTGGTGCTGCCCTCCCTCCTCCCCCATGACTTCTCCAGGTTTGACTTTGACGAGTGTGAGGCAGCCACCATGCTGGTGTCTCTGGGCAGCTCTCACTCTGGGACCCCCTCCTTCTCCCCCATCTCCAACCAGTCCCCTTTCTCCCCCGCCCCCTCGCCCTCACCCTCCCCCCTCTTCGGATTCCGTCCCGCCAACTTCTCCCCCATCACCGCCTCCTCCGTCCTCCCCCCTCCTCGCAGACACAGACACCCCAGTGCCACGGGGGGAAAGCTGGGTACCCCTGGGGGGGCAGAGAGGGAGAGGCATACCTCAGGGGTCCAGCCGTCCTTCCACACTAACCTGACCTTCACTGTCCCCATGAGCCCCAGCAAACGCAAAACAGACGTTCCTCCTCCCCCCTCCCACCCCCACCACGACTACCCCCCCAAACCTGAGCTGGAGCAGGGGGACCTGAACCCTGTCTCGTTCCCCATCCTCTCCCCCCAGACCCCAGCACACACTCACGCTTACACACCCACCTTCTCCTGTCCCCGAGGGGTGAGCACACCAACCAGCCGGGCCCCCTCCTCCCCCGCCACCTCCCCCCCTCCCCTCCTGGTGTCCCCAACTCCCCCCTCCCCTCCAGACTCAGGCCCCCGCCGTTTCCACCCCACATCCCAGCAGGCCTTGCGGGACTCTCCGGTGATCGTGCGGAACCCGGAGGTTCCTCTGGCCAAGTTCACAGAGCTTCCGTTAGGCCGTGGGGGGGGGGAAGTAGGAGATCCTAAGAGTCTTAACAGCGTTACTCCCCAGCCTGTCTCCACTCTCCAAGTCCCTGTACCCATCAACGCTGCTGCTGCCGCGGCAACCAACGGCACCGTCCTCCTCCAGAGCCCCACCCCCACCCTAGTGCTGGTGTCATCCGCCCCGCCCTCCCTGACCTCCGTCACCCCCGGTTACCCAGCTTTGGCTTGCATCTCCATCTCCACCACGCTCCCCTCTTCGGGACCCCCCCTCACCAACCCAGCCAGCCCAGGGGAGGGGGGTGGTAGGACAGAGAGGACAGGCTCATTTGGGGGGGAGGTTCAGCAGCCAGTGGCCTGTCACCCCTCTCCTACAGCCCTGCTGCCCCTCATACTGCCTGCAGAGAACCTGCACCCCACACCATGCAAAGACATCATCATGGGACGCCCCGGGACAGGTGAGACACACTGGGAGACAGCCTGGACATGAAGGGATGAGATGGGGTAGAGGGAGAGGGATGAGATGGGGTCGAGGACTGGGAGGGATGAGATTTGGGTAGAGGAACAGGGAGGGATGAGATTTGGGTAGAGGAACAGGGAGGGATGAGATTTGGGTAGAGGAACGGGGAGGGATGAGATTTGGGTAGAGGAACGGGGAGGGATGAGATTTGGGTAGAGGAACAGGGAGAGGGATGAGATTTGGGTAGAGGAACAGGGAGAGGGATGAGATTTGGGTAGAGGAACAGGGAGAGGGATGAGATTTGGGTAGAGGAACAGGGAGAGGGATGAGATTTGGGTAGAGGAACAGGGAGAGGGATGAGATTTGGGTAGAGGAACAGGGAGAGGGATGAGATTTGGGTAGAGGAACAGGAGAGGGATGAGATTTGGGTAGAGGACAGGAGAGGGATGAGATTTGGGTAGAGGAACAGGGAGGGATGAGATTTGGGTAGAGGAACAGGGAGAGGGATGCAGGGGGGTAAGATATTCTATGATTATAATATGATTATTTTATGCTTTGATTATTGTGTTTAACGCCAGGCGAGGCCTAGGTTGGCATCGTGAAATGGAAGAGCTTTTGAAGTGTGAATGCACTGTTTGTTGTAGCAGCAACAGCAGCATGAAAATGGTTACCTAGTTTCATTTTCCACCAAATTCACATTTATGGAACAGGGATTGACTTCTGGGCAGGTCATTTCTCTCGTCAAACAGAATGAGTTTAGTGACCTTTAGTGAAGGGAAGGTACTGGGATGTCTGGTCTGTTCAGCAGGGTTTATGGTCCGTGCTGTCCTTGCTCCTTGGGACCTCCCTACCCCATTGAAGTTGGCATTTTAAAATACTTTAGGTTAAGGTAACAGTAGGGATTAAGGTTAGGGTTAAGGTAACAGTAGGGATTAGGGTTAGGGTTAAGGTAACTGTAGGGATTAAGGTTAGGGTTAAGGTAACTGTAGGGATTAAGGTTAGGGTAACAGTAGGGATTAAGGTTAAGGTAACTGTAGGGATTAGGGTTAGGGTTAAAGTAACAGTAGGGATTAAGGTTATGGTTAAGGTAACAGTAGGGATTAGGGTTAGGGTTAAGGTAACTGTAGGGATTAAGGTTAGGGTTAAGGTAACTGTAGGGATTAAGGTTAGGGTAACAGTAGGGATTAAGGTTAGGGTTAAGGTAACTGTAGGGATTAAGGTTAGGGTAACAGTAGGGATTAAGGTTAGGGTTAAGGTAACTGTAGGGATTAAGGTTAGGGTAACAGTAGGGATTAAGGTTAGGGTAACAGTAGGGATTAAGGTTAGGGTTGAGGTAACTGTAGGGATTAAGGTTAGGGTTAGGGTAACAGTAGGGATTAAGGTTAGGGTTAGGGTAACAGTAGGGATTAAGGTTAGGGTTAGGTTTAGGGTAACAGTAGGGGTTAAAGTTAGGGTTAGGGTAACAGTAGGGATTAAGGTTAGGGTTAGTTTAGGGACATCCCAAGGATCCCAGATAGCACTGACCCAAGGTTTACAGTAACAAGGAAGTGCTGGTCGGTGACTGTTGGGTCAGAGTAGGGAAATCACTTCAGTTTAAATGGGTATAAAATACAGGATATACTGTATGTAATGTAGGCCACATACGGACCGTTTCCACCATCTCTCGCTGGGTGTGTGTGTGTCATCATTGTTTGAGAGCTTCCTGTGGCTCAGTTGGTAGAGCATGGAGTTTGCAACGCCAGCATGGTGTGTGCAACGCCAGGGTTGTGGGTTCGATTCCCACGGGGCCAGTACAAAAAATAAATACAAAAAATAAATAAATGCATGAAATTAAAATGTATGAAATGTATGCATTCACTACTGTAAGTCGCTCTGGATAAGAGCGTCTGCTAAATGACTAAAATGTAAAATGAGACTGGGTTTAGATAGAGAGTGGGGAAGGCCTCTGAAAGAGAGGATGGGAGGATGAATGACATTTGGGGTTTTGTCTTTGAGAGAATGCTACTGACATGAATCCTCTCAGTCCCATCTCTGCAGTGCCGTCTGACTGTAAGAAGGGGTACAGTCCCAGTTAGGATACGGTAGAACCAGAGGTGTGTGTGTGTGTGTGTGTGTGTGTGTGTGTGTGTGTGTGTGTGTTTAAAGAGACGGAGGGATGGTTTTGTTAGCTGCCTTTCCCCAAAGGCTATTATCTACTCACGCCACTTATCAATGACGCATTGTGTGTGTGTGTGTGTTTGAGCGTGTGTGTGTCTGTGTCATGTTGTCTAGTATGAAGGGGTAAAATAAGGTCTGGGAGGTATTTTTGAGTGAGTTGTGTTGGGCTCGTCCACGTTACAGTGCCAGAGTGCATGTGGGTGTGTAATGAATCCTCTGTGCTTCAAGCTCCTGTGTGGGCTCTCTTTCTCTCTGTGTGTCTCTCTGTGTGTGTGTGTGTGTGTGTGTGTGTGTGTGTGTGTGTGTGTGTCTCTCTCTCTGTGTGTGTCTCTCTGTGTGTGTGTGTGTGTGTGTGTGTGTGTGTGTGTCTCTCTCTCTGTGTGTGTCTCTCTGTGTGTGTGTGTGTGTGTGTGTGTGTGTGTGTGTGTGTGTGTGTGGTGTGTGTGTGTGATCAATAAACAGTGAATCAACATTTCTCCATCTCTGCTGGAGCAGTGGTATGACATTTAGATGGCCTGTTGTTGTATTCAGTGTGTGTGTGATTGTATGTGTTGTAGGTCTAGCTATTTGTCTGTCTTTTCGAGACAAGTGTATGTGGGTGTTTTCTCCCTCTTGAGAGAAAGAGGGTGTGAGTTGTTGTTTGTGCATGCGGTTGTCAGAGAGAAACTAGGGAGGTGTGTGCTTACTGCGTAGTTACGATGAGCTTTGAGTGTAAATTACACATATGAACAGGCCTCTACAATACTGCTACACACACACAACGACTAGCCTATCATATTGCGGATAAAAGTGACATTATATAAACTGAACAGAAATATAAACACAACATGAAACAACTTCAAAGACTTTACTGAGTTACAGTTCATGTAAGGAAATCAGTCAATTGAAATAAATAAATTAGGCCCTAATCTATGGATTTCACATGACTGGGCAGGGGTCCAGCCATGGGGGAGCCAGGCCCAGCCAATCAGAATGAATTTTTCCCACAAAAGGGCTTTATTAGAGATACTCCACAGTTTCATCAGCTGTCCGGGTGGCTGGTCTCAGACGATCCCCCAGGTAAAGAGGCTGGATGTGGAGTTCCTGGGCTGGCGTGGTTATACGTGGTCTGCAGTTGTGAGGCCGGTTGGACGTACTGTTAAATTCTCTAAAACGAGGCGGCTTATGGTAGAGAAATTGACATTAAATTCTCTGGCAACAGCTCTTGGTGGCCATTCCTGCAGTCAGCAGGCCAATTGACAAAACTGCACATTTTAGAAGTGGCCTTTTGTTGTCCCCAGGTCAAGGTGCAACTGTGTAATGATCATGCTGTTTAATCAGCTTCTTGATATGCCACACCTGTCAGGTGGATGGATTATCTTGGCAAAGCGGAAATGCTCACTAACGGATGTAAACAAATTTGGACACCAAATTTGAGAGAAATAATACACACAAACCCAACACAGGGCACTCACTTATACACACACACCCAACACAGGGCACTCACTTATACACACACACCCAACACAGGGCACTCACTTATACACACACACCCAACACAGGGCACTCACTTATACACACACACCCAACACAGGGCACTCACTTATACACACACACCCAAAACAGGGCACTCACTTATACACACACACCCAACACAGGGCACTCACTTATACACACACACCCAACACAGGGCACTCACTTATACACACACACCCAACACAGGGCACTCACTAATACACACACACCCAACACAGGGCACTCACTTATACACACACACCCAACACAGGGCACTCACTTATACACACACACACACACACACACACACACACACACACCCAACACAGGGCACTCACTTATACACACACACCCAACACAGGGCACTCACTTATACACACACACCCAACACAGGGCACTCACTTATACACACACACCCAACACAGGGCACTCACTTATACACACACACCCAACACAGGGCACTCACTTATACACACACACCCAACACAGGGCACTCACTTATAACACACACACCCAACACAGGGCACTCACTTATATCACACACACCCAACACAGGGCACTCACTTATACACACACACCCAACACAGGGCACTCACTTATACACACACACCCAACACAGGGCACTCACTTATACACACACACACCCAACACAGGGCACTCACTTATATACACACACCCAACACAGGGCACTCACTTATACACACACACCCAACACAGGGCACTCACTTATACACACACACCCAACACAGGGCACTCACTTATACACACACACCCAACACAGGGCACTCACTTATACACACACACCCAACACAGGGCACTCACTTATACACACACACCCAACACAGGGCACTCACTTATACACACACACCCAACACAGGGCACTCACTTATACACACACACCCAACACAGGGCACTCACTTATACACACACACCCAACACAGGGCACTCACTTATACACACACACCCAACACAGGGCACTCACTTATACACACACACCCAACACAGGGCACTCACTTATACACACACACCCCAACACAGGGCACTCACTTATATACACACACCCAACACAGGGCACTCACTTATACACACACACCCAACACAGGGCACTCACTTATACACACACACCCAACACAGGGCACTCACTTATATACACACACCCAACACAGGGCACTCACTTATACACACACACCCAACACAGGGCACTCACTTATACACACACACCCAACACAGGGCACTCACTTATACACACACACCCAACACAGGGCACTCACTTATACACACACACCCAACACAGGGCACTCACTTATACACACACACCCAACACAGGGCACTCACTTATACACACACACCCAACACAGGGCACTCACTTATACACACACACCCAACACAGGGCACTCACTTATACACACACACCCAACACAGGGCACTCACTTATACACACACACCCAACACAGGGCACTCACTTATACACACACACCCAACACAGGGCACTCACTTATACACACACACCCAACACAGGGCACTCACTTATATACACACACCCAACACAGGGCACTCACTTATACACACACACCCAACACAGGGCACTCACTTATACACACACACCCAACACAGGGCACTCACTTATATACACACACCCAACACAGGGCACTCACTTATACACACACACCCAACACAGGGCACTCACTTATACATACACACACACCCAACACAGGGCACTCACTTATATACACACACCCAACACAGGGCACTCACTTATACACACACACCCAACACAGGGCACTCACTTATACACACACACCCAACACAGGGCACTCACTTATACACACACACACCCAACACAGGGCACTCACTTATATACACACACCCAACACAGGGCACTCACTTATACACACACACCCAACACAGGGCACTCACTTATACACACACACCCAACACAGGGCACTCACTTATACACACACACCCCAACACAGGGCACTCACTTATACACACACACCCAACACAGGGCACTCACTTATACACACACACCCAACACAGGGCACTCACTTATACACACACACCCAACACAGGGCACTCACTTATATACACACACCCAACACAGGGCACTCACTTATATACACACACCCAACACAGGGCACTCACTTATACACACACACCCAACACAGGGCACTCACTTATACACACACACCCAACACAGGGCACTCACTTATACACACACACCCAACACAGGGCACTCACTTATACACACACACACCCAACACAGGGCACTCACTTATACACACACACCCAACACAGGGCACTCACTTATACACACACACCCAACACAGGGCACTCACTTATACACACACACCCAACACAGGGCACTCACTTATACACACACACCCAACACAGGGCACTCACTTATACACACACACCCAACACAGGGCACTCACTTATACACACACACCCAACACAGGGCACTCACTTATACACACACACCCAACACAGGGCACTCACTTATACACACACACCCAACACAGGGCACTCACTTATACACACACACCCAACACAGGGCACTCACTTATACACACACACACACCCAACACAGGGCACTCACTTATATACACACACCCAACACAGGGCACTCACTTATACACACACACCCAACACAGGGCACTCACTTATACACACACACCCAACACAGGGCACTCACTTATACACACACACCCAACACAGGGCACTCACTTATACACACACACCCAACACAGGGCACTCACTTATACACACACACCCAACACAGGGCACTCACTTATACACACACACACCCAACACAGGGCACTCACTTATACACACACACCCAACACAGGGCACTCACTTATACACACACACCCAACACAGGGCACTCACTTATACACACACACCCAACACAGGGCACTCACTTATACACACACACCCAACACAGGGCACTCACTTATACACACACACCCAACACAGGGCACTCACTTATACACACACACCCAACACAGGGCACTCACTTATACACACACACCCAACACAGGGCACTCACTTATACACACACACCCAACACAGGGCACTCACTTATATACACACACCCAACACAGGGCACTCACTTATACACACACACCCAACACAGGGCACTCACTTATACACACACACCCAACACAGGGCACTCACTTATACACACACACCCAACACAGGGCACTCACTTATACACACACACCCAACACAGGGCACTCACTTATACACACACACCCAACACAGGGCACTCACTTATACACACACACCCAACACAGGGCACTCACTTATACACACACACCCAACACAGGGCACTCACTTATACACACACACCCAACACAGGGCACTCACTTATACACACACACCCAACACAGGGCACTCACTTATACACACACACCCAACACAGGGCACTCACTTATACACACACACCCAACACAGGGCACTCACTTATACACACACACCCAACACAGGGCACTCACTTATACACACACACCCAACACAGGGCACTCACTTATACACACACACCCAACACAGGGCACTCACTTATACACACACACCCAACACAGGGCACTCACTTATACACACACACCCAACACAGGGCACTCACTTATACACACACACCCAACACAGGGCACTCACTTATACACACACACCCAACACAGGGCACTCACTTATACACACACACCCAACACAGGGCACTCACTTATACACACACACCCAACACAGGGCACTCACTTATACACACACACCCAACACAGGGCACTCACTTATACACACACACCCAACACAGGGCACTCACTTATACACACACACCCAACACAGGGCACTCACTTATACACACACACCCAACACAGGGCACTCACTTATACACACACACCCAACACAGGGCACTCACTTATACACACACACCCAACACAGGGCACTCACTTATACACACACACCCAACACAGGGCACTCACTTATACACACACACCCAACACAGGGCACTCACTTATACACACACACCCAACACAGGGCACTCACTTATACACACACACCCAACACAGGGCACTCACTTATACACACACACCCAACACAGGGCACTCACTTATACACACACACCCAACACAGGGCACTCACTTATACACACACACCCAACACAGGGCACTCACTTATACACACACACCCAACACAGGGCACTCACTTATACACACACACCCAACACAGGGCACTCACTTATACACACACACCCAACACAGGGCACTCACTTATACACACACACCCAACACAGGGCACTCACTTATACACACACACCCAACACAGGGCACTCACTTATACACACACACCCAACACAGGGCACTCACTTATACACACACACCCAACACAGGGCACTCACTTATACACACACACACCCAACACAGGGCACTCACTTATACACACACACCCAACACAGGGCACTCACTTATACACACACACCCAACACAGGGCACTCACTTATACACACACACCCAACACAGGGCACTCACTTATACACACACACCCAACACAGGGCACTCACTTATACACACACACCCAACACAGGGCACTCACTTATACACACACACCCAACACAGGGCACTCACTTATACACACACACCCAACACAGGGCACTCACTTATATACACACACCCAACACAGGGCACTCACTTATACACACACACCCAACACAGGGCACTCACTTATACACACACACCCAACACAGGGCACTCACTTATACACACACACCCAACACAGGGCACTCACTTATACACACACACCCAACACAGGGCACTCACTTATACACACACACCCAACACAGGGCACTCACTTATACACACACACCCAACACAGGGCACTCACTTATACACACACACCCAACACAGGGCACTCACTTATACACACACACCCAACACAGGGCACTCACTTATACACACACACCCAACACAGGGCACTCACTTATACACACACACCCAACACAGGGCACTCACTTATACACACACACCCAACACAGGGCACTCACTTATACACACACACCCAACACAGGGCACTCACTTATACACACACACCCAACACAGGGCACTCACTTATATACACACACCCAACACAGGGCACTCACTTATACACACACACCCAACACAGGGCACTCACTTATACACACACACCCAACACAGGGCACTCACTTATACACACACACCCAACACAGGGCACTCACTTATACACACACACCCAACACAGGGCACTCACTTATACACACACACCCAACACAGGGCACTCACTTATACACACACACCCAACACAGGGCACTCACTTATACACACACACCCAACACAGGGCACTCACTTATACACACACACCCAACACAGGGCACTCACTTATACACACACACCCAACACAGGGCACTCACTTATACACACACACCCAACACAGGGCACTCACTTATACACACACACCCAACACAGGGCACTCACTTATACACACACACCCAACACAGGGCACTCACTTATACACACACACCCAACACAGGGCACTCACTTATATACACACACCCAACACAGGGCACTCACTTATACACACACACCCAACACAGGGCACTCACTTATACACACACACCCAACACAGGGCACTCACTTATACACACACACCCAACACAGGGCACTCACTTATACACACACACCCAACACAGGGCACTCACTTATACACACACACCCAACACAGGGCACTCACTTATACACACACACCCAACACAGGGCACTCACTTATACACACACACCCAACACAGGGCACTCACTTATACACACACACCCAACACAGGGCACTCACTTATACACACACACCCAACACAGGGCACTCACTTATACACACACACCCAACACAGGGCACTCACTTATACACACACACCCAACACAGGGCACTCACTTATACACACACACCCAACACAGGGCACTCACTTATACACACACACCCAACACAGGGCACTCACTTATACACACACACCCAACACAGGGCACTCACTTATACACACACACCCAACACAGGGCACTCACTTATACACACACACCCAACACAGGGCACTCACTTATATACACACACCCAACACAGGGCACTCACTTATACACACACACCCAACACAGGGCACTCACTTATACACACACACCCAACACAGGGCACTCACTTATATACACACACCCAACACAGGGCACTCACTTATACACACACACCCAACACAGGGCACTCACTTATACACACACACCCAACACAGGGCACTCACTTATACACACACACCCAACACAGGGCACTCACTTATACACACACACACCCAACACAGGGCACTCACTTATACACACACACACACCCAACACAGGGCACTCACTTATACACACACACACCCAACACAGGGCACTCACTTATACACACACACCCAACACAGGGCACTCACTTATACACACACACCCAACACAGGGCACTCACTTATACACACACACCCAACACAGGGCACTCACTTATACACACACACACACCCAACACAGGGCACTCACTTATACACACACACCCAACACAGGGCACTCACTTATACACACACACCCAACACAGGGCACTCACTTATACACACACACCCAACACAGGGCACTCACTTATACACACACACCCAACACAGGGCACTCACTTATACACACACACCCAACACAGGGCACTCACTTATACACACACACACACCCAACACAGGGCACTCACTTATATACACACACACACACCCAACACAGGGCACTCACTTATATACACACACCCAACACAGGGCACTCACTTATACACACACACCCAACACAGGGCACTCACTTATACACACACACCCAACACAGGGCACTCACTTATACACACACACCCAACACAGGGCACTCACTTATACACACACACCCAACACAGGGCACTCACTTATACACACACACCCAACACAGGGCACTCACTTATACACACACACCCAACACAGGGCACTCACTTATATACACACACCCAACACAGGGCACTCACTTATACACACACACCCAACACAGGGCACTCACTTATACACACACACCCAACACAGGGCACTCACTTATACACACACACCCAACACAGGGCACTCACTTATACACACACACCCAACACAGGGCACTCACTTATACACACACACCCAACACAGGGCACTCACTTATACACACACACCCAACACAGGGCACTCACTTATACACACACACCCAACACAGGGCACTCACTTATACACACACACCCAACACAGGGCACTCACTTATACACACACACCCAACACAGGGCACTCACTTATACACACACACCCAACACAGGGCACTCACTTATACACACACACCCCAACACAGGGCACTCACTTATACACACACACCCAACACAGGGCACTCACTTATACACACACACCCAACACAGGGCACTCACTTATACACACACACCCAACACAGGGCACTCACTTATACACACACACCCAACACAGGGCACTCACTTATACACACACACCCAACACAGGGCACTCACTTATACACACACACCCAACACAGGGCACTCACTTATACACACACACCCAACACAGGGCACTCACTTATATACACACACCCAACACAGGGCACTCACTTATACACACACACCCAACACAGGGCACTCACTTATACACACACACCCAACACAGGGCACTCACTTATACACACACACCCAACACAGGGCACTCACTTATACACACACACCCAACACAGGGCACTCACTTATACACACACACCCAACACAGGGCACTCACTTATACACACACACCCAACACAGGGCACTCACTTATACACACACACACACACCCAACACAGGGCACTCACTTATACACACACACCCAACACAGGGCACTCACTTATACACACACACCCAACACAGGGCACTCACTTATACACACACACCCAACACAGGGCACTCACTTATACACACACACCCAACACAGGGCACTCACTTATACACACACACCCAACACAGGGCACTCACTTATACACACACACCCAACACAGGGCACTCACTTATACACACACACCCAACACAGGGCACTCACTTATATACACACACCCAACACAGGGCACTCACTTATACACACACACCCAACACAGGGCACTCACTTATACACACACACCCAACACAGGGCACTCACTTATACACACACACCCAACACAGGGCACTCACTTATACACACACACACCCAACACAGGGCACTCACTTATACACACACACCCAACACAGGGCACTCACTTATACACACACACCCAACACAGGGCACTCACTTATATACACACACCCAACACAGGGCACTCACTTATACACACACACCCAACACAGGGCACTCACTTATACACACACACCCAACACAGGGCACTCACTTATACACACACACCCAACACAGGGCACTCACTTATACACACACACCCAACACAGGGCACTCACTTATATACACACACCCAACACAGGGCACTCACTTATACACACACACCCAACACAGGGCACTCACTTATACACACACACCCAACACAGGGCACTCACTTATACACACACACCCAACACAGGGCACTCACTTATAACACACACACACCCAACACAGGGCACTCACTTATATACACACACCCAACACAGGGCACTCACTTATACACACACACCCAACACAGGGCACTCACTTATACACACACACCCAACACAGGGCACTCACTTATACACACACACCCAACACAGGGCACTCACTTATACACACACACCCAACACAGGGCACTCACTTATACACACACACCCAACACAGGGCACTCACTTATACACACACACCCAACACAGGGCACTCACTTATACACACACACACCCAACACAGGGCACTCACTTATACACACACACCCAACACAGGGCACTCACTTATACACACACACCCAACACAGGGCACTCACTTATACACACACACCCAACACAGGGCACTCACTTATACACACACACCCAACACAGGGCACTCACTTATACACACACACCCAACACAGGGCACTCACTTATACACACACACCCAACACAGGGCACTCACTTATACACACACACCCAACACAGGGCACTCACTTATACACACACACCCAACACAGGGCACTCACTTATACACACACACCCAACACAGGGCACTCACTTATACACACACACCCAACACAGGGCACTCACTTATACACACACACACCCAACACAGGGCACTCACTTATACACACACACCCAACACAGGGCACTCACTTATACACACACACCCAACACAGGGCACTCACTTATACACACACACCCAACACAGGGCACTCACTTATACACACACACCCAACACAGGGCACTCACTTATACACACACACCCAACACAGGGCACTCACTTATACACACACACCCAACACAGGGCACTCACTTATACACACACACCCAACACAGGGCACTCACTTATACACACACACCCAACACAGGGCACTCACTTATATACACACACCCAACACAGGGCACTCACTTATACACACACACCCAACACAGGGCACTCACTTATACACACACACCCAACACAGGGCACTCACTTATACACACACACCCAACACAGGGCACTCACTTATACACACACACCCAACACAGGGCACTCACTTATACACACACACCCAACACAGGGCACTCACTTATACACACACACACACCAACACAGGGCACTCACTTATATACACACACCCAACACAGGGCACTCACTTATACACACACACCCAACACAGGGCACTCACTTATACACACACACCCAACACAGGGCACTCACTTATACACACACACCCAACACAGGGCACTCACTTATACACACACACCCAACACAGGGCACTCACTTATACACACACACCCAACACAGGGCACTCACTTATACACACACACCCAACACAGGGCACTCACTTATACACACACACCCAACACAGGGCACTCACTTATACACACACACACCCAACACAGGGCACTCACTTATACACACACACCCAACACAGGGCACTCACTTATACACACACACCCAACACAGGGCACTCACTTATACACACACACCCAACACAGGGCACTCACTTATACACACACACCCAACACAGGGCACTCACTTATACACACACACCCAACACAGGGCACTCACTTATACACACACACCCAACACAGGGCACTCACTTATACACACACACCCAACACAGGGCACTCACTTATACACACACACCCAACACAGGGCACTCACTTATATACACACACCCAACACAGGGCACTCACTTATACACACACACCCAACACAGGGCACTCACTTATACACACACACCCAACACAGGGCACTCACTTATACACACACACCCAACACAGGGCACTCACTTATATACACACACCCAACACAGGGCACTCACTTATACACACACACCCAACACAGGGCACTCACTTATACACACACCACACCCAACACAGGGCACTCACTTATACACACACACCCAACACAGGGCACTCACTTATACACACACACCCAACACAGGGCACTCACTTATACACACACACCCAACACAGGGCACTCACTTATACACACACACCCAACACAGGGCACTCACTTATACACACACACCCAACACAGGGCACTCACTTATACACACACACCCAACACAGGGCACTCACTTATACACACACACCCAACACAGGGCACTCACTTATACACACACACCCAACACAGGGCACTCACTTATACACACACACCCAACACAGGGCACTCACTTATACACACACACCCAACACAGGGCACTCACTTATACACACACACCCAACACAGGGCACTCACTTATACACACACACACCCAACACAGGGCACTCACTTATATACACACACCCAACACAGGGCACTCACTTATACACACACACCCAACACAGGGCACTCACTTATACACACACACCCAACACAGGGCACTCACTTATACACACACACACCCAACACAGGGCACTCACTTATACACACACACCCAACACAGGGCACTCACTTATACACACACACCCAACACAGGGCACTCACTTATACACACACACCCAACACAGGGCACTCACTTATACACACACACACACCCAACACAGGGCACTCACTTATATACACACACACCCCAACACAGGGCACTCACTTATATACACACACCCAACACAGGGCACTCACTTATACACACACACCCAACACAGGGCACTCACTTATACACACACACCCAACACAGGGCACTCACTTATACACACACACCCAACACAGGGCACTCACTTATACACACACACCCAACACAGGGCACTCACTTATACACACACACCCAACACAGGGCACTCACTTATACACACACACCCAACACAGGGCACTCACTTATACACACACACCCAACACAGGGCACTCACTTATACACACACACCCAACACAGGGCACTCACTTATACACACACACCCAACACAGGGCACTCACTTATACACACACACCCAACACAGGGCACTCACTTATACACACACACCCAACACAGGGCACTCACTTATATACACACACCCAACACAGGGCACTCACTTATACACACACACCCAACACAGGGCACTCACTTATACACACACACCCAACACAGGGCACTCACTTATACACACACACCCAACACAGGGCACTCACTTATACACACACACCCAACACAGGGCACTCACTTATACACACACACACCCCAACACAGGGCACTCACTTATACACACACACACCCAACACAGGGCACTCACTTATATACACACACCCAACACAGGGCACTCACTTATACACACACACCCAACACAGGGCACTCACTTATACACACACACCCAACACAGGGCACTCACTTATACACACACACCCAACACAGGGCACTCACTTATACACACACACCCAACACAGGGCACTCACTTATACACACACACCCAACACAGGGCACTCACTTATATACACACACCCAACACAGGGCACTCACTTATACACACACACCCAACACAGGGCACTCACTTATATACACACACCCAACACAGGGCACTCACTTATACACACACACCCAACACAGGGCACTCACTTATACACACACACCCAACACAGGGCACTCACTTATACACACACACCCAACACAGGGCACTCACTTATACACACACACCCAACACAGGGCACTCACTTATACACACACACCCAACACAGGGCACTCACTTATACACACACACACCCAACACAGGGCACTCACTTATACACACACACCCAACACAGGGCACTCACTTATACACACACACCCAACACAGGGCACTCACTTATACACACACACACCCAACACAGGGCACTCACTTATACACACACACCCAACACAGGGCACTCACTTATACACACACACCCAACACAGGGCACTCACTTATACACACACACCCAACACAGGGCACTCACTTATACACACACACCCAACACAGGGCACTCACTTATACACACACACCCAACACAGGGCACTCACTTATATACACACACCCAACACAGGGCACTCACTTATATACACACACCCAACACAGGGCACTCACTTATACACACACACCCAACACAGGGCACTCACTTATACACACACACCCAACACAGGGCACTCACTTATACACACACACCCAACACAGGGCACTCACTTATACACACACACACACCCAACACAGGGCACTCACTTATATACACACACCCAACACAGGGCACTCACTTATACACACACACCCAACACAGGGCACTCACTTATACACACACACCCAACACAGGGCACTCACTTATACACACACACCCAACACAGGGCACTCACTTATACACACACACCCAACACAGGGCACTCACTTATACACACACACCCAACACAGGGCACTCACTTATACACACACACCCAACACAGGGCACTCACTTATACACACACACACCCAACACAGGGCACTCACTTATACACACACACACACCCAACACAGGGCACTCACTTATATACACACACCCAACACAGGGCACTCACTTATACACACACACCCAACACAGGGCACTCACTTATACACACACACCCAACACAGGGCACTCACTTATACACACACACCCAACACAGGGCACTCACTTATACACACACACCCAACACAGGGCACTCACTTATACACACACACCCAACACAGGGCACTCACTTATACACACACACCCAACACAGGGCACTCACTTATATACACACACCCAACACAGGGCACTCACTTATACACACACACCCAACACAGGGCACTCACTTATACACACACACCCAACACAGGGCACTCACTTATACACACACACCCAACACAGGGCACTCACTTATACACACACACCCAACACAGGGCACTCACTTATACACACACACCCAACACAGGGCACTCACTTATACACACACACACACCCAACACAGGGCACTCACTTATATACACACACCCAACACAGGGCACTCACTTATACACACACACCCAACACAGGGCACTCACTTATACACACACACCCAACACAGGGCACTCACTTATACACACACACCCAACACAGGGCACTCACTTATACACACACACCCAACACAGGGCACTCACTTATACACACACACCCAACACAGGGCACTCACTTATACACACACACCCAACACAGGGCACTCACTTATACACACACACCCAACACAGGGCACTCACTTATATACACACACCCAACACAGGGCACTCACTTATACACACACACCCAACACAGGGCACTCACTTATACACACACACCCAACACAGGGCACTCACTTATACACACACACCCAACACAGGGCACTCACTTATACACACACACCCAACACAGGGCACTCACTTATACACACACACCCAACACAGGGCACTCACTTATACACACACACACCCAACACAGGGCACTCACTTATATACACACACCCAACACAGGGCACTCACTTATACACACACACCCAACACAGGGCACTCACTTATACACACACACCCAACACAGGGCACTCACTTATACACACACACCCAACACAGGGCACTCACTTATACACACACACACCCAACACAGGGCACTCACTTATATACACACACCCAACACAGGGCACTCACTTATACACACACACCCAACACAGGGCACTCACTTATACACACACACCCAACACAGGGCACTCACTTATACACACACACCCAACACAGGGCACTCACTTATACACACACACCCAACACAGGGCACTCACTTATACACACACACACCCAACACAGGGCACTCACTTATACACACACACCCAACACAGGGCACTCACTTATACACACACACCCAACACAGGGCACTCACTTATACACACACACCCAACACAGGGCACTCACTTATACACACACACCCAACACAGGGCACTCACTTATACACACACACCCAACACAGGGCACTCACTTATACACACACACCCAACACAGGGCACTCACTTATACACACACACCCAACACAGGGCACTCACTTATACACACACACCCAACACAGGGCACTCACTTATACACACACACCCAACACAGGGCACTCACTTATATACACACACCCAACACAGGGCACTCACTTATACACACACACCCAACACAGGGCACTCACTTATACACACACACCCAACACAGGGCACTCACTTATACACACACACCCAACACAGGGCACTCACTTATACACACACACCCAACACAGGGCACTCACTTATATACACACACCCAACACAGGGCACTCACTTATACACACACACCCAACACAGGGCACTCACTTATACACACACACCCAACACAGGGCACTCACTTATACACACACACCCAACACAGGGCACTCACTTATACACACACACCCAACACAGGGCACTCACTTATACACACACACCCAACACAGGGCACTCACTTATACACACACACACCCAACACAGGGCACTCACTTATACACACACACCCAACACAGGGCACTCACTTATACACACACACCCAACACAGGGCACTCACTTATACACACACACACCCAACACAGGGCACTCACTTATATACACACACCCAACACAGGGCACTCACTTATACACACACACCCAACACAGGGCACTCACTTATACACACACACCCAACACAGGGCACTCACTTATACACACACACCCAACACAGGGCACTCACTTATATACACACACCCAACACAGGGCACTCACTTATATACACACACCCAACACAGGGCACTCACTTATACACACACACCCAACACAGGGCACTCACTTATACACACACACCCAACACAGGGCACTCACTTATATACACACACCCAACACAGGGCACTCACTTATACACACACACCCCAACACAGGGCACTCACTTATACACACACACACACCCAACACAGGGCACTCACTTATATACACACACCCAACACAGGGCACTCACTTATACACACACACCCAACACAGGGCACTCACTTATACACACACACCCAACACAGGGCACTCACTTATACACACACACCCAACACAGGGCACTCACTTATACACACACACACACCCAACACAGGGCACTCACTTATATACACACACCCAACACAGGGCACTCACTTATACACACACACCCAACACAGGGCACTCACTTATACACACACACCCAACACAGGGCACTCACTTATACACACACACCCAACACAGGGCACTCACTTATACACACACACCCAACACAGGGCACTCACTTATACACACACACACACCCAACACAGGGCACTCACTTATATACACACACACACCCAACACAGGGCACTCACTTATATACACACACCCAACACAGGGCACTCACTTATACACACACACCCAACACAGGGCACTCACTTATACACACACACCCAACACAGGGCACTCACTTATACACACACACCCAACACAGGGCACTCACTTATACACACACACCCAACACAGGGCACTCACTTATACACACACACCCAACACAGGGCACTCACTTATACACACACACCCAACACAGGGCACTCACTTATATACACACACCCAACACAGGGCACTCACTTATATACACACACCCAACACAGGGCACTCACTTATACACACACACCCAACACAGGGCACTCACTTATACACACACACCCAACACAGGGCACTCACTTATACACACACACCCAACACAGGGCACTCACTTATACACACACACCCAACACAGGGCACTCACTTATACACACACACCCCAACACAGGGCACTCACTTATACACACACACCCAACACAGGGCACTCACTTATACACACACACCCAACACAGGGCACTCACTTATACACACACACCCAACACAGGGCACTCACTTATACACACACACCCAACACAGGGCACTCACTTATACACACACACCCCAACACAGGGCACTCACTTATACACACACACCCAACACAGGGCACTCACTTATACACACACACCCAACACAGGGCACTCACTTATACACACACACCCAACACAGGGCACTCACTTATACACACACACCCAACACAGGGCACTCACTTATACACACACACCCAACACAGGGCACTCACTTATACACACACACCCAACACAGGGCACTCACTTATACACACACACACCCAACACAGGGCACTCACTTATATACACACACCCAACACAGGGCACTCACTTATACACACACACCCAACACAGGGCACTCACTTATACACACACACCCAACACAGGGCACTCACTTATACACACACACCCAACACAGGGCACTCACTTATACACACACACCCAACACAGGGCACTCACTTATACACACACACCCAACACAGGGCACTCACTTATACACACACACCCAACACAGGGCACTCACTTATATACACACACCCAACACAGGGCACTCACTTATACACACACACCCAACACAGGGCACTCACTTATACACACACACACACACACACCCAACACAGGGCACTCACTTATACACACACACCCAACACAGGGCACTCACTTATACACACACACCCAACACAGGGCACTCACTTATACACACACACACACCCAACACAGGGCACTCACTTATATACACACACCCAACACAGGGCACTCACTTATACACACACACCCAACACAGGGCACTCACTTATACACACACACCCAACACAGGGCACTCACTTATACACACACACCCAACACAGGGCACTCACTTATACACACACACCCAACACAGGGCACTCACTTATATACACACACCCAACACAGGGCACTCACTTATACACACACACCCAACACAGGGCACTCACTTATATACACACACCCAACACAGGGCACTCACTTATACACACACACCCAACACAGGGCACTCACTTATACACACACACCCAACACAGGGCACTCACTTATACACACACACCCAACACAGGGCACTCACTTATACACACACACACCCAACACAGGGCACTCACTTATATACACACACCCAACACAGGGCACTCACTTATACACACACACCCAACACAGGGCACTCACTTATACACACACACCCAACACAGGGCACTCACTTATACACACACACACACCCAACACAGGGCACTCACTTATATACACACACCCAACACAGGGCACTCACTTATACACACACACCCAACACAGGGCACTCACTTATACACACACACCCAACACAGGGCACTCACTTATACACACACACACCCAACACAGGGCACTCACTTATATACACACACACACACCCAACACAGGGCACTCACTTATATACACACACCCAACACAGGGCACTCACTTATACACACACACCCAACACAGGGCACTCACTTATACACACACACCCAACACAGGGCACTCACTTATATACACACACCCAACACAGGGCACTCACTTATACACACACACCCAACACAGGGCACTCACTTATATACACACACCCAACACAGGGCACTCACTTATACACACACACCCAACACAGGGCACTCACTTATACACACACACCCAACACAGGGCACTCACTTATACACACACACCCAACACAGGGCACTCACTTATACACACACACCCAACACAGGGCACTCACTTATACACACACACCCAACACAGGGCACTCACTTATACACACACACACCCAACACAGGGCACTCACTTATATACACACACCCAACACAGGGCACTCACTTATACACACACACCCAACACAGGGCACTCACTTATACACACACACCCAACACAGGGCACTCACTTATACACACACACACCCAACACAGGGCACTCACTTATATACACACACCCAACACAGGGCACTCACTTATACACACACACCCAACACAGGGCACTCACTTATACACACACACCCAACACAGGGCACTCACTTATACACACACACCCAACACAGGGCACTCACTTATATCACACACACCCAACACAGGGCACTCACTTATATACACACACCCAACACAGGGCACTCACTTATACACACACACCCAACACAGGGCACTCACTTATATACACACACCCAACACAGGGCACTCACTTATACACACACACCCAACACAGGGCACTCACTTATATACACACACCCAACACAGGGCACTCACTTATACACACACACCCAACACAGGGCACTCACTTATATACACACACCCAACACAGGGCACTCACTTATACACACACACCCAACACAGGGCACTCACTTATATACACACACCCAACACAGGGCACTCACTTATACACACACACCCAACACAGGGCACTCACTTATACACACACACCCAACACAGGGCACTCACTTATACACACACACCCAACACAGGGCACTCACTTATACACACACACCCCAACACAGGGCACTCACTTATATACACACACCCAACACAGGGCACTCACTTATACACACACACACCCAACACAGGGCACTCACTTATACACACACACACCCCAACACAGGGCACTCACTTATACACACACACCCAACACAGGGCACTCACTTATACACACACACCCAACACAGGGCACTCACTTATACACACACACCCCAACACAGGGCACTCACTTATACACACACACCCAACACAGGGCACTCACTTATATACACACACCCAACACAGGGCACTCACTTATACACACACACCCAACACAGGGCACTCACTTATACACACACACCCAACACAGGGCACTCACTTATACACACACACCCAACACAGGGCACTCACTTATACACACACACCCAACACAGGGCACTCACTTATACACACACACCCAACACAGGGCACTCACTTATACACACACACCCCAACACAGGGCACTCACTTATATACACACACCCAACACAGGGCACTCACTTATATACACACACCCAACACAGGGCACTCACTTATACACACACACCCAACACAGGGCACTCACTTATACACACACACCCAACACAGGGCACTCACTTATACACACACACCCCAACACAGGGCACTCACTTATACACACACACACACCCAACACAGGGCACTCACTTATACACACACACCCAACACAGGGCACTCACTTATACACACACACCCAACACAGGGCACTCACTTATACACACACACCCAACACAGGGCACTCACTTATACACACACACCCAACACAGGGCACTCACTTATACACACACACCCAACACAGGGCACTCACTTATACACACACACACACCCAACACAGGGCACTCACTTATACACACACAGCCAACACAGGGCACTCACTTATACACACACACCAACACAGGGCACTCACTTATACACACACACCCAACACAGGGCACTCACTTATACACACACACCCAACACAGGGCACTCACTTATACACACACAGCCAACACAGGGCACTCACTTATACACACACACCCAACACAGGGCACTCACTTATACACACACACCCAACACAGGGCACTCACTTATACACACACACACACCCAACACAGGGCACTCACTTATACACACACAGCCAACACAGGGCACTCACTTATACACACACACCCAACACAGGGCACTCACTTATATACACACACGCTCTGGAAAAGCAACTGGAGACCCATCTCTTCCCCTCTCCTTTCTCTGTTTCACTCTGTCTTTCCCAAACCACATAAAGCTCCCATTCTCCATGTTAACCCTTCGCTCCATCGCACTGCAGTCTCCTCCTCTCCCTCTCGCCATCCTGGTCTACCCGGATACAGATCCCGGGAATAACAACCCCCCTCCCCCCTTTACGTAACACTTAAAGCCCCGCACTGGCTCCCAGACCATGGTAACAGACTACCACACATCTGTATAGACTAACACTCATTCATATCATGATAGTTATATTACCATGTATATATAGTAAAATACACAAGGGCAAGCTTATGCGTCACTATTGTACTTCATAAATCATATATTTCTTTGGGGGGGGGGGGGGGGGTCTAAAAAGTGTATTTTTAATGTTCCTCTGAAGTACAGGTGCTCTCCAACCTAAGTTAGACTTAGCTTTACTTTAGGAGAGGAGTTTTTATTTTAGGGAGGTCGAACATCTATCTTCCCGCTCTCCTCCTCTCTCTCCTGCTCAAGTGTTTTCCCAGGCTGTCTGGCATGGCTCTATCCGTCTGCTGGCTCATACTGCCTCCAGGTGGACAAACACACACATTACATCTCAGCCACGGAACAGGGACAGGGGACGATGGTGCACCTAGACGCTGATCTGGAGTCAGTTTGGTATGTTCCCCCCATATAATGGTTAAGGTTAGGATTTGGCAATGTTGAGTTGATCCTAGATCAGTGGCTCGGGAGTGGGAACAGGAGAAGTACTGTGCTCTGGAACAGGGTAATGCTCAGTGTTAGTGCGCATGTGTCCTGTGTCTGTAAATAACAGACGATAAAGAGCTCGACTGTCGATGGTTGATATGTGTGTACTGAAGAACACTGAGCATCTCTTGTACCCATGTCCATGATTTGTCTGAGCAGGCTGGATCACACACTGAAACACACTCAGGAAAGCTTCAGGATGGCGTGACACACACTAGTTCTGCCTTTTTACAGAAGCCGAATTCCATGATTTGATTACTCAGGAATAGATGACATCATAGCGCTCTGTCTCTAGGGAAGACACAGAGGCCAGGTGGAGGGTGGGGTGTGTTGTGGTGCATTCAGGGGGCCGTTGGTTTCCACAAGTGACATGGGGACCTGTGCCCAACATGACTGTTACCGTGGTAACTGTGGAGGGTGGCGAATCGAGTTATAATTGGATAGAGCAAATGATTGGTAGGAGGAAGGAGAGAGAGGGGGAGAGATGGATTTGGGGAGTGGGAGAAAGTGGGCGGGAGAAAGAGGCGAGAGAGAGAGAGACTGTGGCGTGCCCCTATATGTGATGCCAGGTGAGAGTGGGAGTCAGGGTGGGTGTTGGAGGGAGAAAGAGGAGAGAGAGAGAGACTGTGGCGAGCCCCTATATGTGATGCCAGGTGAGAGTGGGAGTCAGGGTGGGTGTTGGAGGGAGAAAGAGGAGAGAGAGAGAGACTGTGGCGTGCCCCTATATGTGATGCCAGGTGAGAGTGGGAGTCAGGGTGGGTGTTGGAGGGAGAAAGAGGAGAGAGAGAGAGACTGTGGCGAGCCCCTATATGTGATGCCAGGTGAGAGTGGGAGTCAGGGTGGGTGTTGGAGGGAGAAAGAGGAGAGAGAGAGAGAGAGACTGTGGCGAGCCCCTATATGTGATGCCAGGTGAGAGTGGGAGTCAGGGTGGGTGTTGGAGGGAGAAAGAGGAGAGAGAGAGAGACTGTGGCGAGCCCCTATATGTGATGCCAGGTGAGAGTGGGAGTCAGGGTGGGTGTTGGAGGGAGAAAGAGGAGAGAGAGAGAGACTGTGGCGAGCCCCTATATGTGATGCCAGGTGAGAGTGGGAGTCAGGGTGGGTGTTGGAGGGAGAAAGAGGAGAGAGAGAGAGACTGTGGCGAGCCCCTATATGTGATGCCAGGTGAGAGTGGGAGTCAGGGTGGGTGTTGGAGGGAGAAAGAGGAGAGAGAGAGAGACTGTGGCGAGCCCCTATATGTGATGCCAGGTGAGAGTGGGAGTCAGGGTGGGTGTTGGAGGGAGAAAGAGGAGAGAGAGAGAGAGAGACTGTGGCGAGCCCCTATATGTGATGCCAGGTGAGAGTGGGAGTCAGGGTGGGTGTTGGAGGGAGAAAGAGGAGAGAGAGAGAGACTGTGGCGAGCCCCTATATGTGATGCCAGGTGAGAGTGGGAGTCAGGGTGGGTGTTGGAGGGAGAAAGAGGAGAGAGAGAGAGACTGTGGCGAGCCCCTATATGTGATGCCAGGTGAGAGTGGGAGTCAGGGTGGGTGTTGGAGGGAGAAAGAGGAGAGAGAGAGAGACTGTGGCGAGCCCCTATATGTGATGCCAGGTGAGAGTGGGAGTCAGGGTGGGTGTTGGAGGGAGAAAGAGGAGAGAGAGAGAGACTGTGGCGAGCCCCTATATGTGATGCCAGGTGAGAGTGGGAGTCAGGGTGGGTGTTGGAGGGGGCGGAAAGTCAGGGACTTCACGTAGAGCCTCATGTCAGAGAACAGGAAACACCCACAGAGAAACTGGACATAAACACACACACACACACCCACAGCATAGATAAACACCTCATACAGTGTGAAGATATTCCTGTAGACACAGAGTATTATGCAGTCCCTCAATATGTAGCTTTTGGTTCGATGAGAACAAACTCCTACACAGATACAGGGCAGAGGTCCACCAATCAGACAGGAGAGGGAGATCGTTAAGCTTAGCTGAGGGGGTCTCTCTCTTTCCAGATTTTCTGCCTTTCATTTCAACACTCTCCTCTCCATGTCCTTTCATTTTGTCCGGAGGACTAGTGGTTTGTCACTATTCAGTCAAGTCTGCATGGTGATCTATTAGGTCTCTCAGAGCTAGAGGAGGATTCAGCCCAAGTGATCTCATAATTCTAGGTTTAGTCTATCCTCAATTTAATGGCTTGAATGTCTATTGATAATCTCTTGTATTTCCTGCCTGTTGTTCTGTGATCTGTCTGCACCCGCGTGCTGTTTCATTTGTTCCTACCCGACATTCTTTCCTACCAAACAGAAATGTGTGTCACATAGCCTACATAACAAAATGACTGTTGTTTAACTTGCATATGTTAAAGCCCCCATGCAGTCTTTTTATTTTTATATCATCACTGTGGGCCCAATTCAGACATAGGAAATGTATACCTTTCCTACGCACACCTTTCCTACGCACTCTCAGTAGTTGGTATTCACACTTACCTTATGCCAGGTACATAACAGGCTTTGCTGGCTTGGTTCCCTTGCGCGCTCTGAATACATTTTATTCAACCGCTGAAAACCCACCCACTTGCCGGCCAACAGATTTTCTCATTGAGTTTTGATTCAATGTATCTAAAGCCATCCCTTTAAATGTGGCAGCTTTAATTAGAATTGTCTCGACAGACTATATGGAGGGAACAGTTCAGATTATTGAGGATCAATGAAAGAAAGACTTGAAAATACGTGTATATTCATCTCTGTTTCATCATTTTGTAGATTATTTAGGGTTAGGAAAGCATTTATAAACTCATTAAAAACAGGTTTGTAGAGCTTTTACGCACAAAATATACTGAATAAAAATACAACACGCAATAATTTCAAAGATTTTACTGAGTTACAGTTCATAGAAGGAAATCAGTTAATTTAATACATTCATTAGGTCCTGATCTATGGATTTCACATGACTGGGAATACAGATAAACATCTGTTGGTCACAGATACCTTTAATAAAAAAAGGTAGGAGCGTGGATCAGAAAACCAGTCAGTATCTGGTGTGACCACCATTTGCCTCATGCAGCACGACACATCTCCTTCACATAGAGTTGATCAGGCTGTTGATTGTGGCCTGCGTTTATATTTTTGTTCAGTGTAGTTTAATAAGTTGTTTACTATGACAACAACATCTGCCTGATCTGAGCTAGTCGCGCTCGCTGTGACCTTATTGGCTGGCTCCCAAAGCTCCCTGTGAGATGACTGGCTAGAAGAGGGAGATTAGACCCTCCCTCTATTGTATTTGAACAGACCAGTTCAAATAAAATGTACACTGTGCTGGAGGGTATTAGATACACTATTTGTCATAGTTTAGACTGTGTGTTATGAAGTATGTTATTTGCAGCTATAAGTGAGAATTGTGTGTAGATGTACTGTGCCAACACACTCAATTTGTCATAATGTGTGTTTGCACGTGTTATGAGTTTTCTATTAGCAGCAGTATTTAGTGATAAATGATATGTAGACATCTATAGGCAACCTTTTATCCAGTAATAGGAGTTGCAGTCAGTACCCTTAGTAGTTGATTTGTGTGTTTGCACTCACTGCATTGTGTGTGTGTGTGTGTGTGTGTGTGTGTGTGTGTGTGTGTGTGTGTGATCCATCTCCCCCATCTCTGGCCTCTCCACCCTTCCTCCTATAAGAGAAGTTCTGTTTTCCCTCCCTCTCCCCTCCCCTCTACACAGAATGACTGTTAGTCTATTTTTACACTGATACTACCTTCTCCCTCTCTTCCATTACCACCCATTTCCCCTGTTTCTAAAACCTCCACCACTCATTTTCTTTCTCAGTCCTGGTTTGTGTGTAAGTGCGACTGCGTATGTGTGAACAGGTGTGCATGTGTATACAGTACACTCTTGTGTTCTTGTATCTGTCAGAAAGCGTGTGTGCTTGTTGTGTGTGTGCATGATGTGTGTGCTCAACATATACACACACATTTAAAAGTCAGTCTAGGGAATGTTAAGCTGCACTATGGAAACATTTTGAAAATGAATATTCTGGGATTGAATGGCCTTTTTATGGTGGAAAATGGCATCATCGCTCGCCTCCCCTCTCCGTTTCTGACTAATGACACGGAAACTGAGAGAAACGCTCCACAAACAACTCAATCATTTACCACTCAGTTTACATGCCAGTGTGTGTGTCTGTGGCGTACACATGTGGTTAAATAACATGTTGGAATAGAGTGAATAAGGGTCCAACCATCTGATTTCATCGTTCCACAACCATTAGGCTACTTGTAATACTGCTCATGACTACCATTATGTAGAACTACTGCTGCTGCCTGTACTGACTATCTAAAACACAATGGTAGTGGAGCAATTAGTTGAAGAAGTAGTAGAATAGTAGTCTAGTTGGTTCCTCTAAGCTTCTCTAATGCTGCTAATTACTCATTACCAATACTGTCTCTTTTTAGCGTTCCTGTAATTCAGTCACATGGTGAGTGTGTATGCACTGCTGAGTCATAAAACACATGGCTGAGCACTGAGCAGCAGTTATAACATCAGAGAGTAGGCTACATTAGATGATGCTAGATGACTGGTTGATGTTATTACACTGTAATAACCCTACAGACTCAGAGGATAAATGACCTGATTCCTGGAATGCGGAAGGGAGTTGTCTGGAAATATTATTAATGCATTTAATAACAAAAAGCCCAAAGATACAGATAGTGTGGTCTCACAGGCTTCACCGGGTTGTCACTAGTTGCCACAGCCACAAAGTCATAAACCCTGCCTATTTCTACAATTGATCTTCTTAAAATGTGATTTTAAACCTAACTCTAACCTTAGTGGAACTGACAGCATTTTAGCAACATGACATTTTATTTAAAAAATCAGTTCATATACACCCCCAGGAAGAATATTACACTTTTTTATTTATTATTCTAAGTGAGCACTTAGATATGGTAATTTTCATGTTTTCATAAATTAATAGAATGTTTGGGAACAACGTATAGTAAGTCATTTGTGAGATTTTTTTTTAGCAATATAGAGTGGGAAAGCGGCCATGCGTTTGGACAATTAATAGACACTGCAGGAAATAAAACCTAATAAAAACATACAGTACCAGTCAAAAGTTTGGAGACACCTACTCATTCCAGGGTTTTTGTTTATTTGTACTATTTTCTACATTGTAGAATAATAGTAAAGACGTCAAAACTAGTAAATAACACAAGTGGAATCATGTAGTAACCAAAAAAGTGTTTAACAAATCAAAATGTATTTTTTTTTTTGATTCTTCAAAGTATGCCCTTTGCCTTGATGACAGCTTTGCACACTCTTGGCATTCTCTCAACCAGCTTCAGGAGGTAGTTACCTGGAATGCATTTCAATTAACAGGTGTGCCTTGTTAAAAGTTAATTTGTGGAATTTCTTTCCTTCTTAATGTGTTTTAGCCAGTCAGTTGTGTTGTGAAAAGTTAGGGTTGGTATACAGAAGATAGCACTATTTGGTAAAATACCATATAAGTCCTTATTATGGCAAGCACAGTTCAAATAAGAAACGACAGCCCATCATTACTTTAAGACATGAAGGTCAGTCAATCCGGAAAATTTAAAGAACTTGGAAAGTTACTTCAAGTGCAGTCGCAAAAACCATCAAGCACTATGATGAAACTGGCTCTCATAAGGACCGTCACAGGAAAGGAAGACCCAGAGTTACCTCTGCTGCAGAGGATAAGTTTATTAGAGTTACCAGCCTCAGAAATTGCAGCCCAAATAAATGCTTCAGAGTTTAAGTAACAGACACATCTCAACATCAACTGTTCAGTGGGGACTGCGTGAATCAGGCCTTCATGGTCGAGTTGCTGCAAAGAAACCCCTACTAAAGGACACCAATAAGAAGAAGAGACTTGCTTGGGCCAAGAAACACGAGCAATGGACATTAGACCGGCAGAAATCTGTCCTTTGGTGTGATGAGTCCAAATTTGAGATTTTTGGTTCCAACCGTTGTGTCTTTATGAGACACAGAGTAGGTGAACGGATGATCTCCGCATGTGTGGTTCCCACTGTGAAGCATGGAGGAGGAGGTGTGAGGGTGTGGATGTGCTTTACTGCTGACACTGTCAGTGATTTATTTAGAATTCAAGGCACACTTAAACAGCATGGCACCACAGCATTCTGCAGCGATACTCCATCCCATCTTGTTTGCGCTTAGTGGGACTATCATTTGTTTTTCAATAGGACAAAGACCCAACATACCTCCAGGCTGTGTAAGGGCTATTTGATCAAGAAGGAGAGTGATGGAGTGCTGCATCAGATGACCTGGCCTCCATAATCACCCGACCTCAACCCAATTGAGATGGTTTGGGATGAGTTGGACCGCAGAGTGAAGGAAACAGCCAACCAAGTGCTCAGCATATGTGGGAACTCCTTCAAGACTGTTGGAAAAGCATTCCTCATGAAGCTGGTTGAGAGAATGCCAAGAGTGTGCAAAGCTGTCATCACGGCAAAGGGTGGCTACTTTGAAGAACCTCAAATATAAAATCTATTTTAATTTGTTTAACACTTTTTTGGTTACTACATGATTCCATATGTGTTATTTCATTGTTTTGATGTATTCACTATTATTCTACAATGTAGGAAATAGTAAAAATAAAGAAAAACCCTTGAATGAGTAGGTATGTCCAAACTTTTGACACTGGTACTGTATGTCTCGTCCAGGACCGGAGTCTACGCAGACCGGTGTGTCATAGCCAATCGGAGCTACAGTAGGCCTTTATGCAAACATGCCATTTGCCACACAGGCCTGCCATCATTCACTTTGAACTGGACTGTGTGTTTACAGGCAGTTGCAACAGCGCAGCTTTAGATCATTAGAACGCATTTGCCAAAAGCCACAATATAGACCTGAATGGATTTCTGCAAATACCACAGGAGTCCTCTTACATTTGCCTATTTATCAAACAACCACTCGGTGATGCACATCAACAAGATCATTAACTAATGCTCGCCAGAGCAAGATGTGCTAAAATCTAACGTTAGATAAACCCAAACTTTCAGCTAGTTGGCCGTAAAATTGCACTGATAAACGATGGGGAATTGTAGCCTACTCTTCCTTCGGCAGCTTGTCCCAACCAAGCTAACTGGCTAGCTTGCTACTTCCAGACACAAATGAGAGAACACCTCACTCTGACCATTTTACTCACCCTAGCAGAGTTGGTTAGGTTGTTTACATGTTATCTAGCGTGGTCTTGACTAACTATTACTTTTTTCCCCCTTGCGTTTGCTGACACCGGTCATATTCAGCAGGTGTTGTGCGTTCGTAAATTCATGAGTTATTCTGCGCTCTGGCACACTCAGACAAGAGTGCTCTGAAATCAGAGTAAAGGGGAAAGTCAGTTGTACAACTGAATGCATTCAACTGAAATGTGTCTTCTGCATTTACCACAACCCCTCTGAAACAGAGGTGCGGGGGGCTGCCTTAATCGACATCCACGTCTTCCGCGCCTGGGGGACAGTGGGTTAACTGTCTTGCTCAGGGGCAGAACAACAGATTTTTACCTTGTCAGCTCGGGGATTCGATCCAGCAAGCTTTCAGTTACTGGCCCAACACTCTAACCACTAGGCTAGCTAGATATCCAGAGTGAATTTGCGAACGCAAGAGATATGCTAGCTAACTGGATGACAGTTATTCAAGTTCTTGCTAGCTAACCAAATGACACCTGCTGTGAAAAGCCACCGGAAAAGAAGTCACTCACCCACTCCTCCAATGGCATGACTTCCTCCTAGCAGCTAGCTAGCTAGCTAACTAACGCTAGGCTCTGTGTTTTTAGCTTGCTACATAAATAGATACGCGAGTCTATTAGCCATGTTATGACTGACTTGTGATCATAGCCCTTGCTAGTTTGATTGTATTGACATTCCAGCCTTTACATTTGTGCGTTTTGTCCAGATTATTGAGTCATTGAAACTGAAACACCGCATCCTGAATGGAGGCAGCAAACAATGTACCAGGCCAGCTGTGATTTTCAACCTGATAGCAATATTTTTTGGACTACCAAGGAATCTATCAGTGAATTATAATCATGCATTGAACTGCATCCATCTATTCTGGCAACAATGCCTTAGTGTACCTCATGGAATGTTGAGTCAAATAGAACCTTTTTTTTTTAAATGTTTTAATAAAAGTTGTTTTTTGTAGCATAAACTTGGAATTAGATATTTTTAACTGATGCGATTGTCTGTTTGTTTCATATCTGCAAAGTAGTTAAAACACTTGTCATTTGCACTTTAACCCCACTGCTAATCTTGCCTAACCCTAACCTTAAATTAAGACCAAAAAGCACATTTTTGTTTTCATACATTTTTACCATATTGCCAATTTTGACTTTGTGGCTGTGCTATCTAGTGGAAACTGCTTCACAGCTCCACTTCAAAGAGTTTGATTTCTAGAGCGCCCCCTATGCAGATGGACGAAGTCGGTACTGCATATCGTTTTTTTACTATTTTTGGTGAGAGGGACCTTATTTAAACTTCTGTCAAGCGATTTATTGTCCTCAATCTGAGTGTCTCTTGTCGATTTTCTTGCTCTGCAATCAATCTTGCATACTTCCTAAAATAGACCAATGGAGATGGGACATGGACGGGATTATGTAAAGTAATTATTGCGGTATGATTCAGGTTGGGGAATTTGGGCTTTGTATCCAATAAATTAACGCCAGATACGTCACGGTTGGATTGAATAACATAACAGCCAATACGAAGTCATGGCCCAATTTTATATGTATTTTTTTAGGAGCTCTATTTCATTGCAGCGATCAGTGACTGACCGAGTGAGATTTGCATATGACTGACGTTCCAGTGTATATTTAAACCAATCAGCGGTCACGGCGGTGGGATGACAGGTGGCTGCCTTGACCAATGGCGGAGCTTAGATGTAGAGAGGCCAGGGCACGGTTGGGCGAGGTTGACACATTGAAAGAGCGAGAGGGGGCAGCCTAGTTTACAACAAGAGGGGAGGGAAAAAGAAAGAAAGGGCCAGACGAAGCCAGAGAGGAGAAATTGTGGGGAAGAGAGTTGAGCTAAAGTGAGGAGATGTTATGATACGATAACTTTTCTACTACAAATACCTACCGAGCTGACGGACAGGAGTGGGCGCGCGCGAAGTGACCTGCTGCAGGCGGAGATCGCACCGGACCTCGAGCTGCTATTTCTATATAAAGCCCACGATTCCACGGATCTGTGTCAGAGCATCTCCGGCTGGCCTCTCGCTTCGGTTTCCTGCCTTTGAGCTCAACCCTGTCGTTTTCTTTGGTCCAAGGGGAGCAGCAACCAACACAGAACAGTGCTGTGGTCTCGCCCCACTTTCTGTCATTGGGGTCCGAGTTATCATCATCGCTGCTGCTCATGACAGCGTTGGAGTGAAATACTTCTGCCAACTATATTTTCAGTCGATTACCTTTTTGAGACGTTGATAGATACGAGGCAGGAGTGTGTGCGGGAGCCGACTGAGGCCAAGGTGGTGTTTTAAAATATATATTAACGTGAGTGGGGGTAGCGCATTGGTGGCTAGCTTGCAAAAAAAAAAATGGGTCTTTGGATTTAACCAGCAACTGGAGAGCCAGTAGGACATGGGAGATAGGTGAATGCACCAGTTTTACGCACACCTGCATATGATCCGCCTTGTGTGGTAGAAAGTTAATTGATGGTGAATACGATTTCACGTTGCTTTACATTTGAATATGAGTTGGTGCCAAAGCAATAGAATATCAATGTTGGATGCTGACATTAACCATACGGCTAAACAGGCAGGTAGCTAACGGTTTTGGGAGTAAACAATGCAGGCGTATTCAGACAGGTTTTAGTAAATTTAGCTACCATCTTATAGATCTAGTACGCAGCAGTCATTGTTCCTCGAATAATTTAAGTGGTTTCATGGTGTGAAGAAAAACAATAGTAACAGACTTTTGTTGTGTAAAGGAAGGGTAGTGACATGAGGACAACAATTGCGTTTCTTTGACTGCTTTCTGTTTCTGTTCTGCGGGTGCAGGGCCAGGGGCGTTCCGGAGGCTACGGTGTTATTTGGACCGGTGCACATGAGGCTCGGGTTGCCTTCTCGAGTTGAACCTGTCGGCTGTATTTTGAAGTAGCACAGGTTATTTTGACTGACAATTGTAGTGCTACTTGCGTCAATGTAGACTGCAATAAACCCGTCTGTGTTGGCCAGCTAACATAAGATAAACAATTGGGGTTGTCACTTGTCCTCCAAACTTCAGCAAGACCCAGAGTAAACGCATGATGTTGCTGAGCATAGCCTGCACTGGAGTTTGACGGCAAATAGCTGCTGCTAGCTTGTGTTAATTCAGCTAACTAGTAGTTGTGTATAACGTTACACACGGTCCGATGCATACGCCATTGATTGATAGATTCAGACAGATACAAATCCCTTCAATAAACAAATCTAGCAGGATGATGAATTTGATAGCTTTGTCATTTTGAGCATTTGCATAACAACTAGCTAGCCAGATAGCTAATGCACGTAGTTAGCTAGCCAGCTTGCTATCCACTGCTAGCAATTCATGTTAGTGTCGTCCAAGCTAGCTGTCAGACATTCTTGGTCGACACATGCAATACATCGAATACTCCGGAGATCGTTTCTGCCTTAAACAATTTACTAGCCTTTCGTACCATTTGTACACTGCTAGACTGAAGCGAGTACGTGTAGAGACAAGTTAAACATAGCCGCGAGGATAGCATATGTCTCGGACTGATGTGCCAATTTCCTCCGTGGATGAGGGTGAGGCCTAGTTAACCCATTCATGACCGCAGCACTCCAGTAATGTAAACAAACAGACGAGGGTGCATCAGAGGTTATTAGACCAAGAGGAACACAGACTTCTCCGATGATATATAACATATTGTCTCATCTGTATCCTGTTGCAACTTGTGACTATTTGGCAATCCATTTTACATTGTGTTATTCCCCGTATTTCATGTTCTGCACTGGGGAAATGTAATTGTTATCGTCAATGCGCGTGAATAAATAGGCTGCTCGCAGAGAATGCGGCATTCTGAAAAGATGAAAGCCTGAGCTGGTCTCATGTTGTTGACCGTTACGCCTGGGACGTTATTTTAATCAGAAATGAACATTTACAGATATATCTGTAAGCCACCGGATAAATCATAATAGCAGTGCGTCTATTGTAGTGAACGTTGTGCGTGATGACCGCAATCTGAAGATAAGCGTCAGATGAAGGCACCATCGAGCACTGTTGCTTTTTTGTTTCATCGATGGAGTTGCCATCCACTATACTATCTTGGATCACTGATGGATGTTTGAACACATGGATTTTTATCTGACATTGTAAAGGGACTCTCGTTTTTGGAAAAACACCATAAAGGACCCTTTTCAACCATGTATTCATCAGAAAGCCCTCAATACCTCCGGCAAGGACTGAGCATGTTTGGTCAGTCAATGTCATTTACTACCTCTGTTTTTCATATTTGTCTTCAGCACCATTTTGAATATTGTAGCATTATGAATTTACAGTGCGATATAAATGGTATATACAGGTCTTTCTCATGGCTGATTGATACTCACATAGATCAGCTACCTGCTGGTGAGTTTCCAGAGGTGTCCCATATGGGGAGCAGCAACAGCCATGAGTATATACCTGAGGCTAATTAGTTAAGCCAGTGAGCCACTGGTTCTGGGAAGATGGGCCTTTGATAGTCACCTCTTGACCATACTAGAAAATTGTTCATGTTGTCATAAATAAACTATTAGCAAGTGTATGGGCTAACAACAAAATGTTCCCCAAATCTGGAAATAGAATCTTGTTTATATAAAAGTTGAGATTGTTTATAGGAAGTTGAGATTTTATAAAAATATGTTTGAGCTAGCTTACTATGAGGAGTGCATTGTCTGGACATATTGTGAGTCCATAAACCGTTGTGAAAGGAGTAGGCCTAACCATTTCTTTATATATTTTTTACAGTCTGGACCAACGTGGAACCCCGGTCGGTTCCTGTGTTTCCCTGGCATTCATTGGTCCCTTTCCTGGCACCAACCCAATCAGATGCATCTACTCAGTCTGGTGAGGGCCAGCAACCAATCAATCACCCCCAAGCTGCCAGTCTGAAAACAGGTAGGTTGTTGGTGAAATTCTACCCAAATCCCAGCAAGATTACAATTTCTACCATGATTTCAAACACATGAAACATAATGGATTACGTAACACAAACATTGGTATTACCAGATAACTTTCAGAGATTTGAATCATTGCGAAAATACCCCCTTTTCCTGTCTTTCTCAGAGTCTCAGGGGGGTGCAGTGCTGCTACAGGAGGCCAACGAGGACACCCCCACCCTGGAGAGAGGACCCACAACAAGGCCAACTCCCTCCACAGATGACCTGGCCCCAGAGAGGGAGAGAGAGGCCGAAAGAGAGAGGCCAGACAGTGAGACTGAGAGTGATGTGGATGACCCGTAAGTGTGGTGTGTGTGTGTGTGTGTGTGTGTGTGTGCGTGACTGCATGTGGACACTAGGGCTGACCCCAATTAGTCGATTGTTTGGTCGTTAGGCTGTTGGTTGACTGAGAATTATTTTAGTTGAGCTGTAGCAAATTTATAAAGTACCAGTCTAAAGTTTGGACACACCTACTCATTCCGGTGTTTTTCTTTATTTTGACTATTTTCTACATTGTAAGACAAGTGTGCAAAGCTGTCATCAAGGGGAAGGGTGGCTACTTTGAAGAATTTCAAATCTAAAATATATTTAGATTTTTTTAACACTTTTTGGTTACTACATGATTCCACATGTTATTTCATAGTTTTGATTTCTTCACTATTATTCTACAATGTAGAAAATAGTAAAAATTAAGAAAAACCCTTGAATGATAAGGTGTGTCCAAACTTCACACACTGAAGGTCTATAGGTTCACCACTGTACTAACCTGTCACACACTGAAGGTCTATAGGTTCACCACTGTACTAACCTGTCACACCTATAGGTTCACCACTGTACTAACCTGTCACACCTATAGGTTCACCACTGTACTAACCTGTCACACCTATAGGTTCACCACTGTACTAACCTGTCACACCTATTGGTTCACCACTGTACTAACCTGTCACACCTATAGGTTCACCACTGTACTAACCTGTCACACCTATAGGTTCACCACTGTACTAACCTGTCTATAATAGATAAAAAGGCTGTTAACCTGTTAGGGCTAGGGGGCAGTATTTGCACGGCTGGAGATTTTTTTTTTTTACCCGATTTAATCTGGTTACTAATCCTACCCAGTAACTAGAATATGCATATACTTATTATATATGGATAGAAAACACTCTAAAGTTTCTAAAACTGTTTGAATGGTGTCTGTGAGTATAATAGAACTCATTTGGCAGGCAAAACCCTGAGACATTTTCTGACAGGAAGTGGATACCTGATGTGTTGTATTACCTTTAAACCTATGCCATTGAAAAACACAGGGGCTGAGGAATATTTTGGCACTTCCTATTGCTTCCACTAGATGTCACCAGCCTTTACAAAGTGTTTTGAGTCTTCTGGAGGGAGATCTGACCGAACAAGAGCCATGGAACGATGATGGCCCATTAGACACCTGGCGCGCGAGTTCATGTTGGGTACCCTCGTTCCAATACGTTATAAAAGAGTATGCATTCGTCCACCTTGAATATTATTCATGTTCTGGTTAAAAAAGGCCCTAATGATTTATGCTATACAACGTTTGACATGTTTGAACGAACGTAAATATATTTTTTCCCCTCGTTCATGAAGTGAAGTCCGGCGGGCTTAGATCATGTGCTAACAAGACGGAGATTTTTGGACATAAATGATGAGCTTTTTTGAACAAAACTACATTCGTTATGGACCTGTGATACCTGGAAGTGACATCTGATGAAGAGAATCAAAGGTAATGGATTATTTACATAGTATTTTCGATTTTAGATCTCCCCAACATGACGACTAGTCTGTATCGCAACGCGTATTTTTCTGGGCGCAGTGCTCAGATTATTGCAAAGTGTGATTTCCCAGTAAGGTTATTTTTAAATCTGGCAAGTTGATTGCGTTCAAGAGATGTAAATCTATAATTCTTTAAATGACAATATAATATTTTACCAATGTTTTCTAATTTTAATTATTTAATTTGTGATGCTGACTTGACTGCCGGTTATTGGAGGGAAACGATTTCCTCAACATCAATGCCATAGTAAAACGCTGTTTTTGGATATAAATATGAACTTGATAGAACTAAAAATGCATGCATTGTCTAACATAATGTCCTAGGAGTGTCATCTGATGGAGATTGTAAAAGGTTAGTGCATCATTTTAGCTGGTTTTATGGTTTTGGTGACCCTGTCTTTGAATTGACAAAACATTACACACAACTCTTGTAAATGTACTGTCCTAACATACTCTAAATTTATGCTTTCGCCGTAAAACCTTTTTGAAATCGTAAAACGTGGTTAGATTAAGGAGATGTTTATCTTTCAAAGGGTGTAAAATAGTTGTATGTTTGAAAAATTTGAATTTTGACATTTATTTGGATTCAAATTTGCCGCTCTTGAAATGCACCTGCTGTTGATGGAGTGCACCACGGGGGGGACGCCTGCGTCCCACCTAGCCCATAGAGGTTAAGATATTCATGTTTCCAGAAAGGAGTGAATATATTGGGCCTGGAGAAGCGGTTCTATGTGCTGACTGAATGGAAGCTGATAATTAGGAGTTTTTTACTTTGGTCTTGGGAAGAAATGACGAGTCCTCACTGTCCGAGACCGAGTCAAGACCGAGTACAAATGTATCCAACATGTAGAGAACACCGAAACACTCAATATGTGGTCTCAGGAACTACAGCTATAGACGTGCATTATGCATCCTAGCCACACTCCCCTTCCTCTTGGACTGTGCCATCCTCCGCAATGGATTAGTTCACTGAGATGGGCGCGAATCAGACAAGTGTAATAAATAAATATATACTGTACCAGTCAAAAGTGAACCTATAGGCCTTCGGTGTGTGACAGGTTAGTACAGTGGTGAACCTATAGGTGTGACAGGTTAGTACAGTGGTGAACCTATAGGTGTGACAGCTTAGTACAGTGGTGAACCTATAGGTGTGACAGGTTAGTACAGTGGTGAACCTATGGTGTGACAGGTTAGTACAGTGGTGAACCTATGTGTGTGACAGGTTAGTACAGTGGTGAACCTATAGGTGTGACAGGTTAGTACAGTGGTGAACCTATAGGTGTGACAGGTTAGTACAGTGGTGAACCTATAGGTGTGACAGGTTAGTACAGTGGTGAACCTATAGGTGTGACAGGTTAGTACAGTGGTGAACCTATAGGTGTGACAGGTTAGTACAGTGGTGAACCTATAGGTGTGACAGGTTAGTACAGTGGTGAACCTATAGGTGTGACAGGTTAGTACAGTGGTGAACCTATAGGTGTGACAGGTTAGTACAGTGGTGAACCTATAGGTGTGACAGGTTAGTACAGTGGTGAACCTATAGGTGTGACAGGTTAGTACAGTGGTGAACCTATAGGTGTGACAGGTTAGTACAGTGGTGAACCTATAGGTGTGACAGGTTAGTACAGTGGTGAACCTATAGGTGTGACAGGTTAGTACAGTGGTGAACCTATAGGTGTGACAGGTTAGTACAGTGGTGAACCTATAGGTGTGACAGGTTAGTACAGTGGTGAACCTATAGGTGTGACAGGTTAGTACAGTGGTGAACCTATAGGTGTGACAGGTTAGTACAGTGGTGAACCTATAGGTGTGACAGGTTAGTACAGTGGTGAACCTATAGGTGTGACAGGTTAGTACAGTGGTGAACCTATAGGTGTGACAGGTTAGTACAGTGGTGAACCTATAGGTGTGACAGGTTAGTACAGTGGTGAACCTATAGGTGTGACAGGTTAGTACAGTGGTGAACCTATAGGTGTGACAGGTTAGTACAGTGGTGAACCTATAGGTGTGACAGGTTAGTACAGTGGTGAACCTATAGGTGTGACAGGTTAGTACAGTGGTGAACCTATAGGTGTGACAGGTTAGTACAGTGGTGAACCTATAGGTGTGACAGGTTAGTACAGTGGTGAACCTATAGGTGTGACAGGTTAGTACAGTGGTGAACCTATAGGTGTGACAGGTTAGTACAGTGGTGAACCTATAGGTGTGACAGGTTAGTACAGTGGTGAACCTATAGGTGTGACAGGTTAGTACAGTGGTGAACCTATAGGTGTGACAGGTTAGTACAGTGGTGAACCTATAGGTGTGACAGGTTAGTACAGTGGTGAACCTATAGGTGTGACAGGTTAGTACAGTGGTGAACCTATAGGTGTGACAGGTTAGTACAGTGGTGAACCTATAGGTGTGACAGGTTAGTACAGTGGTGAACCTATAGGTGTGACAGGTTAGTACAGTGGTGAACCTATAGGTGTGACAGGTTAGTACAGTGGTGAACCTATAGGTGTGACAGGTTAGTACAGTGGTGAACCTATAGGTGTGACAGGTTAGTACAGTGGTGAACCTATAGGTGTGACAGGTTAGTACAGTGGTGAACCTATAGGTGTGACAGGTTAGTACAGTGGTGAACCTATAGGTGTGACAGGTTAGTACAGTGGTGAACCTATAGGTGTGACAGGTTAGTACAGTGGTGAACCTATAGGTGTGACAGGTTAGTACAGTGGTGAACCTATAGGTGTGACAGGTTAGTACAGTGGTGAACCTATAGGTGTGACAGGTTAGTACAGTGGTGAACCTATAGGTGTGACAGGTTAGTACAGTGGTGAACCTATAGGTGTGACAGGTTAGTACAGTGGTGAACCTATAGGTGTGACAGGTTAGTACAGTGGTGAACCTATAGGTGTGACAGGTTAGTACAGTGGTGAACCTATAGGTGTGACGGGTTAGTACAGTGGTGAACCTATAGGTGTGACGGGTTAGTACAGTGGTGAACCTATAGGCCTTCAGTGTGTGACAGGTTAGTACAGTGGTGAACCTATAGGTCTTCAGTGTGTGACAGGTTAGTACAGTGGTGAACCTATAGGTCTTCAGTGTGTGACAGGTTAGTACAGTGGTAAACCTATAGGTGTGACAGGTTAGTACAGTGGTGAACCTATAGGTGTGACAGGTTAGTACAGTGGTGAACCTATAGGTCTTCAGTGATTCTGAAAGGAGATCAACCGTAATACTAGCACACTCATGTAGGAGAGTGCACTTTTTGTAAAACACAAAGGGCCAGTGGTGTTGGGTATACGCAGGTACAGTTTAAACACAAAGGGCCAGTGATGTAGGGTATACGCAGGTACAGTTTAAACACAAAGGGCCTGTGGTGTAGGGTATACGCAGGTACAGTTTAAACACAAAGGGCCAGTGGTGTTGGGTATACGCAGGTACAGTTTAAACAAAGGGCCAGTGGTGTAGGGTATACGCAGGTACAGTATAAACACAAAGGGCCAGTGGTGTAGGGTATACGCAGGTACAGTTTAAACCCAAAGGGCCAGTGGTGTAGGGTATACGCAGGTACAGTATAAACACAAAGGGCCAGTGGTGTAGGGTATACGCAGGTACAGTATAAACACAAAGGGCCAGTGGTGTAGGGTATACGCAGGTACAGTATAAGACGTATGTTCACTTTTTTTCCAGTGGGCTTTGCGTATACTCTCTTCTTACATTTACATTTACATTTTAGTCATTTAGCAGACGCTCTTATCCAGAGCAACTTACAGTAGTGAATGCATACATTTCATACATTTAAAAAAAAAAAAAATGTATTCCGTACTGGTCCCCCGTGGGAATCGAACCCACAACCCTGGTGTTGCAAACACCATGCTCTACCAACTGAGCCACACGGGACAACATTCAGAATGGACCATTATCATGCACCTGTCTGGAAACAGGAGCAGTGGGAAAAAAAATACATTTAAATCCTCCTCTTTTTATTAGAGGCCATCACTCTGTTCTCTCACGCAATAGCCTATAGAAATATTGCGCAACATGAGCTCATGGACTCTCATGAAGTGTTTGATTAGGGTTTACCATTACGTTTGCATTGCTGTCAGAGTGATTAGAGGGACAATAGAGTGCTGAGTACCTGGCAGTTAACAAGTTTTGGTAGGCTACTAATGACCATCAGCAGCGTCAGAGCTTGGAGAAGAGTAATTACCGTGACTAAAAGATCAAGTGGAATTTGACTGCCTTCATGACTCATGACCGCCTGTGTGGCGGGTAATACAGTTACCTCAACAGCCCTATCCCTATGTCTGTATGTCTTTCGTCTCACCTTTCTTCAGTAGAGGCCTGACCCCCCGCTTCTTGACGTCTCTGAGCCTGCAGTAGAACTTCCTGTCTGCTGCAGCCAGCTCGTGGAGAGCAGAGATGAACCCCATCACGTTGAGGTCAGCCTGGGCTTAATCCCTTCTGAAGCGTATCAAAGTAGTGTAGTGGAGGTGTATGACAATTATGAAGTACAATAGAGAAATCATTCACAAAGTAGCCTACAAAATCGCAAAGCACGTGAAATATATTGACATGCACATAGTCTAGTTTCAATGGATTATCATCTGCAGGCAGTAAGAGTGTGCAGCTTCAGATGGTTTTGGCATGGAGTAGCTCAGAGAAGAATGACATCGGTAGCTGGTAGGGTAGGAAAGACGTTTCAACATATCTCCCAGTAAATGTTAACCAAGGCAACAATGGGTATGCAAACCAGATATTTAAAAAGTTTAGTCAGAAGTGTTTGTTAGAAGGCTATTTGTGATGTGCAACTGCCATCATGCACTATTTGCATCAGGGGTGTAGACATGGATGGGCCTGGGTGGACAGAGGCCCTCCCACTGGGGAGCCAGGCCCTGACAGGCCCACCCAATCAGATTGATGTGGACTTACATGCTGACCAGACCGGGTGCGTGCGTCCGCGTGTTCCATCGCATGCATGTTGATTTGGCCATCCACACCAGATGTGATCAGGACATGCAGGTTGATTTGGCCATCCACACCAGATGTGATCAGGACATGCAGGTTGATTTGGCCATCCACACCAGATGTGATCAGGACATGCATGTTGATTTGGCCATCCACACCAGATGTGATCAGGACATGCATGTTGATTTGGCCATCCACACCAGACGTGATCAGGACACGCAGGTTGATTTGGCCATCCACACCAGACGTGATCAGGACATGCATGTTGATTTGGCCATCCACACCAGATGTGATCAGGACATGCAGGTTGATTTGGCCATCCACACCAGATGTGATCAGGACATGCATGTTGATTTGGCCATCCACACCAGACGTGATCAGGACACGCAGGTTGATTTGGCCATCCACACCAGATGTGATCAGGACATGCAGGTTGATTTGGCCATCCACACCAGATGTGATCAGGACACGCAGGTTGATTTGGCCATCCACACCAGATGTGATCAGGACACGCATGTTGATTTGGCCATACACACCAGATGTGATCAGGACATGCATGTTGATTTGGCCATCCACACCAGATGTGATCAGGACACGCAGGTTGATTTGGCCATCCACACCAGATGTGATCAGGACACGCATGTTGATTTGGCCATCCACACCAGATGTGATCAGGACATGCATGTTGATTTGGCCATCCACACCAGATGTGATCAGGACATGCATGTTGATTTGGCCATACACACCAGATGTGATCAGGACATGCATGTTGATTTGGCCATCCACACCAGATGTGATCAGGACATGCAGGTTGATTTGGCCATCCACACCAGACGTGATCAGGACACGCAGGTTGATTTGGCCATCCACACCAGATGTGATCAGGACATGCAGGTTGATTTGGCCATCCACACCAGATGTGATCAGGACATGCAGGTTGATTTGGCCATCCACACCAGATGTGATCAGGACATGCAGGTTGATTTGGCCATCCACACCAGATGTGATCAGGACACGCAGGTTGATTTGGCCATCCACACCAGATGTGATCAGGACATGCAGGTTGATTTGGCCATACACACCAGATGTGATCAGGACATGCAGGTTGATTTGGCCATCCGCACCAGATGTGATCAGGACACGCAGGTTGAATTACCAAAACAAACTCTGAACCAACTGTATTCATTTGGTGACAGGTCGAAAAGCATTAAACATTCATGGCAATTTGGCTTGCTGTTGCTAGCTAATTTGTCCTGGGATATAAACATTGACTTGTTATTTTACCTGAAATGCACAAGGTCCTCTGACAATTATTCCACAGATAAAAGGGTAAACAGTGTTAGTTTCTAGTAATCTCTCCTCCTTCAGGCTTCTTCTTTGGAGTTTATATGGCAGTTGGCAACCAACTTTAATGTGCATTACAACCACCAACTGGACAGGAGTGTGGACCTCAGATCATCTTTCAATCACCCACGTGGGTATAGGCTCCTAGAAACCAATCAGGAGATAGGAGAGGCGGGACTTGCAGCGCCTCAAGCATCACAAATATAACCAAGTTCTATTTTAGCGCCTACGCAGACGCTCGTGGACAGTTTAGATGCAATGATTGAATATTTCTTTTAAGTGAGCGGTGTGGTCAGTTAGACCATTTTTGGTATTCTTTCAATATTAAAAAAAAATTGTGATTTTGAGAGTGAAAATCTGAAAAATCTATAGGAAAAATGCAAAAAAAAAACATTGAATAACATTGGATTTTTTCACACTTCCTTCTCTGGGCGGCCTGTTTGGGAACTCTGGCAAAATTAGAATATACCAACTTCTCCAGGACCACTACATAGGGCCGATGGAAAGACAGCAGTCACAAACAGCATGATGTTAAAGGATAAACAGTCTATAAACTCAGACATAATAAGCCAGTAGGTCCCAATCATAAGAATACAAAAACACAACCATTAAGCGTTTCCCAATCGAATTGTACAACTATTACTTCCTTGCAAAAAGGGTTTCACATTTAGCACACACTAACCGGTGAAGTGTGGAACTGACAACGTTTTAACTGCTTTGCACATATGAAACAAACAGACAATCATAATATCAGTAAAAAATATCAAATTCACAGTTTATACTACAAAACCAACTTTATAAGATTTTTTTTTTAAATAGGTTATATTTGACTCAACGTTCCATGACATACACTAAGGCATTGTTGGCAGAATAGATGGATGCAGTTCAATGCATTATTAATATCATTCAGCATTACAATGGTACATTGTTTGCTGCCTCCATTCGGGATGCACTGTTTCAGTTTCAATGACATAATATTCTGGACAAAAACGGACTAATGTAGCTGATGCTGGGAATGTCAATGGTCAGAGTGAGGTGTTCTCTCATTTGTTTCTGGAAGTAGCTAGCTAGCAAGCTAGCCAACTTTAGCCAGTTAGCTTGGGTGCTTGGTTAGGACAAGCATGCATTGGCAGGCAAGCTGCAGAAGGTCGAGGAGGCTACAATTCCCCATTTATCAGTGCAATTTTTATAGCCAACTAGCTGAAAGTTTGAGTGTTTATCTAATGTTCCTTTGTTAGATTTGAGCTCATCTTGCTCTGGCTAGCATTAGTTGTTCATCTTGTTGATGTGCATAACTAAGGGAGAGAGAGCCTACCTTCTCACGGTTGTTTGGATAGGACAGTAAAGTTTCCAAATGTAAGAGGAATCCCGTGGTGTTTATATATTTGCAGAAATCCATTCAGGTGTATTTTGTGGTTTTTGGTGAATGAATTCTATTCTAATGATCCAAAGTTGCACTGGCTGTAAACACACAGTAAGTGAATGATGGCAGGCCCGTGAATGATGGCAGGCCCGTGAATGATGGCAGGCCCGTGAATGATGGCAGGCCCGTGAATGATGGCAGGCCCGTGAATGATGGCAGGCCCGTGAATGATGGCAGGCCCGTGTGGTAAATGGGATGTTTGGCAGGAGCTGGAGGAGCATGGTCGGGTCAGGTTAATTGTTTTATCTTGATGTGTCATATTTAATCAAACAGTGTGTTTAAAGGGACAGGGGGATACCTAGTCAGTACAACTGAATGCATTCAACTGAAATGTGTCTTCCGCATTTCACCCAACCCCTCTGAATCAACATCCACGTCAAGCATCAAACAAGATCAATGCATATAGTTGATTTTATATACACCTTTTAAAATTTAGACCAGTTAATTGGTCGAAAGAACAGATGACTTTCGGTCGGCCAAGATGTGTTTGGGGCAGTGAGAGTAGAGTGGGTGGCTCCACGCGTCCACTGTGACGTTTTACTATACTCCTACATGTAGAGCAGCATGGGGTTTGAACAACGAGGTGAGGAACAAAAGCATTCCATCTCTGTGCTTTATTACTAGCCATATGAATGGTTATATGAATATACAGGGCGGCAGGTAGCCTAGTGGTTAGAGCGTTGGGCCAGGAACCAGAAGGTTGCTGGTTTGAATACCCGAGCCAACAAGGTGAACGACTTGTCGATGTGCCTTGTGTACAACTATGGCTGACCCTGTAAAACAACACATTTCACTGCACCTATCCTGTGTGTTTGACAATAAAACATCAAACATAACTTCAAAGAATGGCAGTGGCCAGGCTGCTGCTCTCCATTGACTGTCATGAGGCGTCTGCTGAATTCACTGAAATGTCTCTGGGGAGTGGAGCCACTTTCCCTGCTCTGTGTGTGTGAAAGAGAATGACAGTTTAATCCAAATATCTCTCCTAAGACCTACACTCGCCAAGAGTTGTTCAAAATTATTATAAATAATAATAATAATAATAATAATAATGAAATGTTCCATGTTTGCTACAGAGGTATGATGGTGAGTGAGATGTATATGGTTTCGGTTAGAGATCTGATGTTTTCATGGTTCTGTCTCCACCTGTCTGTCTCTCAGGTTCTTGCCCAGTGTTCTTCCTGAGCCCTTGTCTGTGACTCCTGTGAAGAGACGCACTCAGTCCCTCAGCGCCCTGCCCAAAGATGGGGACAAGATCAGCCCTAACAAGGTAACCTCTCACCTGTCTCTGGCTCACTCATTTTCTCAATTCATCTCTTACCTTGTCATACATTCCGTTCCTCATATAATCACAGTGTTAAAAGAGGAGAATCCCTGGCAAGGCGCTCTGCTTTCTCTCACCCTCATCTAATCATTCTTTCCTCCCTCTCAGAGGGAGAAGGACCACATCAGACGGCCCATGAACGCATTCATGATCTTCAGTAAGCGGCATCGAGCGCTGGTGCACCAGAGGCACCCCAACCAGGACAACCGCACGGTTAGCAAGATCCTGGGCGAGTGGTGGTACGCCCTGGGGCCCAAAGAGAAGCAGAAGTATCATGACCTCGCCTTCCAGGTGTTACACACACACACACACACACACCAATTTAGTGCAATGGTTTAGTCTGACCTGACTAAGCAGCCAAAAAATGATTGTATTTTGTTTGCTCATTCTCTCTTTCTCTCTTTCTCAGGTGAAGGAGGCCCATTTTAAGGCCCACCCAGACTGGAAGTGGTGCAACAAAGACAGGAAGAAGTCTAGTTCTGATGGCCGAGGGCTCCCGGGGCCGGGAGGCAAAGACATTAGAGAAAGGAGCATGTCTGAGACCACCGGTGAGTCACACACTGCTGCTCAATACACCCAAATAAGAGATAACAGAAAGGAAGAGATGTTCATTTGATTGCCAAGGTTTCCTGTGAGCTCTGTCATCACTAAAGCATTATGATTTAATATCTATATAGCGCTCTATTTCCTCTCGCTATGCACCACTGTCTCACTCTCCCCCCTTACTTTCTCTCTCTCAGAGCCTCATGGTGTGGAGCTGAAAGGGGTGGGGTCTGGCCTGCTGGGTGTGTCTGAGCGGAATCCAGGGGAGGGGCATGTAGGTCAGCTACCCCGCCCCCGAGCCTTCTCCCAGAGTGCCATGCACAGCCTGGAGAGGAGTGAGAAGGGCAACACACAGGCCCTGGCCGAACTGTCACAGGTAAGGCCATGCTACATAATGTTTTCACCACAGCCGCTTTACTCCAATGATAAACAGAGGTTTCTTAGTTTGGTGTGTCAATTTTGACTGGTCCCTCTTATCCATCACTTTGTTGTTTTTATATCTGGCTCCCTCTTCCTCCTCCTCTTCCTCCTCCTCTCTCAGATGTGTGGGGATGGCGGTGGCCAGTTTTCGGGGCGCGCCCAGACCCTGTCCCGGTCTCAGAGGGGGGTCAGTGAGGACATGACCAGTGATGAAGAACGCATGGTTATCTGTGAAGAGGAGGGAGACGACGATGTCATCGGTGAGAAACTAAAGTGCTGTGACAACATCTCAACAACAGTTATAAGCTTATTTTGGAGTAAGCCCCTGTAAACACTGCTGGGAAACACAATACTACTGGGAGCTCTTTTCCCATAATGACATCATCTTAATTGGACAGTTTGAGAAATTCAATTCAAAATACCTTTATTGCCCCCTAAGGGAAATCTGGTCGCAGGAAATTCCACACAAACGATTCCCAGACATGCATATTACATGTACAATATACTGGCAGAGGAAGTTAGAAATGGGTGTTTATGCACATAAACCATGAGTACCCCCACTCCCCTTTCCCCCTACAGAGGACCAGTACCCTGCCAGCTCCATAGACCTGAAGTGTAAGGAGAGAGTGACGGACAGCGACAGTGACAACGCCTCTGGGAACGAGAGCGATCGCAAGGTAAGTCTCTTCCTTTATCAAGGCTAGATTGAGTTAGTTGTCTGACTGATCATTTTCTTGATATAGTACCATTATTTAGAGAAGCGGAAAATGCTTTTCACCCTGCTACAGACATTTAGTTGTTTCTCTTTCTGTCTCTGCAGCGTGTCTTTGCTCCAGTGATCTGCTCTTCCTTCTCCCAGCCCACCCCCCACGGACGCTCCGTCTCTCTCTCCTCCTACCCTTCCAAACGCTACGACGAGGAGAGAGGGGGGCTCTCAGACCGCAGGAGGAAGAGAGGAATAGAGGGAGGTGGTGATGGAGGAGGAGGAGTGTCATCCCTCTCTCTTTCCCTGTCCTCCTCAGGCCACTCTGTCATCTCCAGCCCCGGAGGCCCAGTTCCTTCTGCCCTTACCCCCCTTGGCCTGTCTCCTGTCCTGGGCTTGGGGGCTGTCAGAGTGGCCTCTACAGTGGTGACCAACGTGGTTCGTCCGGTCGTGAGCACGCCAGTCCCTATCGCTAGTAAACCCCGAGACGGAGCAGCTTCATCCATTCCTCACCCACCAGACAGGAGGTCCCTCCCATTGCAGCAGGCGCAGCTTCTGATTGGCTCCGGAGCAGGAAGCGGAGGGCCTGGCTACTACTCCTCATCGTCACCCAATCCCATAGGTGCAGGGGCGGGTCCAGGGGGGCTAGTGACCAGCTTGGTGTTCCCGGGACACAGCCAGCCCACTGTCCAGCTCATCAGTCCCTCCCCCCATCCGTCCTCCCACCACCAGCTGCCCCCCCCCGCCCCCGTCTCTGCCCCCACACACAACCACACCAACGGCCCCCTGCCCCTCTCCCTGCTCCAGCCCCAGTTCCTCTCCTCGTCATCTCTGGCATCCCCCGGGGGCAAAGCCATCACACAGGTCCAATACATCCTGCCCACCCTATCAGCCAGCTCTAATCCCAAGAGCCCCTCCCCTCAGCTGCACAACCTGCCCAACAGTATCTTCAACCTGCCCACAGCTCCGCCCACCCACATGTCCATAGCCAATGGGAAGCAGGTGGGGCCGGGCTCGCTGATGGGATATGCCTCCAGCCCAGCCGTGGGAGTGGTCAGCCCGGGAGCCAGAGGTGAGGGGGGGGGGGGGTCGTACACCAAATCTCTAATAAATGTAGAACTGTGACACTGTTTTCAAAAAAGGCTTAACCTTATCCATATTTTCTTCTCTCTTTCACCCGTTAGTGCAATCCCAGTCCCCAGTCCTACAGGGCAAGATGCTGCTTCCCATGGCAACAGTGAGGACGGCACCCGCCCCTGCCCAGCAGTTCCCCCTCGTGGCTCCACCTCTTCCTGTCCAGAATGGAGCTCAAGCAGGAAGCAAGGTAAGCAGTGTTACCATGGTGATGACAGCCAGACCAAGACATTGAGATTTCAGCAGGTTTATTCTGTATCCCAGGGCTGTCAGAGCTCCAACATGACCATTCTTACTTGTCTTTGTAATCATAGAATAATCTAAGTAATTACACTTGTAGTAAATACACAGATATCCATCTTCTCACTCTTTCTCCATCTCTCTGATAGATCTTCCAGATCGCTCCCATGCCTGTCGTCCAATCCCAGCTCCAGCAAGGCGGGACAGGGCATCCTGGGAGCCCTTTTCCCGTTACCATGGGAACGGCCACAGTATTGCACCCGGGTTCTGCCCCATCTCAGACTGTGCTGCTGCCGCCCCAACCAACCAGGTAGGAGGACATAGACCAACTGAATCTAACAGTGCACTGTTAGCGCTGCTGACCTACCATAATACATAACACAATGGTTTTGGAAGAGGTGCAGCTCTTGTGTTGTGTGTTAGTCATTCTGCTCTGTTGCTGCTGCTGGCCCAGGCTGCCTCTTCCTCTGCGCTGCCTGCCTGCCGCCCCCTCACTGCCTCTCAGCTCCACCACACAGACACACTCATCTACTGTTTCCTCAACTGTTCAGTCACCCACTGACCCCCACTGCACCATTTCTCTCCTCTCTCCTCCTTTCATCCTTGTTCATGTTCTATTTTCCTTTTTTTTGTCTCTCTCCTCCTTCACTGCCTGTTTCATCTGTCATCTTCTCTCTCCCACTCATACACACTTTCTCTTTCCCTCTTCACCTTAACTTCTCTTTTCTCTCTCTCTACCACTCTCTACCTCTCTCTCTACCTCTCTCTCTATCTCTCTCTCTCTCTCTCTCTCTCTCTCTCTCTCTCTCTCTCTCTCTCTCTCTCCTCTCTCTCTCTCTCTCTCTCTCTCTCTCTCCACCACTCCCAGGATCACCTATGTCCAGTCCACGCCAGGAGTCCCCTCTGCTCTGCCTCTGGTCTCCACAACAACAGGCTCCTCCTCCCCTCAGCAGGCCCAGCCCACCCCTGGATCTGCATATGTTCCATTGCCCCTAGCAACGCTGGGCTTTACAGCCATAGACCCCCCTGGACAGAACCTAGTCCAACCCCTCATCACAGGTCAGTAGAGCTCTGCTGCCGGGCCCGACATTATACATCAGGTTAGGGCCGGGTAGGGCCTGTTTTTCATCATTAACTAGGGTACGAGCAGGGCTCCTGTATAACTAAATTGATCTGTAACATTTTGAAGCTGAGCCATTTTCTCGTGCTCTGCTGCGAAGTACAGTCATATCTAAGATCATAACACGGTGTCAGAAATGCTTCAACCTCGTCCAAGATAAAACAGGAGAGATTATTTAACAGAAAATAAGAATGTTCCTTGAGTTTTGTGGTAGTATAGAGTCTCTCATGTCTTGTCATTGAGCAGAGCAGCCCAAGCAAAGCCGTTACTATGGATACTCATAGACCCAGAGCCTCCATGAGCAGAGTGCATGCAGAGTGACCAGCGCTTACGGAGCGAGTGACAGACAGAGAGGAGCAGCTAATGGATTTACTAACGGAGGACATTATTTCAGGTTTAGGGCTGGGCTGGGCCGGGCTTTACATTTGCCAGAAGCAATCAGGCCTGGGTAGGGTAGGGCATGGGTTTGGCTCGGGCATAAAATGCATGCCTGTGCAGGGCTCTACAGGTCAGTGCATCCACTTGAAGGACATCTAGAATAAGATGGCCCCATACTGGATGGCTGCCGTTTTACAAGCTCCAACCCAACTTTGCTTGCTGACTTTATCATGTTCTTCTTATTTCTTATTTTTCTATCTGGTGTGCTTCAGTTGTACCTTGTTATTTTTAGTATTACATTGTTATTGATTACTGCAGTGTTGGGGTTAGAGCTGGTTAGAAACTCATTTCACTGTACTTGTGCATGTGACATTCAAACTCGAAACTATGTTGCACTTTTAAGTTCCCTGTGAACTGCAACAGTAGCAACAAGAAAACTCCCCTCCGTTTTGAACAGGAGCCTTTAGCTTAGAGGAAACAGGTTATCATAATCTGGCTGTCGCTGGCCGTACACTCTGGCCAAAGCTGGCCGTACACTCTGGCCAAAGCTGGCCGTACACTCTGGCCATTGAAGGGTGTTAACTCTTTCTCTCTCCAGGTCAGCCTCCCCTTCTGGCCCCAGTCCAGTCCCCTACCTGCCCCTCCCTCCCCGCTGGCCCAGCCTCTGCTTCAGGGGGACAGATAATCACCGCCATCTACCCCCCTACCAGCGTCACCATGGCAACCGGGGTGGTCTCCATGGCAACCGGGCCACCCAGCATGGTGTACACAGTCTCCAGCTCCTCCAGTCTGTCCACCCACATCCTGCCCAAACACACATTCGCCCCGCACCACACACACTCACACACACACCCAGCTCCAGTCGGACAGACAAACAGACAGGCACGCGGGGGAGAGACCCACGGACAGAACGTCTCACTCTCAGTCAGCGGAGACGCAGCCTGAGCTACAGGTGTACGGACAGACGGACAGGCCAACCCTCACACAGGCGGACAGACAGACGGAGAGGCAAGCCCAGACCTTCAATAAGAGCAGCAGCTTAGTGGCACCCCCAAGTGGCTCCTCATTGTCACTGCGGCCCTGCAGCCCCCCCCTGCCCTCTCACACTTCCAGTAAGTCTAAGGCGCCGTCCTTGTTTTTTCGAACAAAGATCTAATGCTTAACAAATGCAAGTATATGAGAACTTCTAATATACATATTTCAGCAGGCAGCGCACCAGGCACCCCCAAACTCCCCCAGCTCCCGGTGAGGACCCCTCAGAAAATCAAAGCCACAGTTGCCAACATCCCGGTGGGCAGCTACGAGGGAGGAGGCCGAGGAAAGGAGAGGGAGAAGAACCGAGAGAGGGAAAGGGAGAAAGAAAGAGAGAACACTGGAGCCAACAGTCGTTTTTCCTTTGAGCTGGAGCGTCCTGGGGAGTCGGCGTCCCCGTCCCAACACACACACACTGCTGAGGAGCCCCCCTCCTCTGATAGACCCCCTGTGGGACACGGCCCTGGGGACAACACTGATACATGCAGCACAGAGGCCAGCAACAAGGAGGTGAGAGAGAGAGAGATTGACCGGATGGATTGTTTTGGTTTTTCTTCTCAATAATCAGAGAATGCAAATGAGATCACATTCATAGAAAATAACATACATTTCTGATTTTACACCCTGTGTCCCAAAACTAAACCCTCCCAGCATACTGTATTATTAAACTTGTTCTCCTCTCTGCCCCATTCAGTCTGGGTGGAAGGACTCCGTCCCCTCCTCACCCCTGCCCCCTCCCTTGGGTACAGACCCTGCCCTGCCACCTCCCCAGAGCGACAAAGATGCCCCTCCTCCCAAAAAGGTGAAGGCCCGCCCCCCGCCACTCAAAAGGACCTTCGACTCTGTGGACAAGTGAGTTACCCTGAGTATAGACACACCGTCTATCAATTTATAAAACATGTCTGTTAGTGAGTTACCCTGAGTATAGACACACCATCTATCAATTTATAAAACATGTCTGTTAGTGAGTTACCCTGAGTATAGACACACCATCTATCAATTTATAAAACATGTCTGTTAGTGAGTTACCCTGAGTATAGACACACCATCTATCAATTTATAAAACATGTCTGTTAGTGAGTTACCCTGAGTATAGACACACCATCTATCAATTTATAAAACATGTCTGTTAGTGAGTATCCCTGAGTATAGACACACCATCTATCAATTTATAAAACATGTCTGTTGGTGTGTCTATACTCAGGGATACTCACTAACAGACATGTTTTATAAATTGATAGATGGTGTGTCTATACTCAGGGATACTCACTATCTATCAATTTATAAAACATGTCTGTTAGTGAGTTACCCTGAGTATAGACACACCATCTATCAATTTATAAAACATGTCTGTTAGTGAGTATCCCTGAGTATAGACACACCATCTATCAATTTATAAAACATGTATGTTAGTGAGTTACCCTGAGTATAGACACACCATCTATCAATTTATAAAACATGTCTGTTAGTGAGTATCACTGAGTATAGACACACCATCTATCAATTTATAAAACATGTCTGTTGGTGTGTCTATACTCAGGGTAACTCACTAACAGACATGTTTTATAAATTGATAGATGGTGTGTCTATACTCAGTGATACTCACTAACAGACATGTTTTATAAATTGATAGATGGTGTGTCTATACTCAGGGTAACTCACTATCTATCAATTTATAAAACATGTCTGTTAGTGAGTATCCCTGAGTATAGACACACCATCTATCAATTTATAAAACATGTCTGTTAGTGAGTATCCCTGAGTATAGACACACCATCTATCAATTTATAAAACATGTCTGTTAGTGAGTTACCCTGAGTATAGACACACCATCTATCAATTTATAAAACATGTCTGTTAGTGAGTTACCCTGAGTATAGACACACCATCTATCAATTTATAAAACATGTCTGTTAGTGAGTATCCCTGAGTATAGACACACCATCTATCAATTTATAAAACATGTCTGTTAGTGAGTTACCCTGAGTATAGACACACCATCTATCAATTTATAAAACATGTCTGTTAGTGAGTTACCCTGAGTATAGACACACCATCTATCAATTTATAAAACATGTCTGTTAGTGAGTATCCCTGAGTATAGACACACCATCTATCAATTTATAAAACATGTCTGTTAGTGAGTTACCCTGAGTATAGACACACCATCTATCAATTTATAAAACATGTCTGTTAGTGAGTTACCCTGAGTATAGACACACCATCTATCAATTTATAAAACATGTCTGTTAGTGAGTTACCCTGAGTATAGACACACCATCTATCAATTTATAAAACATGTCTGTTAGTGAGTTACCCTGAGTATAGACACACCATCTATCAATTTATAAAACATGTCTGTTAGTGAGTTACCCTGAGTATAGACACACCATCTATCAATTTATAAAACATGTCTGTTAGTGAGTATCCCTGAGTATAGACACACCATCTATCAATTTATAAAACATGTCTGTTGGTGTGTCTATACTCAGGGATACTCACTAACAGACATGTTTTATAAATTGATAGATGGTGTGTCTATACTCAGGGATACTCACTATCTATCAATTTATAAAACATGTCTGTTAGTGAGTTACCCTGAGTATAGACACACCATCTATCAATTTATAAAACATGTCTGTTAGTGAGTATCCCTGAGTATAGACACACCATCTATCAATTTATAAAACATGTCTGTTAGTGAGTTACCCTGAGTATAGACACACCATCTATCAATTTATAAAACATGTCTGTTAGTGAGTTACCCTGAGTATAGACACACCATCTATCAATTTATAAAACATGTCTGTTGGTGTGTCTATACTCAGGGTAGACTCACTAACAGACATGTTTTATAAATTGATAGATGGTGTGTCTATACTCAGGGTAGACTCACTATCTATCAATTTATAAAACATGTCTGTTAGTGAGTATCCCTGAGTATAGACACACCATCTATCAATTTATAAAACATGTCTGTTAGTGAGTATCCCTGAGTATAGACACACCATCTATCAATTTATAAAACATGTCTGTTAGTGAGTTACCCTGAGTATGTATAGACACACCATCTATCAATTTATAAAACATGTCTGTTAGTGAGTTACCCTGAGTATGTATAGACACACCATCTATCAATTTATAAAACATGTCTGTTAGTGAGTTACCCTGAGTATGTATAGACACACCATCTATCAATTTATAAAACATGTCTGTTAGTGAGTATCCCTGAGTATAGACACACCATCTATCAATTTATAAAACATGTCGGTTAGTGAGTATCCCTGAGTATAGACACACCATCTATCAATTTATAAAACATGTCTGTTAGTGAGTATCCCTGAGTATAGACACACCATCTATCAATTTATAAAACATGTCTGTTAGTGAGTATCCCTGAGTATAGACACACCATCTATCAATTTATAAAACATGTCTGTTAGTGAGTTACCCTGAGTATAGACACACCATCTATCAATTTATAAAACATGTCTGTTAGTGAGTTACCCTGAGTATAGACACACCATCTATCAATTTATAAAACATGTCTGTTAGTGAGTATCCCTGAGTATAGACACACCATCTATCAATTTATAAAACATGTCTGTTAGTGAGTATCCCTGAGTCATCCTGACACTTGAAAGGGTTCAGGTACCTTCCTCCTGTGTTTCTCTCCCTCCATCCCCCTCTTCCTCCCAGGGTGTTGTCGGGGGTGTATTTTGAGGAGCGTTTTGCTCAGCTACCAGAGTTCAGGCCAGAGGAGGTGCTGCCCTCCCCCACCCTGCAGAGCCTGGCCACCTCCCCCCGCGCCATACTGGGCAGCTACCGCCGCAAGAGGAAGAACTCCACAGGTAGGAGGGTAGAGGGGAGGTAGAGGGGACTGAAGGAAAGAGGGAGACAGACAACTGAGATTGACATTTTCTGTTGCATAACATTTTGCTACGGTGTGCGCCACTGAAGTAGAGGCATCTGCTAATCGTTTATATATATCTTTCTCATCCCCTCTTCTGTCCAGACCTGGACTCGTCCACAGAGGACCCCGTGTCTCCTAAGAGGAAGAGCCGACGGCGCTCCAGCTGCAGCTCGGAGCCCAGCACACCCAAGAGCGCCGCCAAGTGTGAGGGAGACGTCTTCACCTTCGACCGACCAGGTAGGAACACAGACGTACTCACACCCTCATTGTAAGGTTTATTCATGTACAGTGCCTTAGGGAAATATTCAGACCCCTTGACTTTTTCCACCTTTTGTTACGTTACAGCTTTATTCTAAAATGTATGAAATATGTTGTTTTTTTTCAGCAATCTACACACAATACCTCAGAATGACAAAGCGAAAACAGGTTTTCAGATTTTTTTATTTACATAAGTATTCAGACCCTTTGCTTTGATACTCGAATATAGCTGATATAGCTCAGGTGCATCCTGTTTCCATTGATCATCCTTGAGATGTTTCAACAACTACTTTGGAGTTCACCTGTGGTAAATTAAATTGGTTGGACATGACTTGGAAAGGCACACACCTGTCAATATAAGTCCCACAGTTGACAGTGCATGTCAGAGCAAAAACCAAAAACCGAGATCAGAGACAGGATTGTGTTGAGGCATAGATCTAGAAAAAGAATTCTGCAGCATTGAAGGTCCCCAAGAACACAGTGGCCTCCATCATTCTTAAATGGAAGAAGTTTGGAACCACCAAGACCGCCCGGCCAAACTGAGCAATCAGGGGAGAAGGGCCTTGGTCAGGGAGGTGACCAAGAACCCGATGGTCACTCTGACAGAGCTCCAGAGTTCCTCTATGGAGATGACAGTTGTCCTTCTGGAAGGTTCTATCTCTGCAGCACTCCACCAATCAGGCCTTTTATGGTAGAGTGGCCAGATGGAAGCCACTCCTCAGTAAAAGGCACATGACAGCCCGCTGGGAGTTTGCCAAAAGCAGCTAAATACTCTCAGACAATGACAAACAAGATTCTCTGGTCTGAAGAAACCAAGATTGAACTCTTTGGCCTGAATGCCATGCGTCACGTCTGGAGGAAACCTGGCACCATCCCTACAGTGAAGCATGGTGGTGGCAACGTCATGCTGTGGGGATGTTTTCAGGCACTGGGAGACTAGTCAGGATCGAGGCAAAGAACAGAGAGATCCCTGATGAAAACCTACTCCAGAGCGCTTAGGACCTCAGCCTGGGGCGAAGTTTCACCTTCCAACAAGACAACAACACTAAGCGCACAGCCAAGACAATGCAGGAGTGGCTTCGGGACAAGTCTCTGAATGTCTTTGAGTGGACCAGCCAGAGCCCGGACTTGAACCTGATCGAACATCTCTGGAGAGACCTGAAAATAGCTGTGCAGCAACGCTCCCCATCCAACCTGACAGAGCTTGAGAGGAATAGGAAAACCTCCCCAAATACAGGTGTGCAAAGCTTGTAGCGTCATACCCAAGAAGACTCGAGGCTGTAATCACTGCCAAAGGTGTTTCAACAAAGTACTGAGTAAAGTGTCTGAATACTTATGTAAATGTGATATTTAAATTTGCAAACATTTCTAAAAACCTGTTTTTGCTTTGGCGTTATGGGGTATTGTGTAGATTGATGATTTTAGAATAAGGGTGTAATGTAACTAAACTGGAAAAAGTCAAGGGGTCTGAAAACTTTCCAAATGCGCTGTATAATTAACTGCTAAAACTCCAAATCCTAAAATACATGTTCCATGTTTACACAAATGTTTTGTATAAAATACTAACCAGAGTGTGTGTCTGTCAGCCCCCCCGTCTGTGTGTCCCCCTCCAGGGTCTGGGACAGGGACAGGTGCTGACGGAGAGGACATCCTGGGGGAGCTGGAGTTTGACAAGGTGCCCTACTCCTCTCTGAGACGCACCCTGGACCAGAGACGAGCCCTCGTCATGCAGCTCTTCCAGGAGCATGGCTTCTTCCCCTCAGGTCAGTACAGACGCACATACACACACTTGCATATAGATTTTTATATACAGTACCAGTCGAAAGTTTGGACACACCTACTCATTCAAGGGTTTTTCTTTGTTTTTACTATTTTCTACATTGTAGAATAATAGTGACGACATCTCAACTATGAAATAACATTTATGGAAACATGTAGTAACCAAAAAAGGGTTAAACAAATCAAAATAGATTCTTCAAAGTAGCCACCCTTTGCCTTGATGACAGCTTTGCACACTCTTGGCATTCTCTCAACCAGCTTCACCTGGAATGCTTTTCCAACAGTCTTGAAGGAGTTCCCACATATGCTGAGCACTTGTTGGCTGCTTTTCTTTCACTCTGTGGTCCAACTCATCCCGAACCATCTCAATTGGGTTGAGGTCGGGTGATTGTGGAGGCAAGGTCATCTGATGCAGCACTCCATCACTCTCCTTCATGGTCAAATAGCCCTTACACAGCCTGGAGGTGTGTTGGGTCATTGCCCTGTTGAAAAACAAACTATAGTCCCACTAAGTGCAAACCAGATTGGATGGTGTATCGCTGCAGAATGCTGTGGTAGCCATGCTGGTTAATTGTGCCTTGAATTCTAAATAAATCACCTCCAGTGTCACCAGAAAAGCACCATCACACCTTCATGCTTCACAGTGGGAACCACACATGCGGAGATCATCCGTTCACCTACTCTGCGTCTCACAAAAACAGAGGTTGGAACCAAAAATCTCAAATTTGGACTCATCAGACCAAAGGACAGATTTCCACCGGTCTTATGTCCATTGCTTGCGTTTCTTGGCCCAAGCAAGTCTCTTCTTCTTATTGGTGTCCTTTAGTAGTGGTTTCTCTGCAGCAACTCGACCATGAAGGCCTGACTCACACGGTCTCGTCTGAAAAGTTGAGGTTGAGATGTGTCCGTTACTTCAACTCTGAAGCATTTATTTGGGCTGCAATTTCTGAGGCTGGTAACTCTAATGAACTTATCCTCTGCAGCAGAGGTAACTCTGGGTCTTCCTTTCCTGTGACGGTCCTCATGAGAGCCAGTTTCATCATAGCGCTTGATGGTTTTTGCGACTGCACTTGAAGAAACTTTCAAAGTTCTTGAACTTTTCCGGATTGACTGACCTTCATGTCTTAAAGTAATGATGGGCTGTCGTTTCTCTTTGCTTATTTGAGCTGTTCTTGCTATAATATGGACTTGGATTTTTACCAAATATGGCTATCTTCTGTATTCCACCCCTACACATTTTTGGTTACTACATGATTCCATATGTGTTATTTCATAGTTTTGATGTCTTCACTACTCTACAATGTAAAAAATAGTCAAAATAAAGAAAAACCCAGTAATGAGTAGATGTCCAGACTTTAGACTGGTATTGTACATAGGCCCTACTCTCTCTCATTTACAGTGTGCACACACACACAGTCCTCCCCACGTAGAAAAATTAGTTTTTTTTCTGCATTCCTTGTAAATCAACAATAATCAACACTTCCTCTCGGTCTTCCTCCTCCTCCTGTCCGCCCTCCAGCCCAGGCCACAGCAGCCTTCCAGGCACGCTACTCAGACATCTTCCCCACCAAGGTGTGTCTGCAGCTGAAGATCAGGGAGGTCCGACAGAAGATCATGCAGACTGCCGTCCCCTCTGAGACCAATGAGGCCTGCTCGCTCCCCGGACCGTCTGGCGCCCAATCAGGGGAAGGGACAGGAGGGGCAGAGCCATTGGGAGAGGAGGCAGATCGAGAGAGGGAGGGTAGTCCAGAGGAGCTGAGGGATTCGCAGGAGTCTTCTAGATGAAGGATGCCGACAGGCTGGATTGACCAATCAGCGATGGACCAGTTCCCCAAATCCTGCCTCTTAATTTTGTTGAAGCTACACCCCTCTCTCTCTGCGTCTCTGGACCTGTCTCTCTCTCTTTCTCCAGAGAGCCAGGTCAGAAAGAGCAAGTGGAAGAGACCAAGAGGATGTGTGTGTTTGCAAAATGGGTCAGAGGTGGAATTGTTTAAAACTTAAAAGGGGATTGTTTTTAAAGTGTAATTCCCCCTCTCCAAAAAATGACATTTAAAATGCCAGTGACACACACAGCTGATGAACCCCAAACTCCAGTACCCACACTTGAATTAGCACTTTGTTATTAATATTATCCTTGTAAGCTTCCATTGATGCCAGTGGACAATAGACTATACAATAACAACTCTCCAGCTGTTACCTTTTGCCTTGGAGCAGGGCCCATCTTTCAGACTGCAATGCATATCACTTAGTGGGACTGTTTGAGGTTATTTCTCACTCTAACAGGACTGACTTTGTTGTTTTTAAAAATGGAGGGCTTGGGAAGCAAGGTCAGTTAATTGGCTGCTGAAGAGGGTCTGGCTCTCAAGTCTCCCATTGGCTCATTTGTTTCTGCTGGACATTAGGGGGCTGGGTCCCCACTGACTTGAGATGATGCCATTGGATGGAGAGGGATCAGAAGGACCTTTGTTTTGTTAGATTTTTCTCTACTTTGATCCATAAAAGCATAACTTCAGCACAGGTCTGTGAGGGGGACAGGACAGCGTTTAGGACCTCGCCCTCACTTCCCATGATTGGCTACAGAAGATGCCAGTAAAGCGCGCACCAAGCGTTCCTGCTAGTCTGATTCGCTTGCCATGAGGGAAGGAGGCGGGGAGAAGGAGTCAATGGGCACATCATGGCTTTACATTTCTCACTGTCACTTCAACCATGTTTTATGTATTTGTAGACTTTAGTTGAGAACCCAGAGGACGTCAGGCTGACAGGCCTATTACTTCTAATGCCAAGCAGTTTTTTATCTAACGACATCAAACTTGTCTTTTTTTTTATCAAACACATGTAACTTTGCAGTTCATTATGTTATTATTGTATTACTGTTACTAATATTACTCCTCTCATTGTTATAGTGGACCTGATCCTTACTACGGGCTGGTATCAATGTCATTGTTATAGTGGACCTGATCCTTACTACGGGCTGGTATCAATGTCATTGTTATAGTGGACCTGATCCTTACTACGGGCTGGTATCAATGTCATTGTTATAGTGGACCTGATCCTTACTACAGGCTGATATCAATGTCATTTGATTAGCTCTCGCAAACTGTGTTCTTATTTGAGGGGAAATGAGATGGTCCTCACCTGTGCCTCTTTCCTGCTCTTTGTCTTCCCTTTCAACACCCTGACTTCGCCCCAGCAAGGACCTGGGGTGACAAATCTTTTTATTCATTTCAATGAGGGATAACAAAGAGAAGAGGGTTGACATTTGTAGTCATTTAAGTGTAATAAGTATGTTTTTGGACAACCCTGTATACCTCTCTCACTCCCCTGCTAGTAAGTTTGATTCTACAGGCTCCACCACCTCATTTCTTTCCGTTCATCCTCCCTTACTGTTCTCTCTAGGGGGTGGGAGGAGATAAGCCTGGAGGGGGCAGGGCAGTATAAAGAGTGGTAGGGTATAATATTGGTTGTCTTTGTGCAAGACCTGGTTGTGTTGTACATATTATTTACTGTAGTCAGGAGACTCACTATAATATTGTTAAGGAACAATGTGTAACTGACTTGTATTGACTTTTAAAAGACGCCATTACACAAGGTCAAACTCCAAAAATGTACAAATGAATATTAACGTTTTACTCCTTGTTTTACTGAGATACAGTATGCAAGATAAACTTAAATTATTCATAAATGTACATCTATCTTTCAGTATACGAATAAATGTTCAAGTTAACATTTTTCACTAGTTTTTAATGTACACACAGCTGAACCACCAGTTATTGATTAGTTATTATTGTCCAACTATACTGAACAAAAATATAAATGCAACATGTAAAGTGTTGGTCTCATGTTTCATGAGCTGAAATAAAAGATCCCAGAAATGTTCCAAAAGCTTATTTCTCAAATTTTGTGCACAAATTTGTTTTACATCCCTGTTAGTGAGAATTTCTCCTTTGCCAAGATAATCCATCCACCTGACAGGTGTGGCATATCAAGAAGCTGATTAAACAGCATGATCATTACACAGGGGCACCTTGTACTGGGGATAATAAAAGGCCATTCTAAAATGTGCAGTTTTGTCACACAACACAATGCCACAGATGTCTCAAGTTGAGGGAGAGCGCAATTGGCATGCTGACTGCACGAATGTCCCACAGAGCAGTTGCCTGAGAATTGAATTTTAATTTCTCTACCATAAGCCACCTCCAATGTTGTTTTAGAGAATTTGGCAGTATGTCGAACCGGCCTCGTAACCACGCCAGCCCAGGACCTCCAGATCCGGCTTCTTCACCTGCAGGATCGTCTGAGACCAGCTACCCGGATAGCTGATGAAACAAAAGTATTTCTGTCTGTAATAAAGCCCTTTTGTGTGGAAAAATGCATTCTGATTGGCTGGGGATGGCTCCCCAGTGGGTGGACCTATGTTCTACCAGGCCCATCCATGGCTGCGCCCCTGCCAAGTCATGTGAAATCCATAGATTAGGGTCTAAGTTCATATTTTTCTTCATATGAACTGCAACTGAGTAAAATTGTTACATGTTGCGTTTATATTTTTGTTCAGTATATACACTACCGCTCAAAAGTTTGGGGACACTCAGAAAAATGGCCAGAAACAAAAAACTTACTTCTGAAACTCGTCGGTCTATTCTTGTTCTGAGAAATGAAGGCTATTCCATGCGAGAAATTGCCAAGAAACTGAAGATCGCATACAACGCTGTGTACTACTCCATTCACAGAACAGCGCATACTGGCTGTAACCAGAATAGAAAGAGTGGGAGGCCCCGGTGCACAACTGAGCAAGAGGACAAGTACATTAGTGTCTAGTTTGAGAAACAGACGCCTCACATGTCCTCAACTGGCAGCTTCATTAAATAGTACCCGCAAAACACCAGTCTCAACATCAACAGTGAAGAGGCGACTCCGAGATGCTGGCCTTCTAGGCAGAGTTGCAAAGAAAAAGCCATATCTCAGACTGGCCAATAAAAATAAAAGATTAAGATGGGCAAAAGAACACAGACACTGGACAGAGGAACCCTGCCTAGAAGGCCAGTATCCCGGAGTCAAACTAGACACTCTAATGTACTTGTCCTCTTGCTCAGTTGTGCACCGGGGCCTCCCACTCCTTTCTATTCTGGTTAGAGCCAGTTTGCGCTGTTCTGTGATGGGAGTAGTACACAGCGTTGTACGAGATCTTCAGTTTCTTGGCAATTTCTCACATGGAATAGCCTTCATTTCACAGAACAAGAAAAAAATAAAAAATTGTAGACCTCCATGGCTGGTTCATCCTTGGGAGCAAATTCTAAACGCCTGAAGGTACCACGTTCATCTGTACAAACAATAGTACGCAAGTATAAACACCATGGGACCACACAGCCATCATACCGCTCAGGAAGGAGACGCGTTCTGTCTCCTAGAGATGAACGTACTGTGGAGCGAAAAGTGCAAATCAATCCCAGAAATACAGCAAAGGACCTTGTGAAGATGCTGGAGGAAACAGGTACAAAAGTATCTATATCCACAGTAAAACAAGTCCAATATTGACATAACCTGAAAGGCCGCTCAGCACGGAAGAAGCCACTGCTCCAAAACCGCCATAAAAAGCCAGACTACGCTTTGCAACTGCACATGGGGACAAAGATCATACTTTTTGGAGAAATGTCCTCTGGTCTGATGAAACACAAATAGAACCGTTTGGCCATAATGGCCATTGTTACGTTTGGATGAAAAAGGGGGACGCTTGCAAGCTGAACAACACCATCCCAACCGTGAAACACGGGGGTGGCAGCATCATGTTGTGGGGGTGCTTTGCTGCAGGAGGGCCTGATGCACTTCACAAAATAGATGGCATCATGAGGTAGGGAAATTATGTGGATATATTGAAGCAACATCTCAAGACATCAGTCAGGAAGTTAAAGCGTGGTCGCAAATGGGTCTTCCAAATGGACAATGACCCCAAGCATACTTCCAAAGTTGTGGCAAAATGGCTTAAGGACAACAAAGTCAAGGTATTGGTGTGGCCATCACAAAGCCCTGACCTCAATCTACAGAACATTTGTGGGCAGAACTGAAAAAGTGTGTGCGAGCAAGGAGGCTTACAAACCTGACTCAGTTACACCAGCTCTGTCAGGAGGAATGGGCCAAAATTCATTCAATTTATTGTGGGAAGCTTGTGGAAGGCTACCTGAACCATTTGACCCAAGTTAAACAATTTAAAGGCAATGCGACCAAGTACTAATTGAGTGTATGTAAACTTCTGACCCACTGGCAATGTGATGAAAGAAATAAAAGCTGAAATAAATCATTCTCTACTATTATTCTGACATTTCACATTCTTAAAATAAAGTGGTGATCCTAACTGACCTAAGTCAGTTATTTTTACTAGGATTAAATGTCAGGAATTGTGAAAAACTGAGTTTAAATGTATTTGGCTAAGGTGTATGTAAACTTCCGACTTCAACTGCATATATATATATATATATATATACAGTTTAGTCATTGGGGAGAATGCTAGGACAAGCAATGATATACATTTTTATGAAGACATTTATTGAGAAAAAAGGAGAATACTGCACTTAAAACAATATAAAGTGTGTGTGCTTGCCCTTATGTTAATTTTCCCTGGGCTTGATCCGTTCTTCAAAAGGAGAGAGGGGTCCAGTATCAACCCCAATCACACGACACAGTAACACACACACACAGTTGCATAACAAAACAGGCATAGCATATTATCAAATATCATTTAATCATTCATTTATCTATTTACAGCAAAAGGAGGAACAGTCATTGTTTTCAAAGTAAAAATCACATATTACAGACAAACACTGAATGAACATCCATGGGCAGTCAAGAACATGACAAACACAGGAAATGGCCCTTGATTCACGTCTGTCACAACTACCTCTCCGCCACCACTGACCGGCTCTGCCCTGTCTTTCTGAACAGGAGATCGTAACACGTTTGGTCTGTAGGAGTGAATGAACACCTACTGTTGTCCTGCTTGCTGCAATTGTAGACAATCGTTTTTATACTCAACAATGACAACCAGACCAGTGTTCCTACACTCCTGTAGTTCACTAGATCACAGTTTCATCTTCTACTGCTCCCTATACATTCACCCCAATAGGATAACAGTCAGTAAAACATGCTCTCTGCCAGTCAGGAGTCAGAACAGTCCCACAGCCCACACAGGTAGTTCTGTCATGGTTCTCTGATAGATGAGCCTCTCACTGGCTCCCAGTAGCTGTAGATACATCTTTGAGGCTTGTTTGATGGTTCTATGACAGGTCTGGGATAGTTCTGAGTCGTGTCTCTTTGACCCTCAGAGTAGATAGTCGTGTGATGGTTCTGTGAGGGTTATCTGATGGTTCTGTCATGGTTCTGTGAGGGTTATCTGATGGTTCTGTCATGGTTCTGTGTTGTCGCTGTCTGGCCTTTAGATGAGCTGTAGACTGTCTACAGTGATGGAGTCCATCCCCAGACTGTTAGATGAGCTGTAGACTGTCTACAGTGATGGAGTCCATCCCCAGACTGTTAGATGAGCTGTAGACTGTCTACAGTGATGGAGTCCATCCCCAGACTGTTAGATGAGCTGTAGACTGTCTACAGTGATGGAGTCCATCCCCAGACTGTTAGATGAGCTGTAGACTGTCTACAGTGATGGAGTCCATCCCCAGACTGTTAGATGAGCTGTAGACTGTCTACAGTGATGGAGTCCATCCCCAGACTGTTAGATGAGCTGTAGACTGTCTACAGTGATGGAGTCCATCCCCAGACTGTTAGATGAGCTGTAGACTGTCTACAGTGATGGAGTCCATCCCCAGACTGTTAGATGAGCTGTAGACTGTCTACAGTGATGGAGTCCATCCCCAGACTGTTAGATGAGCTGTAGACTGTCTACAGTGATGGAGTCCATCCCCAGACTGTTAGATGAGCTGTAGACTGTCTACAGTGATGGAGTCCATCCCCAGACTGTTAGATGAGCTGTAGACTGTCTACAGTGATGGAGTCCATCCCCAGACTGTTAGATGAGCTGTAGACTGTCTACAGTGATGGAGTCCATCCCCAGACTGTTAGATGAGCTGTAGACTGTCTACAGTGATGGAGTCCATCCCCAGACTGTTAGATGAGCTGTAGACTGTCTACAGTGATGGAGTCCATCCCCAGACTGTTAGATGAGCTGTAGACTGTCTACAGTGATGGAGTCCATCCCCAGACTGTTAGATGAGCTGTAGACTGTCTACAGTGATGGAGTCCATCCCCAGACTGTTAGATGAGCTGTAGACTGTCTACAGTGATGGAGTCCATCCCCAGACTGTTAGATGAGCTGTAGACTGTCTACAGTGATGGAGTCCATCCCCAGACTGTTAGATGAGCTGTAGACTGTCTACAGTGATGGAGTCCATCCCCAGACTGTTAGATGAGCTGTAGACTGTCTACAGTGATGGAGTCCATCCCCAGACTGTTAGATGAGCTGTAGACTGTCTACAGTGATGGAGTCCATCCCCAGACTGTTAGATGAGCTGTAGACTGTCTACAGTGATGGAGTCCATCCCCAGACTGTTAGATGAGCTGTAGACTGTCTACAGTGATGGTGTCCATCCCCAGACTGTTCTCCAGGGCTGTGTGGTAGATCTCTATAGCCTCAGCCAGGGGTAGGGTTCCTCCCTCACTGGTCTCTATGATGGCGATGGTCTCTCCGAACTCATTACACATGATGGTGGGAGTACCCTGGGTCTGGATAGGAAAGGAAGCATTGTATGGAGGATGTGAGAGAAAAACATATTTGAACAACATATTTTCTCAATTTTACAGACTAACACACCCTCAGAGGCCGCACACAGACCCCGCCAGCCCCTCCCCCTCACCTGCTGTAGGGCCGACGTCTGTATGTGGATCAGCTGAGGCTGCCCATTGGCCAGTTCCACCTGGGATGCCTCCACTAGCGCCACGGCGGCACTGGTCTCCATGGCAACCTGTGCTGCGGCCGCCTCCTCCTGCCTCTGCTGGCGTGCGTGGGTCTTCCTGTGGTTCCGCAGGTTGGAGAAGGACTTGAAGGCCTTGCCACACACCAGACAGGCGTGGGGGCGCTCCCCCGTGTGCGTACGCCGGTGCTCCGCCAGGTGCATGCTCTGGACAAAGCCCTTGTCACATATTTCGCAGCGGAACGGCCGCTCCCCCGTATGCGTGCGCAAGTGCTCTCGCAGGTGCGTGTTCTGCCGGAAGCGCTTGCCACACAGGTTGCAGGGGAAGGGGCGCTCTCCTGTGTGGATGCGCTGATGCAAGGTCACGCCTGAGGAGGAGACAAACAGCTTACCGCAGGTTAGGCACTGGTGGGATTTACCCCTGGCCACTGCACCACCACAGGTCCGACCAGGAACCAGGCCGTGGCTCAGCTGATGCAGACGCCAGTTGGCTGCAGAGTTGAGCTTCTTCCCACACACAGTGCAGTCCAGGCCCCCTCTCATGATGCTGGTGGTCCCTGTGTCTTCTGAGGTGGAGGGCTCTGAGAGGGGCTCCCCGTCAGGGCACACTTGGGGCTGGCTCTCTAACCCTCCCTCTCTGTCTGCCTGGGCCTCAGTGGGGTGGACCTCCTGACAGTGCCGGTCTCTCTTCCTCCTGTGCAGAAAGCCAGCCTGGCAGTGGGGGCAGGAGAACGGGGCCGGGGCCCCCGGGTGAACAGTGTAGCGGTGGGCGGCTAGCTTGGCCGGCCGTACGAAGGTGGCGGGGCAGTCCGGGCAGGGCCAGGGAGGGAGGTTGGCATGGAGTAGGCGGTGCTGCCGGAGGTTGGATGACTGGGTGAATGTCCGGTGGCAGATGTCGCAGCGGTAGGGGCGCACGCCAGAGTGGGTGAGGTTGTGGCGAGACAGGTTGGCCAGGGACGAGAAGGTCTTTCCGCAGTCTGAGCACTGGAAGGGCCGCTCGCCGGTGTGCGTACGCAGGTGGTTGCGTAGGTGCATCTGCTTCTTGAAGGTCTTGGTGCACACGGAGCACTTGAAGTGTCGCTCGGATACGTGGGCCGTATGGCGGTGTTTGACCAGGTGGAGCAGGGAGGGGAAAGCCTGAGGGCAGGAGGGGCAGGGGAACGCGCCCCGGGGACCAGCTGGACCAGAGGGGTTAGGGTCAGTAGAGGAACCAGGATCAGCAGTCTGTTCTCCCGGTTGGGACTCTCCACTGCCCCCTGGTGTCCCCTCCACATCCACCCCGTTCTCCTTTCCTCCCTCTGCCCTGCTCAGGGAGCTGGAGGCAGTGTCCTCCCCCGACTCGCCTATCTCCATCTCTGCCTCGGTAAGGGGGGCCATCAGGTTCTCCTCGTCCCCCTCCGTCTCCATGGGGCTGCCCTCACCCCCATCCCTCAGGGCCCGGGCTCTCTGAAGGATGGACAGGGCTGACAGGGACATCCTCCTGGGGACCGCTGGGACCTGCACAGGACATCATCAAAACACATGCTCATACATTGACCAGTATGGGACTGAATTTAACTAGAGAAACAAAACATTTGCACACATTTCTCATTGATTTGAGCAAAACATTTCTCAAGTTAGAATTTGGAACTATAAACAATATTACCATTTTTAAAAAGAAAACGTGGTTACCAGGACGACAGGGGTAGCTGCTTTGGTGGTGTGTGTTCTACGGTGGTACAGGAACTTGGTCATATTGGTGAAGGTCTTGGCACAGTGCTCACACCTGTGGAGCGGCTCTGCTGTGTGAGACTTCCTACAGGACGGAGCGAGGGATGAAGAGAGAGGTAGGGAGGGGCGGATATAAAAAGAGAAGATTTGTCTCAGAGACTTCAATACAAAACAGCATTCAAAAAGCAATAGGCAGAAAAACATTGGGGATTGTGATGGTTCATGATGAGAACATGATGTCTGGTCAGGCACCTACCTGTGTATGATGAGGGTCATCTCTGTGTTGAAGCCGTGACCACAGTCCACACACAGATACCGAGCCTCCCCGGAGTGAGAGCGCATGTGTGTCTGCAGTGACATCGCCTTCTTAAACACCTTGTCACACTCCCGGCACTCGTATGTGCCATGCTCGTGCACGCGCCTGTGTGCCGCCAGCCGATTGGCTGACGTGAAGGTACGCTGGCATTGGCTGCAGTGCAGGCATAGGGGTGTGTTTCTAGATCTTTTAGCCAGGGCGCGTCTCCCCGTTCCCTTCCCCCTATCCTCTGCCACCCTCCCCCCATTCTCCTCCTCTCTCTCCTCCTCCCTCCCTCCGTCCTCCTCGTATCCCATCATCACCCCGTCCTCACCGCTCTCCTTCTCCTGGGCCAGGAAGTGCTCCCCCTGGTGTTGCAGGAAGTCCTCTGGGGTCTGGAAGAGGAGGGCACACTCGGAGCACTCATAGGGGTGGAAGATCACCACCTCCCCCTGCTGCTCCTCCCGGACAGCAGACAGCGCCACCTCCAGTCTCTGGAGGCCGTTCTCTGGAACCTCCAGCTTTCCTACCGAGCCCACCCCTAGAGGAGTGAGCAGAGGGGGCAGCAGCTTGGCGCGCCGTAGGCCGGGGGTGCTGGAGCCATCGGCCAGGGCCTGGGCACTGCAGATCTGGAGACGCATTGTGGCCGAGCCGGGAAGGGGGGAGACGGGGGGTAGGAAGGTGGCCCGGGAGGGGGTCGAGGGCTGGGGGGCAGACTGATGTTGTTGTTGGGCCAGGACCTGGGGGGGGGAGCACAGACATGATCATGTTTGAGTGAGAATAACTGGTTACTGGTTATAAAAAGCTTTTTGACATGAAGTGTGTACAGTACCTGTGCTAAGATCTCCCCGGCTTGTTGTTCACTCAAGACAAAGTTCTGAACACTGACCAAGGGTGTCACAGTACCATCGGGCTGCAGCACATACTCCTGGGAGAGAGAGGAGGAAGTTTGAGCCAAGAAAGGAAAAACCTAATTCTGCCTGTCTGCTTTTGCGCTAAAGAACGCCAGCCTGTGAGCCCTTTGATAAAGGGTTTGCTGATGAAATGTGTTGGTATTTAATACTCACAGTCTCTGTGGCACTGTGTGTGCTGCTCTTGCTGTGGGTCTGTCTGTGGGCCAGCCACACCTCTGGAGAGTCAAACAGGGCCAGGCAGTCTAGACACTGGTACTGGACAGGCCCCGACACCTGGCCCTCTGTCCCTGCCTCGTCTGTCTCCAACACCTCACACAGTTCTGGGGAACACAACGTTCAGCAGGTGAGTCTCACTATCTAGCCCCTCTACATTCAAACAACCTCTGCCTTTCATCCTTGAAACAAACCACCACCTTTCACTCCCCCTCCTCTTCAAGACACATATCCACCCTTTCCTGTCCTCCACCATCCCCTCCATCCTCCCCCTCTCACCATGGTCCTCTGTCTCCAACCCTGCCTCTCTCATGTGCAGCTCCTGGTGCAGTAGCAGTTCATCTGGGTTCCTGAGGAGGGCACCACACTCCAGGCACTGGTACTGGCTGTCCCCGTACTCTGAGATGCCCTGGATGGCCATGGCCTCCCCAGCCTCCCCCTCTTCTCCCTCCTGCCCTGTGTGGATCTGCTGGTGCATCAGCACTTCTTCTAGGGTGTTGAAGAGCTGGTGGCACTCGCTGCACATGTACTGGTGCTGCACGTCGTACGTGCCCTCTGGGTCCTCCTGCTGGTCATCCATGACTACTGCAAGGCGGTTTTTGTAGGACTGTGTGTGTGTTGGTAAGCACAATTCAATGAATGATAAAAAGGCTCCTGTCCTGGTCTGAGTTATAGCTCTGTGTTACGATCTTGATACAAGTGTGCCTCGATGGTTGAACTGAAGACTTTGATATCTGTTAGTGAGCAAACAGTGTGTTGTGAGTTTTAGGGCTTGTACCAGTAACAATGATTTGCAAAGTAGCTAGCCTCTTTCCTCAGGTCTCTCACTATGATGTTCTGTGATGTCAGGACAACAGGGAGGGAGCCTGAAAAAAAGCAAAATACAGTAGTCTCAGTCAGCTATTTGGTATCACCTGTCCCAAACCCCAACTGGCCCACAGACATTCTTTTAGTTTACAATGATGTAGGTCATTTCCATGTAAAAGGAGCCATGAACACCAACATGTGATGTTGTTAGGCGCATATCTCAATGTGGCCCTCACACAATCATGGCCACCTAATCATCCCCAGCTTCCAATTGGCTCACTCATCGCCCCTCTTCTCCCCTGTAACAAATCCCCAGGTCGTTGCTGTAAATGAGAATGTGTAATAACAAAAAATATATATTTCAAAATGAGTGTCAAATGGGAAATGAAGTCATAGATAAATGTTTCTAGTAATTGCTTGGATTTCTGGTCAAACAGATGGAAAGGGGTCTTAGAAAACATCTACCAGATAAGCCTTAAAAAAGGTCTTACAAATACATCAAAACACAATAATGTTGAAGTAATATTTAGGTAAACTATTATCAACACTTAAATCATTTCTCCAAAACTAAATGTAGGTTGCCTTCTTAAAACACTGCCTTGTATGCCGTTACCAAAAACCACATATCTTTAAGATGATGATGAAAGTTCACAGAAGTAACAAGGTAGACCTACCAATTAGTTTGTGTTTTTTACAGTTTCTGAATTATTTAGTGATTATAACTCGTAATTCTGTTACCAAATTGGTAACATAATTATAGAAAAAACAGCAACGGAATTACAGCAATTGAATTGACCACGATGTGAAATCAAATCATAATGTTCTCCCTTCCACTGGCATACTGTTATGTTCAGCTCATAACTGTTTTCTGTCTCTTTCTGTTGTCTGGTGGTCAAAGCGAGAGTGTGAAAACAGTCTGGACAACCTCCACCTCTTCTCTCTCACGTTAATATCACCTCTCCCGGTTCTTACTGATGACTACCCATGAGCCCCCTCTCTTTCCATTTACTAAAACTGTAACCAGTATCCGCACCCACTGAGCACCGGAAGTCTACGGACGTTGAAAAGTAGTTGAAATGTCAACGTCCACATACGTCATTTTTTGGGGCCAGTCGGGGCCGGCCTTGATTTAACCCAAACACAGATGTCCATGATTGGTGACCAGACCAAATTTGAACCAATCATAAACGTCTGTTTCACAAGTTTGGACAGGACAGTAGAGTGAAGAAAAGTAGAGTATAGTACAGTAGAGTTCAGTACAGTAGAGCACAGTAATGTACTGTACTCTATTGTGCTCTACTGTAATGTCCAAACTTGTGAAACAGACGTTTATGATTGGTTCAGATTTGGTCTTGTTTGTGGGTGGAGCTCATTCGAATAATAGTCAGTGTGTAGAATGATACCCATATATGCAAAGGATGATATTGCATATTTCTACCTTTGTGTACCTATTCAGGATGGATCACAATAAAGAAAATTACATTCATTCCCATAAATGATGCATTTCTGTGTAGTACAGATCAGGGACCCATGATGTAATTTCGTTACCGTAATTATGTTACTTCACTTACTGTAGTTCAATAACCAAAATTGATTTACTGTAATTCTGTTAACAAACTTTGCATCTACACTATTGTTCCAGTAAATGTTTTTGTTTAGCATACATTTTAAAGTGAAAAATCTGAGTCTCAGCGTAATTCCGTTACCATGGAATTGCCCTGTAGCGATTGCATGGTTCCATAAAATCGTCATAGAAAATAGAGCTGATAGCTACAAGCTAATTTGAAGCTGCCACGAGCAGCAGAAGCTAACTGCATGTAGGCGCCAAATGGTGGTAGACGATGTGAAATAGTTAACAGGGATGTGTATTATTAGATTACATTTTTCTTCTAAAAAATGACATATAATTCATGACATTTAGTTTATACAAGCCACAGTGCTGCATGATAGCTTGCAACATTGCTTCCTGTGTGTTATCATTCATGTGGCGAGCTGTTGGCGGCGCTCTCTCGGATATCCGAGACCTCTTCGGAGGCACCGCTGTCTCCTGACTGTGGCTCCCCGGCTCAAGGCGGTCGTCAGGCGGCGCTATCCACTTTTCCCCGCAGGTCTCCGGTAGACACGATAGGCCCTTCCTTCCCCTCCCGTTCAAAGAATCTTACCTCTCATCTACTGTCGTTGGACAATCCCTCGTGAGGTCGTCACAAATCTCCGCAGAAGCAACAATGGACTCTCTGATCCGTCTTTAAGTGAATAATTCACTGATTTAACGGTACGCTTTTAAAATCGTGAATCTTCTGGCCGAGAAACATTTCGGTGCACGAAAAACATCGTTTGTCCGCGGATCGTTCCCCTGTTGTCGGCACACTCTGCTGCCTTGCGCTCTGGCCTTGCGACTTTGGAAGGAAGTGATTGGATACATTCCCTGTCAGTCATCAAGCGGTCTTTAGGGCATTTTCACAAAACTTACTGTATATTTGCGGTTGTGGGAGTTTACTGTCGCCATGTCGGTGTGGTTTGTCATTTGTTTTTGTATCTACTTTAGACCTGTTTTACAATTTTTTTAAACCACACTCATCTGATACTATTTGTTTAAACTTACAATAATGGAAACTTTGAATAATGGATCATTGTTATGCTATATTAATATCACCATAATGAGAATATGTACAGTGTTTGCTAACCCTGCAATCTGAAACAACAATAAAATTGCTTCTATAACTTGTTCTTGAATTGCCACAGGCTGACACTCACCTCTACTCCAACTCCTTAGCTGTCTGAATGAAGACCAGAGTGGCTAAAGGTGCTTGCCCACCAGGCAGTGAGAAGAATCCACTCTCAATTCTTCTGGTGATAACATCATGTGGACCTGCTGTATTTTTAGATTTTCAAATCTCTTTTTTTGCCAAGATGGTCAACTTGGTCTGCTATTTTCTCTACCTTTGTGTGTGTATGTCTATCTTACTGTGTGTGTGTAATTCTGAGGGGTCATCTTCAAACTGCATTGCTGACTTTTCCAAAATTTTGCTTGAGATGTTTGCTTGAGATGTATTTATGCTGTTGTTGAGCCCCTGGGTTTGAGCCCCTGGGTTTCTCTACATCAGTGGTTACCAACCAAGGGTACTATTCAGTTGATGGTACAGTAACCGAAAAAGGTTGGGAAGCACTGCTCTACATTTTCAACTCCTTAATGCTTAGTTAAATAAAATATTTAAATGCAAATTACATTTTAGACCAGTCATAATTTCTTCACTCGCCATTCATTGGGGAGCATTACAATTGTCAAGACAAGCACAATACGAAGCACTATGAATCCCTGTCTTTGGTGTGCATTTTCTATTAGAAGTCGAAATATATTCTCTTTATTTGTATACTTTTACCGTTTGTAACCACTAAGCTCCACAAGCGCACTTTGGGATGTAATCATTAGTCCAAACAGTTGCAAACTGTTGCATTTTGCAACGAAGCGAGAGTTTCTATTGGCCAAATTCAGGTAGGCCCCGCCCTGTGTCGTTCCGTTTGTTTACGTTAAAAGAAAAGTTTTGCAACAGAATTGGCGTAATGAATACACCCCAGTTGGATCTGCCCTCAAAACTTCGTTACCCATGAAGCAGTGCTATCAGCCAGCGCGTTGCTGTGCGTCAAGTCCAACTACTGTGCCAAGCGAAGAAGAAAGGGGGAGACGTACAAGCTAGCTAAAACGATATGCTACCAATGCAGTTAAATTTGTAACGACTTCTTTAGAAAAGATAGGTCAACTCTGTGCCTGCTTGGCTCTAAATCGAAACAAACTTTTCCCCTGCCCCGGCTTTAGCGCACATAGATATGAGCGGCAGCGGGCGGCCCAGGACCAGCTCGTTTGCTGAGCCTCCAGGGGCTCCCGGAGCCGCTTCAGCCGCCGCCGGATCGTCTGTTACCGGAGGGATTTCTGCAGGAAAATCTGGGGCTTCACAGGCCACAGGGAGCAGCTCGACTGGCTTCGGAAATTTGAAACTAGCCCGTGAGTATAGCTAATTGAACACAAAACGAAGGGATCGGGATATGTGTGTACTGGTAATTTAAATGAAGTATCTAACTAAACAAATTGATAAAACTGTCGATGTTATAATTTCTCAAAGCAAACCTAGCTAGCTGGCTAGGCTATGTATGTTTTTGTAGAAGGGACAGTGGGATCAAGCCGGGCTTTGATTGTGGCATATCTGGCTAACGTTAACTAGCATAGCATTTGAGGTGAAACGTCTATACGATGTTAGAAACTGGGAAGAAATTGATGAAAATAGAATGGAACCAGATTAATGTGATATTTGTCGTTGGAAGCCAGATTGGAAAACGGGCATCAGCGGTAACGTTACCTACCTAGGTGAAATCAAACGAGGTTGACCGTCGTCCTCATTTAGCTAGTTAGCCTGTAATCTTAGCTATTAGCATTGAAAGTTATGTAGCTGGTTGCTTCGTTAGCTAGCTAACGTTAGACAGGTAACCTAACTAACAGCTATATATGCTATTTAGGGAGACGAAGTTAGCGTTAATTCAGTTCACATAACGTAAAATATTGGGGATTTATACGACATGGCTTAATGTGACCCTGACCAATTAGCTTTAAATCTAGCTAACTTGTTCAATAACAATTTACGTGCTAGCTTGTCCAAGGCAGGAAAAGAATTAGCCAGCTGGAGTTGTGTCAAAGGTCTGTCAATGTCATTTTTATAACGTTACAAGTCCAGTTTTGTTTTGCAGTTTTTTGGTCAACCGTTTTAGATTGGGTGGTAAGGAACCGTTTGGTATCTATCTTGTTATTGGAATAATACTATCATAACCACGTATTTCCAAATACAATATGTGTTGGTCTCATCTCGTTATTGTTCAAGATCTGATTGCTTTTCCTCATATTTGCCTAATTTGACACGTCCATATATTGATAGATCAAATAATCTTCATAGTTAGGAAAGTCCTATTGCTTTCCATTGAGACTTCCGCACATTGAGGATTCTTCCAAAGGGTCTCATTCTCACCAATTTTTCACATCCAGTGCAATGACAGGAATTGACTGTATGCCCAATGGTAGTTTGGATATGCGGTGTTGGCAGAACATCTACAGGGACAGAGGGAGGAGGTGTTGACATGGTCAGACTTAGGGAAAACCAAATCTGGAACATTGCACCACAATGTCCATGTCAAGCAGACAGTAGCTAGTTTACTCTGCCATATGTCAGGAGGTGGTTGAAAGATTACCCATCAACTTGGTCTGCTCTTCTCTCTACCTTTGTGTGTGTGATTCTGAGTGGTAAGATCTGCATTGCTGACTTTTCCAAAATGTTGCTTGAGATGTATTTATGCTGTTGTTGAGCCCCTGGGTTTGAGCCCCTGGGTTTGAGCCCCTGGGTTTCTCTACATCAGTGGTTACCAACCAAGGATACTATTCAGTTGATGGTACAGTAACCGAAAAAGGTTGGGAAGCACTGCTCTACATTTTCAACTCCTTAATGACTCGTTAAATAAAATATTTAAATGCAAATTACATTTTAGACCAGTCATAATTTCTTCACTCCATTCATTGGGGAGCATTACAATTGTCTAGACAAGCACTATGAATCGCTCTCTTTGGTGTGCATTTTCTATTAGAAGTTGAAATATATGATCGTTATATTTGTATACTTTTACCGTTTGTAACCACTATGCTCCGCAAGTGCACTTTCTGGGATGTAATCATTAGTCCAAACTGTTGCATTTTGCAACGAAGCGAGAGAGGTCCCGCCCTGTGTCGTTCCATTTCTTTCCGTTAAAGAAACGTGGCACCACAATGTCCATATCAAACAGACAGTAGCTAGTCTACTCTGCCATATGTCAGGAGGTGGTTGAAAGATTATCCATATTTTGCTAAGACTTGAGTGGGTCCTTATTAAACTGAACACTTTTATCAATTCAGATGTATTTGCCACTGACATTTCTTCAGTTGAAAACCATAAATGTTGCCTTCCAGTTTCCAATCTGATCACAGACTGCTATTCTGATAGCCCTGCCATGTGGAAGACCCGGCCTGGGTCAACCATGGCACTTCAGACTGCACTGTGAATGTGCTCAGCTCACCAATGGAACCCTATGGGCTGATGTTGAAGCTTCAGTGTGAAGGGATTTGACTGGAGAGATTGAGGGTGGGGGGGGCAGAGTGAATCATTGGAAAGATAAGCTAGAGGTGGGAGATGAAGACTGGAAACAGGTGAGCGTCAGATAAATGACGAGCACATAGACGGTGCTGGTCAAATGTCTTCTCAGTCCAGCAGGGTATACATGAACACCTAGCCTAGAGCCTAATCAGCAGGTCATCCGTGGCCCAGTCTCTGTTCAGGCGTTCTAACAGTAATCCTCGGTTTTGAATGGGGTCTGATTTTGGTCTCTCCTGACCACACTACTGTATTCCTAGAAGGTTGTGCCCACTGATAAGCATTGTTTCTGGTCTGGAGGTGTCTGGACCTACCAGAAACCCTAACAAAGGTGCTGCGCAACTGTTAGGTTTCTGGAAGTAACACTGACTTGTCTAAGTGAAGTGCAAAGCCAAGATCAAGGGTTGTAAATGTCTGACAAAAAGGTGTCAGACAATCCTATTGGCAATTATTGCCTATGACTTATCTTAGTATCCTGGGGCTGCACTTAGCGTTACTGATGTTTTTCAGCTTCCTACTGCTCTATTGTTCTCAGCTCCTATCCTGGGGACCCACATGACTGCACATATTTGTTCCAGCACTAACACACCTACACCTGATTCAACTAATAAAGGGCTTGATGGTCAGTGAATTAGTTGTGTCTATATTAGTACTGGGCCCGGTTTCCCAAAAGCATCTTAAGGCTAAGTTCATTGTTAGAACCGTAGGATCCTATGCTTCTAAGATTAACTTAGCCTTAAAATGCTTTTGGGAGACTGGCCCAGGTCTGGAACAAAACTGCAGTTGTGGGCCACCAGGGCTGGAGTTGAAGAACACTGTAATAGAGAGTAAGTGGCAGTGCCACTAATCTGGTTAATATTCTCTACCTCTCTCTGTCAAAACTCTGTAGGATACTACAGCTCTGGCATAAATACATGTTTGGTTGTAATGCATGGCTGTGTAATCGCTAATCCTTTTAGTGACTGTGTTCACTCGCTTTATATTTAGAAATAAGCGATGAGTTACTTGAGACTAAAGTCTGAGCGTTCTGGAAATCACTTCTCTCCCTCTTACTCTTTCATTCAATCCTACTCATCAGACCTGTGTGTTAACTTCCTCTTTAGGAACCAAAGCACTTCCTTGACAGCTGATCTGTCTGACTGCTCATCTTTGCATTCATCATTAAAGTGACTATCATGCCACTGCTGTTTCATATTTAACACTCCCCTCTGACTCCACTTCTTAAGAAGAGGACGACACAGACGCAAACGCTGTGAGCCACATGATTACAGATCAGATGACGTTCTCTGGTCGTATGAGACGTCAGAAGGAAGAATAGTTTAAAGACTCATGCAAAGTTCTGGTTTGGATTAATCAATGAATCTAATGCCTACCCAGTGTGAATTCTACCACTAGCTATGATGACCCTTCATATACTAGTATGTGAAAAGCTATGTGTGGCATCTCCAGTGGGTTTATTACAACATGCCGTCCAGAGGCATCCAGAGGTGTCTAGTCTACATCATAGGAGTTGACTTTAAATCCATCAATCAACGGCGCCCACCTAATGCTTTTAGCAGTGCTGAACAAAACCTCCCGCCGTTCACCCTCCCTTCCAGTCTGATTCCTGAGACTCACATAGTCCGGCTTTACAATTAGAGGATTCAAATTAAATACATTTCTATCTTCAGCAGAGGAAGATCCAAATTTGTCTTCTCAACAAAATCTTAAGCTAGTCAACCAGTTATATAGCTTTGTTCTAGAGGCCTTGTCAGACTTTAGAGTAGAACTGGGAGATAGTTATTAGAGAAAGCATGGTCATGTTGAGGCAGGTGAATGGAGGAACCGGTGCACACACTCACTGGGCGTGCTACTGTACTGTCCATTCAATGTTATCACAGGCTCTGACAAGCTGGTTGGCTCCAGGCCCTACCTCTACTGTAGTGTTCCTCCTCCCTTCACAATCTGTGCTACTGGTGTGTCAGTCAGTTCACCCTCAACCGTTCACACACACACCACACTGAGCTGCACGTCTGACCCGAAGTAGAACTTCCCTGTGGCTCAGTTGGTAGAGCATGGTTTTTGCAACTCCAGCATGGTGTGTGCAATGCCAGGGTTGTGGGTTCGATTCCCACGGGGGGCCAGTACAAATGGTATTTTTTTATTTTATTTTTATTTTTTTATAAATGCATGAAATCAAATGTATGCATTCACTGCTGTAAGTCGCTCTGGGTAAGAGCGTCTGCTAAATGACTAAAATGTAAATGTAAAAATGTAACTGTCACTCACTGTATGAACTGAGAATCTTCCTTTCCACAAGGTCGCAGATCAGACAGTAGGGCTGTGATGATACCAGTATTATGATATTTTGTTCCATGTCATCAATGAAAACATGAAGCAGACCACTATTTGGTCTTTTGAAAACTTGCTATATGTAAAATATTGTGCCCTATGGCTTAGAAAATGGATGACAACATGTTAGTTTCCAACATTAGATATTTTTTCCTGAAGAAGTTAAACCGCGTTTTGTTTCCTTGCCAAGATACTGAGTATCGCAATACTACTATTGTCCCGGCCCTAACAGACAATGGTCCCGTTCAAACACTTTAAAAATGCACCCTCCGTTGCTTGGAGACAGCTTTGACAGAATGTCATATCTATAATTACTGTGTTGGAGAGCCCTCACTTTCACCCAACCCACCATGTTAAATCGCCCGTTACCTCAAGAAACAGAGGAACGCAAGAATGCATTTCTCAGTATTGTCAGGGTCCTGGTATTTAAACCGTACTGGCAGTGTAGTGAGGGGGTGAAGAGGTTAGCGGAGTTCAGAGCTGTGCCAGCCAGGCGTGCAGCCTCCCCCCGGTGAGACAGGGTGGAGGTGGTTCAGTGTAGCTACTACAGCTCATTACCAGCTAGTAGTATGTGTCTGTGGGGAGACTCTCCCGAGGTTACGGACATTTAGAGACGGAGGGAGAGCGAGGGGGAGTGATGAACATTTGTTGTTTAGTGTTTCCCCTCAGGGGATTGGGGGAAAGGATGAGGTGACCGTCACTACGTTTCCTGCCTCTAAACCAGAGTCATGGTCCTCTCAGTGTGTGTCCCTCTGCATCTGGATAACATCTAAAATACTTGGGGACCTTTAGCCCCCCTCCCAAATGGTCATGTACCTTAATGTGTTTTGACCTCTGTACCTCTCCCTCAGGAGACAGTGGCAAGGTGACGACTGTGGTGGCCACACCAGGCCAGGGTCCAGACCGCCCACAGGAGGTGTCCTACACAGACATCAAGGTGATCGGGAATGGTTCCTTCGGGGTGGTGTACCAGGCCCGCCTCATTGACAGCCAGGAGATGGTGGCCATCAAGAAGGTTCTGCAGGACAAGAGGTTTAAGGTACAGAGTCTACAGACACACAGCACAACCCACTTCCACTGGCACTCTACGCCAGTGTTGTAGTACTCGAGTCCTGGACTCAGACTCAAGTCCTGATTTAAAAAAAAAAATAAAATAAATGTATACTTGTGACTCGACCATTAATGACTGGGACTCACCTTCCCGTGTATTTGGACTGGATAGGCTACTATGATAAGCAGAACATTAGCAGCACTGGGTGTGCAGAGAAGTGAGGGTTCTGTTCTCTAGCTAGCACTGGGAATGACGCGCCACACTGGTGCGCTGAGGCCTACATCGGGCTGGTGCGCTGCGGTTCTGATGTAAAAATGTGCTTAACAGGTCACAAGTTGCATGGACTCACTTTGTGTGCAATAATAGTGTTTAACATGATTTTTGAATGACTACCTCATCTTTGTACCCCACACTTACAATTATCTGTAAGGTCACTCAGTCGAGCAGTGAGTATCAAACACAGATTCAACCACAAAGATCAGGGAGGTTTTCCAATGCCTCGGAAAGAAGGGCACCTATTGGTAGATGGGTTAAAAAAAATCTATAAAGCGGACATCGAATATCCCTTTGAGATTTGAAGTTATTACTTACGCTTTAGATGGTGTATCGATACACTTTTTTTTAAATGTATGCTTGTTTTTTTAAATGGTTGAATTAATAAACTAAACTAATGCTAAAACCCAGTCACTACAAATATACAGGCGTCCTTCTTGACTCAGTTGCCGTAGAGGAAGGAAACCACTCAGGGATTTCACCATGAGGCCAATGGTGACTTTATAACAGTTGCGGAGTTGGTTGTGATAGGATAAAACTGAGGGTGGATCAACAATATTAACCTAATTGAGAGTGAGAAGAAAGAAGCCTGTGACGAAGCAATTAGCTTTTTGTCCTGAATACAGTACAACACATTACTGAGTACCACTCCATATTTTCAAGCATAGTGGTAGCTGCATCATGTTATGCGTATGCTTGCAATTGTTAAGGGGGGGGGTTCAGGATAAAATAGACTTGTCTGGTGCTTAACTCCATTCAATCAGAGAAACTTGCTTCAAATCAAATTTCAAATCAAATCAAATTTATTTTTATATAGCCCTTCGTACATCAGCTGATATTCTCAAAGTGCTGTACAGAAACCCAGCCTAAAACCCCAAACAGCAAGCAAAGCATGTGAAAGAAGCACGGTGGCTAGGAAAAACTCCCTAGGAAAAACTCCCTAGAAAGGCCAAAAACCTAGGAAGAAACCTAGAGAGGAACCAGGCTATGAGGGGTGGCCAGTCCTCTTCTGGCTGTGCAGGGTGGATATTATAACAGAACATGGTCAAAATGTTCATAAATGACCAGCATGGTCAAATAATAATAATCATAGTAGTTGTCGAGGGTGCAACAAGCACGTCCGGTGAACAGGTCAGGGTTCCATAGCCGCAGGCAGAACAGTTGAAACTGGAGCAGCAGCACAGCCAGGTGGACTGGGGACAGCAAGGAGTCATCATACCAGGTAGTCCTGAGGCATGGTCCTAGGGCTCAGGTCCTCCGAGAGAAAGACAGAAAGAGAGAAAGAGAGAATTAGAGAGAGCATATTTAAATACACACAGGACACCGGATAAGACAAGAGAAATACTCCAGATGTAACAGACTGACCCTAGCCCCCCGACACATAAACTACTGCAGCATAAATACTGGAGGCTGAGACAGGAGGGATCAGAAGACACTGTGGCCCCATCCGATGATACCCCCGGACAGGGCCAAACAGGCAGGATATAACCCCACCCACTTTGCCAAAGCACAGCCCCCACACCACTAGAGGGATGTCTCCAACCACCAACTTACCGTCCTAAGACAAGGCCGAGTATAGCCCACAACGATCTCCGCCATGGCACAACCCAGGGGGGGGGGGGGGGGGGTGCCAACCCAGACAGGAAGACCACGTCAGTGACTCAACCCACTTCAGATTGCTTTCCACCAGACACTGGGAGATGAATTCACCTTTTAGCAGGACAATAACCTAAAACACAAGGCCAAATCTACACTGGAGTTGCTTACCAAGAAGACAGTGAATGTTCCTGAGCGACCGAGTTACAGTTTTGACTTTAAATCTACTTAAATCTATGGCAAGACCTGAAAATGGTTGTCTAACAATGATCAACAACCAAATTTGACAGAGCTTGAATAATTTTTTTTTAAAGAATAAGGGCCAAATGTTGCACAATCCAGGTGTGGAAAGCTCTTAGTGACTTACCCAGAAAGACTCACAGCTGTAATCGTTGCCAAAAGTGCTTATACAAAGTATTGACTCGAGTGTGGTTACTTATGTAAATTTGCTATTTCATTGTCAATAAATGTGCCAAAAATATTTTTATACATGTTTTCATTTTGTCATTATAGGGTATTGTGTGTAGATGGGTGAGAGAAAATAGTTAATCCATTTTGAATTCAGGCTGTAACACAATAAATCAAGGGGTATGTATGTAGGCTGCACATTGTAAGTGACTCACTTCCTTGTAACCACCAGTCACCAGCCTACTATTTAGCTTTGCCTGGTTAAGAAACACAAACTGCTTTATGAAATTGAAAACAATAGTATTGAATAAAAGGAAAACAAGTCTAGCTATTGGCTCTCTCTCCCCTTGAGTATTAAAAAGTAGGCTGTCTTTGAATTTGTCGTCTCGCTCTACCCTCCCAACTTTCCCTAGTCTTCCTCTGGGTTTCACTCTGGAATAAAAAAAAATCGGTGGGCAATTTACCAAAAGCCAAGAGCCTGTTACAATGATTGGAAATAATAATCTTAAGGGAGCAATATCCAATTCCGTCCAGAGACCATTCATCCCTTCAAAACATCATTGAACATTCTATTAAAATAAACTGTGTGGGCCTGTGTATGAAGGACTTATTTGTTTCGTGGGCTATTGCATATTGTAGGCAATTATGACCTTTCTGCAACTGGAGGAAAATCTTTGCGTTACTTCAATGCTCACATGAAAATCTTCCCACCAGACCGCCACTATTTGTTGCTGGGCAGATTTCTTCTACCAAATCCGAGCCAAATCAAGAGGCGCCACTCTAGCAACATACGAGCATCGAGCTAGCAAGCCGGAATAAAACGAGCAAAAAACATTAGTAACCAAAATACCAACTATGTCTAAAGAACCCCTGACTCATAACTTTTTCTTACAATTTTTTTTTTTGTGTGCACATAAACCAAAATCATTAATGTTATTTATTTATTTTTTGTTAAATTCCAACCCAGTGACTCAGACTTGAGCACTTGGATCAGGACTCGAGCACGGACTTCACCATTGGTGACTCGAACTCAACTTAGCCTTAGACTTGTGACTCAAGCACATGACTCAACTGAAACACTGGTCTACACACACACACACACACACACACACACAGTGCAACTCACTTCCACTGGCAGTCTACAGAAACACACCATTGCCCCTCATCACTCACACACTATCAGGTGTATTTCTGTATGTTCTCTCCCCATAATGCAATGTTACTACTGTTCAATTGATGAATTGTTAATACCTAAATTACACCCCCTTCCTATTTCTATACTCCAGAACCGAGAACTACAGATCATGAGGAAATTGGACCACTGCAACATTGTCAGGCTACGTTACTTTTTCTACTCCAGTGGGGAGAAGGTATGTACAAGTCTGACTACCAGGTATTGGGAACAACATTTGACATTTTCACATTTCTGCAGCAAAAATAAAAATCCAGACTTGTGGAAAAAATATATTCAACAACATTGCTCTTCTCTCCTATTGTTTTCCCCTTACAGAAAGACGAGGTGTATCTGAACCTAGTGCTGGACTTTGTCCCAGAGACGGTGTACAGGGTGGCCCGGCACTTCAACAAGGCCAAGACCACCATCCCCATTATATACGTCAAGGTAATGCACTCACTACTACTTCTCTTCCCCTGTTTTTCTTATTGCTTTCCCTCCCTTTTATCCTCGTTCTCTCTGTCATTGTTTTTTTTTTTGCTCTCGCTTTTTCTCACTCAGTCTGTCTGTATTCTCATCTCTCTGTTGCCCTCACCCCTCCATCGTTCCTCTTTAAGCTCCATGCTGCTAGAGGCAGAGTTCTCTATTTAAATGAAATGTTACTAGGCTTGGGCGGTATACCGGGGTATTTGGAAATGGACGTTTTTCAATAAATATTCATATTTTAGCTACTTTGTAAGTAAATACCTACAGTCAACTTGTGCGATACATTAGAAGATGAAGCAGATTGCGTTCTTCATTTCACCTGTCACATTATTTTACATTATGAAGCTTACCGTAGTTCCCCAGGAAGCCAGTTACGTGTCTTTTTGTAAATAGCACAACGGGAGAAAGCGAGTCCAGCTGTTTATTGATAGTCGTGTTTTGTTTTTTTTCCTCAATAGAGTGATCAGGGACATGCACCTATAGTTTACCTTCCCAGAAAATACATTAGTTCAGCAGAAATTTGCTTCATTTTCATCAGATGCCACAGAAGTGCAAAGCTATTTGGCTAGCATTGTAAATGAGCTTACAATGAAAAAGCAAGGTATTTCTTACAAAACCAATGCATGGCTGTCATATTTCTAATGTTTACCATAGAAACAATGTAGCTGGCTACATTTCCTAATGTTTTGCTTCAAGTTAATCTTGCATTTTACCAGAGAGAAGTAGGCTGGTTACACTGAGGAAAAGTATCTACACATCAGAGTGCTGTCTGCTGATAGAATGCCCTTAGTGAATTCTCATCCCAGTGGACAAATACAACTGAAGCACAATGTTTGTCTGATGCCGAGCAGAAATTACATAGAATTAGTTTACAAAACACAGCAAGATACTTTTTTTCCTGAATGCAGAATTCTTCATGAACGCGACACCTGAGTTTAACATTCTATCATCTTCTCCAAGTAGAGCAGACAGGCCCGTTGCCCTAGCGACTGCACAACGTGTTCACATGCTGCTCGGAGCCAGTACTGTTCTTCCTTCAGATAAGCATGCGTCAACTTTGTTTGTACATTTGTATTTCGTTCACATTCGCTTGTAAATGTCCAAATTCACAAAAAATGACGTTCGGTAGCGCCTACCTAATGTATAACTGTATGAGCTGGATTGCCGGTCTTTGCAATTACTTTATTTTCATTTGCGCTCGTTAGCATATTTAGGTAGCAGCCTCCATGGAAATTTGCCATTACTTGTACTAATTTTGTTAGCCTTCTGGTAATAGATACCCAACAGGCTTTTTTTGTGTTTTGTGGCTCCCCCTTGTGTACTAAACAGGTAATACTGTAAATCCCGTCATGAGAGAAGGGCGGTATGATGATGTAGAATCTGGGTACCGCCCAACCCTAAATGGTACTGTATTTGAATAGAGGACTCTTCCCCCAAGGATCTGATGAGAAGAAAACACATTGATGTTATGTTCTCTCTGCTCTGACTCTTCACTGACCTCTGGTAGTCTTTGTCTGTCACCTCTCTTTTCCAACTCCTCCATTCTCTTATTTTCCTACATCAGATCCCCTCTTTTCCTACATCAGATTTTTTGGGGACAATGCCAACTTCAGTGTTTTAGAATTGGACAAATTTGAGAGAGAGAAACCAACTTTCTCTGTTTGCAGTATGCTTGGTTGTCTGTTTAGAAGGGCACTTACGTTGTCTGTTAGCTGTGTGTGTGTGTGTACTATGCCCCGTTGCAGCAGAGAGGACTATCTGTGTCTCATGGCCCATTTGCCTCAGCCCACCCTGCTGCTCTCTCCTGTGGTGTGGAGATGCATACTGATCATACACACACATTACCCTCACTCAGCATCTCCACACTCTCCTCTCCACCTCTCCTTGTGCTCCTCTCTTCCCTCCCTACTCTCTTTATCCACATCTCTTCCTTCCCTTACACTCCCTCTCTCCTTGTTCCCTTCTTCCCTCACTACTCTTCAGCCCCTTTCTCTCTCCAATTAAATTCAAAGGGTCTTTATTGGCATGGGGAAACATATTTACATTGCCAAAGCAAGTTAAATAAACAGTAAACAGATGTGAGAAGGCGTAAGGTAACTGAGCTAAACGACTATCGCCCCCGTAGCACTCACTTCCGTCATCATGAAGTGCTTTGAGAGACTAGTCAAGGATCATATCACCTCCACTCTACCTGACACCCTAGACCCACTCCAATTTGCTTACCGCCCCAATAGGTCCACAGACGACGTAATTGCAATCACACTGCACACTGCCCTAACCCATCTGGACAAGAGGAATACCTATGTAAGAATGCTGTTCATCGACTACAGCTCACCATTTAACACCATAGTACCCTCAACTCGTCATTAAGCTCGAGACCCTGGGTCTTGACCCCGCCCTGTGCTACTGGGTCCTGGACTTTCTGACGGGACGCCCCCAGGTGGTGAGGGTAGGTAACAACATCTCCACCCCGCTGATCCTCAACACTGGGGCCCCACAAGGGTGCGTTCTCAGCCCTGTCCTGTACTCCCTGTTCACCCACGACTGCGTGGCCATGCACGGCTCCAACTCAATCATCAAGTTTGCAGACGACACTACAGTGGTAGGCTTGATTACCAACAACGACGAGACGGCCTACAGGGAGGAGGTGAGGGCCCTCGGAGTGTGGTGTCAGGAGAAAAAAAAACTCACACTCAATGTCAACAAAACAAATGTCAACAGACAAACTGAAATGGTCCAGCCACACACACAGCGTGGTGAAGGTGCGACAGCGCCTCTTCAACCTCAGGAGGCTGAAGAAATTTGGCTTGTCACCTAAAACACTCACAAACCTTTAAAGATGCACAATCAAGAGCATCCTGTCGGGCTGTATCACTGCCTGGTACGGCAGCTGCTCCGCCCATAACCGTAAGGCTCTCCTGAGGGTAGTGAGGTCTGCACAACGCATCACCGGGGGCAAACTACCTGCCCTCCAGGACACCTACACCACCCGATGTCACAGGAAGGCCAAAAAGATCATCAAGGACAACAACCACCCGAGCCACTGCCTGTTCACCCCGCTATCATCCAGAAGGCGAGGTCAGTACAGGTGCATCAAAGCTGGGACCGAGAGACTGAAAAACAGCTTCTCAAGGCCATCAGACTGTTAAACAGCCATCACTAACATTGAGTGGCTGCTGCCAACATACTGACTCAAATCTCTAGCCACTTAATAATACAAAATTGGATATAATAAATGTATCACTAGTCACTTTAAACAATGCCACTTTATATAATGTTTACATACCCTACATTACTCATATGTATATGCTGTACACTATACCATCTACTGCATCTTGCCTATGCTGTTCGGCCATCTCTCATCCATATATTTATATGTACATATTCTTATTCATTCCTTTACACTTGTGTGTATAAGGTAATTGTTGTGAAATTGTTACATTACTTGTTAGATATTACTGCACGGTCGGAACTAGAAGCACAAGCATTTCGCTACACTCGCATTAACATCTGCTAACCATGTGTATCTGACCAATACAATTTGATTTGACAACAATATCAACAAACTATTAGATTTTAACAGTAAATATTGCATGTTTAAAGGTTTAAAAAAAAAAAAAATTTCTCCATCACTTCTCTGTCCCCCCCAAAATGCTCTTTCTGTGGTGTGCAATTAAGCTCGTTTCCCTCTAAATCTGCCCCTCTGCCACAGCCGGGCAACCGCATCCCCCTCTCAACACCCGTCTGTCTACCCCCTGCACCCTGTGTGCCCAATAACACAGCTAACGACCCAACAGAGAGACCCCAACACACGCACACTCAGACAGCCAAGAAACCCTTACACACATAGACATTTTCTGCTATGCTAGCTCTAAGCTTTGCAATGGGAGCATTGTACTGGCATGTCTAGAGCAGAGAACCCATTAGTTGTTGCAATGTGTTTGAGTAAGTTGCATACATCCAGAATGTTTGGCTGTTCTGAGTGCAGTGGAGTTGGTGACCAACAGTAGCTGTCTGGACACTTGGCATGACTGTAGTAGTAGGAGGGGTTTATGATGATCAGTGCTGTTACTGTCTGCTGTGCTGCTAACTGTGTGTGTGTGTGCTTATTTCTTATATAGTTTTTTTTAAACATACTTTCCACACCTTAAGTGTGTATATGTTAACATCATGTGTCTTGTGTTCTCCCTCCAGGTGTACATGTACCAGCTGTTCCGCAGTCTGGCCTATATCCATTCCCAGGGTGTGTGTCACAGAGACATCAAACCCCAGAACCTGCTGGTGGACCCCGAGACGGCCATCCTCAAACTCTGTGACTTCGGCAGGTTAGTCTGCCTGTCTGTCAGTGAGCACCTCTGGCCATCTCTGGATGTCTCTGTGTTTCTTAGGCTTCGTTTACACAGGCAGCCCAATTCTTCTGATCTTTTTTTTCCACTAATTGGTCATTTCAGATATTTGTCAGATCTGATTGGTCAGAAAAATATTCAGTATTGGACTGCCTGTGTAAATACCACCTTACTGCTCAGTCTGTCTAAATCGATCTCTGTTTCAATGTCTTTTTCTCTGAATGACCACCTCTCTCCCCCTCTTGTCACCAGTGCTAAGCAGCTTGTTCGCGGGGAGCCCAACGTGTCGTATATCTGCTCGCGGTACTACCGCGCCCCCGAGCTCATCTTTGGCGCCACGGACTACACGTCCAACATTGACATCTGGTCAGCGGGCTGCGTGCTGGCCGAACTGCTGCTGGGACAGCCCATCTTCCCCGGGGACAGCGGAGTGGACCAACTGGTAGAGATCATCAAGGTAGAGAAGAGGGGAGCTGAGAGGACACCAAACTGTAGGGGTGGGAGATGGAAAGGAGTGTAGGTCTACAGTGGCTTGCGAAAGTATTCACCCCCTTGGCATTTTTCCTATTTTGTTGCCTTACAACCTGGAATTAAAATTGACTTTTGGGGGGTTTGTATCATTTGATTTACACAACATGCCTACCACTTTAAAGATGAAAAATATTTTTTGTGAAACAAACAAGAAATAATACCAAAAAAAACTGAACTTGAGGGTGCATAACTATTCACCCCCCCAAAGTCAATACTTTGTAGAGCCATCTTTTGCAGCAATTACAGCTGCAAGTCTCTTGGGGTATGTCTCTATAAGCTTGGCACATCTAGCCATTCAGATTTTTACCCATTCTTCAAGGCAAAACTGCTCCAGCTCCTTCAAGTTGGATGGGTTCCGCTGGTGTACAGCAATCTTTAAGCCATACCACAGATTCTTGATTGGATTGAGGTCTGGGCTTTGAATAGGCCATTCCAAGACATTTTAAATGTTTCCCCTTAAACCACTGAATGTTGGTTAGCAGTATGCTTAGGGTCATTGTTCTGCTGGAAGGTGAACCTCTGTTCCAGTCTCAAATATCTGGAAGACTGAAACAGGTTTTCCTCAAGAATTTCCCTGTGTTTAGCGCCATCCATCATTCCTTCAATTTTGACCAGTTTCCCAGTTCCTGCCGATGGAAAAACATCCCCACAGCATGAAGCTGCCACTATACCATGCTTCACTGTGGGGATGATGTTCTCGGGGTGATGAGAGGTGTTGGGTTTGCGCCAGACATAGCATTTTCCTTGATGGCCAAAAAGCTCAATTTTAGTCTCATCTGACCAGAGTACCTTCTTCCATATGTTTGGGGAGTCTCCCACATGCCTTTTGGCGAACACCAAACGTGCTTGCTTATTTTTTTCTTTAAGCAATGGCTTTTTTTTTGGCCACTCTTCCGTAAAGCCCAGCTCTGTGGAGGGTACTTCATGCATCTTTCACTCTTCCAGGTTTTGGGGACTCCGACGAGAGAGCAGATCCGAGAGATGAACCCCAACTACACAGAGTTCAAATTCCCCCAGATCAAAGCACACCCCTGGACAAAGGTACTCTCTGCCCTCAGTTCTATTTAAATAGCCTTAACACCATTGTCTTCCATTGGAATCCATATTGGAGAGAACATTTTGAAGTGGAACAGATACGACAGCCTAAATGAGTCAAACAAGATGCCCTTTTTTTTTTCTTTTTTTTCTTCTCCCTGTCAGGTGTTTAAGCCGCGTACCCCCCCAGAGGCCATCTCCCTGTGTTCCCGTCTGTTAGAGTACACCCCTGTCACCAGGCTGTCTCCCCTGGAGGCCTGCGCCCACGCCTTCTTCGAAGAGCTGCGCCAGCCCACTGCCCATCTGCCCAGCGGACGAGAACTGCCCCTCCTCTTCAACTTCAGCCCCGTCGGTGAGTCCACTGCCCTCCCCCCCTCTGTTTGGCCCTCCCTCAGTCAGTAGCCATGCCCTCCTCTGTTTGGCCCTCCCTCAGTCAGTCGCCATGCCCTCCTCTGTTTGGCCCTCCCTCAGTCAGTCGCCATGCCCTCCTCTGTTTGGCCCTCCCTCAGTCAGTCGCCATGCCCTCCTCTGTTTGGCCCTCCCTCAGTCAGTAGCCATGCCCTCCTCTGTTTGGCCCTCCCTCAGTCAGTAGCCATGCCCTCCTCTGTTTGGCCCTCCCTCAGTCAGTAGCCATGCCCTCCTCTGTTTGGCCCTCCCTCAGTCAGTAGCCATGCCCTCCTCTGTTTGGCCCTCCCTCAGTCAGTAGCCATGCCCTCCTCTGTTTGGCCCTCCCTCAGACAGTAGCCATGCCCTCCTCTGTTTGGCCCTCCCTCAGTCAGTAGCCATGCCCTCCTCTGTTTGGCCCTCCCTCAGTCAGTAGCCATGCCCTCCTCTGTTTGGCCCTCCCTCAGTCAGTCGCCATGCCCTCCTCTGTTTGGCCCTCCCTCAGTCAGTCGCCATGCCCTCCTCTGTTTGGCCCTCCCTCAGTCAGTAGCCATGCCCTCCTCTGTTTGGCCCTCCCTCAGTCAGTAGCCATGCCCTCCTCTGTTTGGCCCTCCCTCAGTCAGTAGCCATGCCCTCCTCATGCCCTCCTCTGTTTGGCCCTCCCTCAGTCAGTAGCCATGCCCTCCTCTGTTTGGCCCTCCCTCAGTCAGTAGCCATGCCCTCCTCTGTTTGGCCCTCCCTCAGACAGTAGCCATGCCCTCCTCTGTTTGGCCCTCCCTCAGACAGTAGCCATGCCCTCCTCTGTTTGGCCCTCCCTCAGTCAGTAGCCATGCCCTCCTCTGTTTGGCCCTCCCTCAGTCAGTAGCCATGCCCTCCTCTGTTTGGCCCTCCCTCAGACAGTAGCCATGCCCTCCTCTGTTTGGCCCTGCCTCAGACAGTAGCCATGCCCTCCTCTGTTTGGCCCTCCCTCAGTCAGTAGCCATGCCCTCCTCTGTTTGGCCCTCCCTCAGTCAGTAGCCATGCCCTCCTCTGTTTGGCCCTCCCTCAGTCAGTAGCCATGCCCTCCTCTGTTTGGCCCTCCCTCAGACAGTAGCCATGCCCTCCTCCCTTTTGCCCCAAGCTTCTGTGATCCCCTCAGTTTTCCAGATTAAGTCTGAAGCGTGTATGTTGAGTATCCTGTGTGTGTAGAATGAACCTCCTCTTTCTCTCTCTCTCAGAACTGTCTATCCAGCCCCAGTTGAACTCCACACTCATTCCTCCTCACGCTCGCGCACAGACGTCACCTGCCTCACACGGTATGTACAGCACAGCCTACCCGACACATGCTTATTACATGTTCAATACATGCTTATTAGATGACTACATATTTACAGGATAGGATAGGGGATATAGCTTCAAATCAACCTTTAAACAGTCTTTTTAAATGAATATTGCTGTGTTTGGATGTTAAACCCAACATACTAAAAACCATGACCTGATGGTGAACTGAAGTGTTTAGTGTGGTGTGTATCTGATGTCCTGTCTCTCTCTCCGCCAGATGGCAGTGTGTCGGACAGTACCGCCCAGCCCAGCTCAGTACCTGGATCCATCAACAGCACCTGAACCCCCCCCCCATTCACCCCGTCTTTCCCCTTTTCCTCTCAACCCCATCCCTCTCTTCCTACTCTTCCACCCCCCCTTAGCTCCAAACTTCAAAAGACAACTATATACACACACACACATACAAACAAAAATACTAAAAAAGAATCTATTATCCCTTGAATATTCCCATTATAGATGTAAAAAAATATCTGTTGGTGGCAGTAGTCCAGTGACTGTTGGGTTGTAGAAGATGGGTGAATCTGACGAAAGCAGTTCTGTATTATAGTCTCTGCTAATCATATTTTATCCCTTAAAAAAAACTTTTATTTATTTGAAAGTGCATTTTGTTTTAGTGATGTATGCCAGTGAATGGGATGCGTCGAAACTGAGGCCTGTTTCAGTTCAGACAGTTTAAGACAATCTTCCGTTGAGGTTAAAAACCAAACGGTCACGTGGTCAGAGGACAGATCAGTCCCTGCAGCCAATGGGAGAACTCTGGGGAATGTAGGTGTTCATCTACCAAGACATTACTCCCAAACCAAGTCCAAAGTGTTAATTAGTTCTGAAAATGTAAGAACTGTGTTTTTATTTGTTTTATTAAATTGGATACCAAACAGCAGCAAATTGAACTGGCATTTTAAATTCGATGAGGTAATTTTTTTAGAAGCTTTTATCACACAGGTGATTCAAAAATAATCCAAAGGCGGAAACCGCTATCTGTTTTATTAAACTGTTTCTAAGAAGAAACATCGAGGTGAAAGTCTTAATGTCTTTTATTTGAATAAGAGGGACCTTTTTTTTTAAAGAATGGAATGTACATATTCAGTTTCTATAAGCTCTTGTCCCAGTCAGTTTAGCTGGAGACACTTGTGTGTAGGTGAGAAGTAAGCTTTGCACATCTCCAAAAGGGAGTAGAGCGGAGCCGTAGGGGCCCGCTGCACCTCTTGTGCAGTGGAGATATGCAACCTGTGTGTAGGGAGGGGTAGGGCTCCTCCAGTCACACCTGTACACCAATGGCCATATAGCCGTACTTGAACCAAAGCTCTGTCACATCAGCTTTGAAAGTACTTGGCACTTTCACTCCTCCCGCTCTCTCATTTTTCCTCAATTCAGTCTAGATGCACAATTACACTGCATGTAGGGGAGGTCTTAAGTGTAAGTGTGCTTGTGTGTGAATGAGGTTTTGTGTTTTTTTGTGTGTTTGACCATCTTCCATCTCCAAATCAACCCACTGTAGCACTCTTGTTTTTGTAAGTCTAGATTCTAACAGCATCACAGTGATTTATCATCAGTAAAACCTTGTTTTCATCTGGACCACCAACAGACTTGTATGTTCACCATGCGTTAGAGCAACCACACCTGTTCTCCCTCCCCACTCATCACCGCACTACAACGATGGTTTGATCTAAAATACCTGCACCTCAAGAAATGTAAATGCCCCAACCACTTCTGGAGCCTTCTGTTCCTCTCCTCCTTCCTCTGCCACTCCCGCTATCTCCTCTCTCCTTCCCTCTCTTTCTCTCACTGTAAATATATCAAGTACCTTTTTATTTAGTTTTTTTTGTTATTATATTGTTCTTGTAATTTCATTTTATTTTCTCTAGCAGAGGGGAGCTGGTGTAGCAGCGACCAGGCTCCTACTCCTCAGTCTGTCTGTAAATACAACTTCATTTCAGTCCCTGGCTCGGGGGGAAAAAACAGAACAAAATGTTTCTCTCGTTTTTATTCTCTCTCCCTCCATTTCTCTCTCGTTGCCTTTCCCACATAAATATTATGATCACTTTATTTATTGTATTTTTGCGGGGGTTTATTTTGTTTCTGTGGGGAGGGTTTGTCGTCGGCTGTAGGGTTTATTTTGTAAGAAGTCATCTATGCCCCGTGTCATGCACAATATTCCAACTTCCACGATTACTGGACTTTGATCCAAACTTGGGAGTGGTTTCCAATAAAGGTCCTGTATTTGCAAGTACTCATCCTAGCCAGTAGGTGAAACAATTATTATTTTTTTTTTCATTGATGTGAAGGGATTCTCACATGACTCTGCGTCTATGGTAGTCTAGCTGATGTCCCAACAGTATAAATGGCTGATCCTATGTGGGGTTATTGGTGATATTGCTGTATATTGGTGGGTTTGAATGAGGGGATGGGTGGGGAGGGTGGTGTAATATGTCCCAAGACGTGTCCCTTCTCCCGTGTCCAATGTGTAATGGGTTTAACCTGTTACTTCTGTCTGTGATTACATGAATGAGTGATTGAATGGATGAACGAACTGATAAATCTTACAAAAGTGTGAGTTGGGAGACCGTGGATAAAAACATTTTTAATCTTAACTCTTCATTTTAGGAAAACAATGTTATTTTTGTGTTTTATTTTCCTGGCACAAGTTGGTTTTAATTTGTTGTGATCCTGATCTTTATGGCCCTGCACAAGGGTCATACTACATCACTGGTGGGAACAGAATGGTTTTGAAGTGAGAGAGGGGGGGCGGAGAGAGGGGGGGCGGGGAACGAGAGAGACTGTTTTTGTTTGTTGGTATAAATCAACTCATGAATAAAGTGATGAAACTGCCCTGGTCTCATGTTATAAAGAATGGAAGTGTACAATCACACCATCAATTTATGTAGTGTCAGGTGTGAATGGCACCAAAACAATCTGCATTTATTGACCAGCGTACTTGACTGTTTTGGCTGCTAGTTGCAGACAGACATCTCATTTATGATTAACTTAATGAGGAACATTAAAACTTGGCTATGTTTCTACTACACAGGCCTTAAGTTAAATGACACACCAATAAGTAGTAATGCCATTTGTTTAATGCAAATGAAGTCTGAATGGTAGTAATAAGGCAGCTGACGGCAGAGCAGGGGCCAGAATGCCATAAGGCACTTAGGTTTTTAGTGTTTCCACAGCTGATTTCATCTGTGAGGAGGCCAATGAGCCATCCATCAGGAGGAGGGGTGGAGCTGACTGATCCTTCTAACACCCTCTTCTCATCCCCACTGGCAATGCCAGATGCAATCTGCCTGTCACTCATGACACCATGCTTTATGGTTCTGAGCTTGAGACTGTCACCATGGGGGGCCCACCAATGTGAGTAGCTTCCTTTAAGCCCACTAATCTGAAAGGATACTACTGAGGAAAGCACTAGGGTCAAATAAGTCCACTAGAAAGAGCATTTTAATCAAATGGAAACAAATAGTCACTTCAACGAATGTCATGTAGAGTTAAACCCCATTGACCACAACTTGAACTGTAGTAGTATCTGACATTTACTACTCCGATCAAAGCAATATTGCATGAGACCATAGTATATCATGAACATTGGCACAGCTAGGATCATGGAGGAAAATCTCTAATGAAAGGCCACTCCAGTGTATACATGAGCCAGGTGGCTGAACGTGCAAATGGCTTGGAAGGATGAAATTAAAATAGTTATTGGAACCACACAAATGTCAGTGAAATGATACCTTGCTTGATGAAATGTTATGTCTCTTTTTAGTTAATGAAATTACAGATGGGAGAGCCAAAGGGAGGGTGGTGGCCAGGTGTCATTGGCTTATGAATAGGTGGGCATCATAGGCAGATTAATAGGCAGGCAGATCATAATATTCTTAATAGTTTAATCTGCACATTTGATGGTGTTGTCATATGATGTATCCCCCCTTACTGTTTCTGCTTTTAAGAGCCCAGTTGATATCTGGTGAGTCACTTGATATGTCACAGATATAATACCTATGGACTATTCCATAACTATTCTAGAGCTTGTAGATCTGTACACACTTCAAACCTGTCTTTCCTGTGGACCGGTCTCAGAGGGGTTCTTAGTTCTAACTTTTCCATCCAACATGATTCAACCTCGAATGCCAAGGAGGGCAGGATTTCATTTTGCCACCAGGTGTTTCTGAACCTTTTGGCTGCATTTGTTTTTTCTGTAGTCAACAGAAAATATGGATGGGATTCTACAGAACCTTTGCCTCCCAGTGCTTTAGAGAAATCTAGTGAACATTGTAGTTTAAATCTGCCCCTCAGGTCCAGGCGGCAGCACTACTGAATTAACAGGAAGAGGCCTTGTCTGACCCGCTTAGCTCCATCAGCTCCACAGCAGTAGCTCAGTGAGACAGGAAGTGTCTCTAGAAACAGGAGAGAGAGAATGAGGAGGACAGACGAAGTGCAGCAGTAAACAGGGGCTCTCCAGTATATGAACCACATCCCTCAATGCAGAACATGTCTGGTTTGTTTCCACTCGACATACAATGTGTCAAGATTGAATAATGTTATTCTGTGGCACGTCAAGCACCTTGCACAGTTTCCGTGGAGATTGAGTGGCCCCTAGCTGGCCCTCCCCTGGCTGTGTGCCCGGACGCCTCTTTAACAATTTGGTGTCGGGTTAAACGCTCTGAAGGAACCGATCGTCCTCCCGAACAGCCCAGGAGAGAGAAGAAATGCTGTGGGACACTCCATACTTTCTACCAACTACTGGATACAATGCTTAACGGGGCAGAATAATGGCGCTTCAGCAGCCTGTTGAGGAATAGATATGCATTCAGTTACTGTGGGCTTAGAGATGAAAACGTGATTGATTGAGGTCTTAGTTCAAAACCTTCAGAGGTTTTATGAATGAATAGCACAAAGTCATAAGCTGCATCATGTTCATGTTGAAATTTACATGAAAAAAATAAAAGGTTAAACTAATTGGGTAGGGTGGCAGGTAGCCTATTGGTTAGAGCACTGGGCCAATAACCGAAAAGTCATTGGTTTGTGAATATTTAAGCCAACATGAGTGAAAAATATGTTGATGTGCCCTTGACTTTGTGCCCTTGCTCAAGACTTTGAGGTTTTATGAATGAATAGCACAAAGCCATAAGCTGCATCATGATCATGTTGTGATTACAGCTTAACTTCCAAGAAGATGTTTACATTTAAAAAAAGGTCAAACTAATTGGGTAGGTCAGCAAGTAGCTTAGCAGTTAGAGCGCTGCGGCAATAACCGAAAGGCCGTTGGTTCGAATACACATGGTGAAAAATATGTCGATGTGTGCCCTTGAGCAAGGCACTTAACCCTAATTTGCTTCACGGGCGCCGTACTACCATGGCTGACTGTAAGCATTTCACGGCATATATATGGTGTATGTGACAATAAAACATTTCATTTTAAATGAAAGATGCATGTTCTATCGTATTTGCTACAAAAACGATTGAAAACCGAGTTGATAAACAGAACAACAATTGAAGTGCTCTGTTTGGGACTTTAGACAGCCATCATGTTGCACCAAAGTCATACGCTAAGTGCGCTCTTTTGTGTAGTGTAGCCGAATGCTATTGGTGTACGGCGTACGAGAGAGCAGACATCCAATCCGCTCAAGCCTTGTTAACATGTTGGTACAATAACACAACTTGTTTCCTCAAGAGATAACGGCTTCGGTTTTCGGTGAGTTATTTTGTAATTATCTGACTTTGTTTTTTTATGGATGGAATCTGACTTTACGTTTTCACGGAGTCTCAACGGGGGGAGACATCCAACATTTACACCGAATCGGCAGCCGCCATTACACCACCGAAGAAGTGAATGCCACCCTTCTTCGTCGTTTTTACAAAGCACATAAAATATCTTTAGAGCGACTGCTGGCAGACAGTGGTGAATTAGTTTAGTAAACCTGACAACTGACTTGTATTGATAAAGCTCAAACAGTTTTAAGGTGATATTAATCGTGGTAATGTAGCTTAACGTTGCTTGCATTGTTTGTTCGCGGAAATGCTAACTAGCAGCTAGCTGGTTGTCAGTCAATACATAATAGTCTAACGTTATTTATCTTCCTACAAACATGCAGCTAACTAGTAACGTTAGTTGGCTAAGCTAGTTAAACCCAATCTAAACTTGCCAGCGAGTCAGCCGCCCTATAACAAGATAACAAACAGCTAAATTGCTGACCTCCGGGATTTGTCTGGATCACCTTTGGCATTAATTTGGCGCCATTCACTAACTTGCACTGTAATGGCACAAGTTAGTGTGAACGTATTGCAATGTGCAGTACACCATTTCACTAAATGGTATTAGTTGTTTGTCGTATTGTGTTGCATGTTACTCTCTGTAGTTCTGTTGGGGAAATCATATTGTAGGCTGTATAGTAGCCTACAATCATGACCTAATCACGTACCGTTGTGGAATATATTATTATTGCCAGAAGATACTCTACCATTACACTTGTTTACACAGCTGCACTGGGGTCAGAACGCAATCACGGTTACATTAAGACACTGTGGAGCCAGCACACGTTATGGGTCGGAAAACGTACCTCAATGCAGGGATGGTATATGCTACTTTACTCCAAATTTTACATTTATTCACACTGCTCCATCGAGAAGATAGAAATTAGGTTAGTTTTCCCGGAAACAGTCCCTTTCGTGCTCATGCTAGATAGCAGTAGTCACCGCAGCCATTATGGAATGGCATGTCCACTGAATGACACTGCCATTCCAAATTGGCCGCGGTGGCTACTGCTAACTAGCATTAGGACGAAAGGGGTAGTAGTGTATTTGTTTACTGCTTTTTTGTTACATATACACACATTCTCTACCTTTAGGATAACCAAGCGTGGACAAAATAACAATTACCTACTGCCATTTTGTCAAAGTTCAAATCTCCTGTCTGACCAAAGCCCAGGCACACATGAAGATACTAATTTCCATCAGTAGAGGGCAATGTTTACAACATGACATCAATCAAACCTTTTTACATCTTTCCCATTTTAAATGATGACTTGCAAGCATTTATACATGGGGTAATACAACACATTCTCAATCGATCTACAATGAAATATAATGATATTTGGATGCATCAGCTCTGTGTATGGTGGGGGGATAGGCTACATTTAGGTTATCTTAATAACATATTAGTTAGGCTATATTGTAGGCTAATAATTGTGTGCACGTGTTGCTTGCAAACATAAAACAGACCACCCAACCTGAATTGAATATGATCAGTAATGCACTGTTTTGGTCTAGATCTCCTCTCTCTCCCTGTGGCAGGTATGGCGATGGATAGTGCCTCTGTGTACATGTGCTTCCCCTGCTACCAAGAGTTTGACACCCTGGAGGAGGTGCTAGCCCACCAGCTGACCTGCACCACAGAGAATGTTGGGAGTGGGGCCCCCACCCCCATCTCCATCCCCTTCCTACAGACTCAGGTAATAGTGGAAGCTTCAAACTCCATGGACATTTTAAACTAAATAGGCTAGGTCTAGAACATTGATAAACAATAACTTTTTATTAAACTTCTCTCATCTTTTGCACATCTAGGCTAAATGGTTCTGCATAAAAGCATCTGCTAAATGGCATATGTTATTGTTATATTACACTTTACTAATGCAGTAGTGTGTACATTTTCATAGTGTCGCCATTGTTGTGCTCAAGGCTTCCCATGTGAATTGGAAAGCCTTGTGAGGCTGAAGCGTAATTCAGAGTCCACAAGCGCAGAGCCATGATAGTCCAGCGGTCCGTCTCTGGGGGAGGCACAACTCAACCACGGTCCTTCAAAATTCCCAACCAATGCGGCTCCAGTTTGAATGTGGTGACGGTTGAAAAATAGCTTGAGCCACGCTGAGAATTCAAAAATGAAAGCTAACGGTCCAATACTCTAGAACACTGCTGTATAGACGCGTACATGTTTTGGACTCTGATAAGCGCTGTAGCCTACAAAACTGCACTGCATTCTACCCAGTACAAAAGGAATTAGATCCTCCGTTAACCTCTCTGGGCCAGTGGGACGCTTGCGTCCCACCTACTCAACAGCCAGTGGAATCCCGTGGCGCGATATTCAAATACCTTAGAAATGCTATTACTTCAATTTCTCAAACATATGACTATTTTACACCATTTTAAAGACAAGACTCTCGTTAATCTAACCACACTGTCCGATTTAAAAAAGGCTTTACAACGAAAGCAAAACATTAGATTATGTCAGCAGAGTACCCAGCCGGAAGTAATCAGACACCCATTTTTCAAGCTAGCATATAATGTCACATAAACCCAAACCACAGCTAAATGCAGCACTAACCTTTGATGATCTTCATCAGATGACACTCCTAGGACATTATGTTATACAATACATGCATGTTTTGTTCAATCAAGTTCATATTTATATCAAAAACCAGCTTTTTACATTAGCATGTGACTAGCATGTGACTAGCATTCCCACCGAACACTTCCGGTGAATTTACTAAATTACTCATGATAAATGTTCACAAAAAACATAACAATTATTTTAAGAATTATAGATACAGAACTCCTTTATGCAATCGCGGTGTCCGATTTTAAAATAGCTTTTCGGTGAAAGCACATTTTGCAATATTCTGAGTAGATAGCCCGGCCATCACGGGCTAGCTATTTTGACACCCACCAAGTGTGGTACTCACCAAACTCAGATTTACTATTAGAAAAATTGGATTACCTTTGCTGTTCTTCGTCAGAATGCACTCCCAGGACTTCTACTTCAATAACAAATGTTGGTTTGGTTCCAAATAATCCATAGTTATATCCAAATAGCGGCGTTTTGTTCGTGCGTTCAAGACACTATTCGAAGGGTAAAGAAGGGTGACGCGCCCGGCGCGTTTCGTGACAAAAAAAAAATCAAAATATTCCATTACCGTACTTCGAAGCATGTCAAACGCTGTTTAAAATAAATTTTTATGTGATTTTTCTCGTAAAAAAGCGATAAAATTCCGACCGGGAAACCCTGTTTTCGTTCAAAGACGAAAAAATAAAAACATGGTGTCGCCTCGTGCACGCGCCCCAGTCTCATTGTTCTCAGATCGACCACTATCCAAGTGCGCTACTGTTTTTCAGCCTGGGCCTGCAAAGTCACCATTCAACGTTCTGGCGCCTTCTGAGAGCCTATGGGAGCGTTAGAAAATGTCACGTTATGCCAGAGATCCCCTGTTTTAGATAGAGATGATCAAGAAGGCCAATAAATAGTCAGAGAGAGCGCTTCCTGTTTGGAATCTTCTCAGGTTTTGGCCTGCCAAATGAGTTCTGTTATACTCACAGACACCATTCAAACAGTTTTAGAAACTTTAGGGTGTTTTCTATCCAAATCAAACAATTATATGCATATTCTAGTTACTGGGCAGGAGTAGTAACCAGATTAAATCGGGTACGTTTTTTATCCGGCCGTGCAAATACTGCCCCCTATCCCCAACAGGTTAAGACATGCATAACCAGGAATTTTCAGTTCACTGAGACTTATTCCTTTGAGATACAGTTCATCCAAATGTTCTACTGCGTTAAGTGGCAGTTCTACAAAGAAGTCCTACAGAATATCTGCATGTCTGAAAGTTTGTGAGAGTGAGAACATTCCATTCCATTTTCTTTGAGTCATAATAGGAAATTAGATGACCAGCACTGGCCTTGTTTTTTGTTTATTTTTGGGGGATAAAAATAGACAATACAATATTCAAGTTGGGCAAGAACACGTATTTCAAAAACCACCATACACAAACAAAAAATAATATAAATAAAAATATGACAGATCACATTACTTTCTACATCAAATATTGAATTATAATATTCCAATGTACAGATACTTTTTCTGTTACTATGTAATTTGAGGGAGTAACACTGTCCTTGTTCTCACTGTATCGCTAACTCGTAATGATAGCTACAGTATGCTCGGAGGTTTAAAACGGTGAGCCGTCGACGGTGAGGGACGTTTACCAGCGTCGCTCTCCGAAACGTGTCCCCAGCCTCCCATGGTGACGGTCTCCTCAAGCTCAGAACCATAAAGCGTGGTGTCATGAGTGACAGGCAGATTGCATCTTGAGTTGCCAGTGGGGAGAGAAAAGGAGCGTGAAAGATGAATCAGTCAGCTCCACCCCTCCTCCTGATGGATGGCTCATTGGCCTTCTCACAGATGAATCAGCTGTGGAAACATTCTATAAAACCTAAGTGCCTTATGGCATTCTGGCCCCTGCTGTGCCGTCAGCTGCCTTATTACTACCATTCAGAGTTCATTAGCTAGATTATCATAATTTCTGTGTAACATTAAAGGCGACATTGCTATAAAACAGGGGGTGTTTACATTTCAAATGAATGTAGGCTGCTATTATACCAAACGTTTTTTAACTTGACTTGTTCAGAACCAGAGAACTGTAATTACATGGAAGAGGCCTAGTAGGAAATTAGAAGCTTTGCTTTTTAGCATTAAAAAGGAAGATGGAAAATGAACACCGTGGTAGAACCACTTTGTAATATGTATGTATTTAATGACATTCCTATTACCCATCTTGCTTACCAAGAGGGAAAAGATTAAGTGTTATTAAAAAGAAACTTCAGGAAAGTGGTGTGCTCCCTCAGTTACTTTAATTACATGTTGACCCATGTGTAATATTTTAGTGCACTTCCCGAGTTGAAGTCCAGTTCTGGAATCGTTAATGAAATCAATTAATTATGGTACAGGCCTCTATACACACTAGCCAGGCTCACTGACCAAACAGGCCTATGGGCCCTGGTCAAAAGTAGAGAACTATAAGGAATAGGATGCTATTTGGGATGTAGACACAGTTTCTTGTCTCAAGTCCTTCTAGGAGACAGTGACTCAACCACCAGCGTCACATTGAAAATGCTCTCTCATCAAGAACATATTAACACACATACATGACACTGTTTCAAGTGCCCCGGGCGGTCCGCAGTAATCGTTTTTGCCACGTTGGATAGGAACAGTGTCAGCGGCAGTTGAAGTTACATAGTCTGGTTTAGAGGTCGACCGATTATGATTTTAACGCCGATACCGATTATTGGAGGGCCAAAAACCCCGATACCGATTAATCTGCCGTTTTTTTTCTCTCTTTTTTCTATTTATTTATTTATTTGTAATAATGACAATTACAACAATACTGAATGAACACTTATTTTAACTTAATATAATACATCAATAAAATCAACTTAGCGTCAAATAAATAATGAAATGTTCAATTTGGTTGAAATAATGCAAAAACACAGTGTTGGAGAAGAAAGTAAAAGTGCAATATGTGCCATGTAAAAAAGCTAACGTTTAAGTTCCTTGCTCAGAACATGAGAACATATGAAAGCTGGTGGTTCCTTTTAACATGAGTCTTCAATATTCCCAGGTAAGATGTTTTAGGTTGTAGTTATTATAGGACTATTTCTCTCTATACGATTTGTATTTCATATACCTTTGACTATTGGATGTTCTTATAGGCACTTTAGTATTGCCAGTGTAACAGTATAGCTTCCGTCCCTCTCCTCGCTCCTACCTGGGCTCGAACCAGGAACACATCGACAACAGCCACCCTCGAAGCAGCGTTACCCATGTAGAGCAAGGGGAACAACCACTCCCAAGTCTCAGAGCGAGTGACGTTTGAAACGCTATTAGCGCGCACCCGCTAACTAGCTAGCCATTTCACATCGGTTACACCAGCCTAATCTTGGGAGTTGACAGGCTTGAAGTCATAAACAGCGCAATGCATTGCGAAGGGCTGTTTGAATGAATGCTTACGAGCCTGCTGCTGCTGCCTACCATCGCTCAGTCAGACAGCTCTATCAAATCATAGACTTAATTATAACATAATAACACACAGAAATACGAGCCTTAGGTCATTAATATGGTCGAATCCGGAAACTATCATTTCGAAAACAAAACGTTTTTCCTGTCAGTGAAATACGGAACCGTTCCGTATTTTATCTAACGGTGGCATCCCTAAGTCTAAATATTCCTGTTACATTGCACAACCTTCAATGTTATGTCATAATTACGTAAAATTCTGGCAAATTAGTTCGCAACGAGCCAGGCGGCCCAAACTGTTGCATATACCCTGACTGCGTGCAATGAACGCAAAATGACACAATTTTACCTGGTTAACCTCTATGGGCTAGGTGGGACGCTGGCGCGATATTCAAATACCTCAAAAATGCAAAACTTCAATTTTTCAAACATATGACTATTTTACACCATTTTAAAGACAAGACTCTTGTTAATCTAACCACACTGTCCGATTTCAAAAAGGCTTTACAACAAAAGCAGAACATTAGATTATGTCAGCAGAGTACCCAGCCAGAAATAATCAGACACCCATTTTTCAAACTAGCATATAATGTCACATAAACCCAAACCACAGCTAAATGCAGCACTAACCTTTGATGATCTTCATCAGATGACAACCCTAGGACATTATGTTATACAATACATGCATGTTTTGTTCAATCAAGTTCATATTTATATCAAAAACCAGCTTTTTACATTAGCATGTGACTAGCATGTGACTAGCATTCCGACCGAACACTGCCGGTGAATTTACTAAATTACTCAAGATAAACGTTCACAAAAAGCATAACAATTATTTTAAGAATTATAGATACAGAACTCCTCTATGCACTCGATATGTCCGATTTAAAAAAAAAAAAAATAGCTTTTCGGTGAAAGCACATTTTGCAATATTCTAAGTAGATAGCCCGGCATCACAGGGCTAGCTATTTAGACACCCAGCAAGTTTAGCACTCACCAAAGTCAGATTTACTATAAGAAAAATGTTATTACCTTTGCTGTTCTTCGTCAGAATGCACTCCCAGGACTTCTACTTAAATAACAAATGTTGGTTTGGTCCCAAATAATCCATTGTTATATCCAAATAGCGGCGTTTTGTTCGTGCGTTCAAGACACTATCCGAAAGGGTAAATAAGGGTGACGAGCATGGCGCATTTCGTGACAAAAAATTTCTAAATATTCCATTACCGTACTTCGAAGCATGTCAACTGCTGTTTAAAATCAATTTTTATGCCATTTTTCTCGTAAAAAAGCGATAATATTCCGACCGGGAAAGCGTGTATACGTACAAAGAGAGAGAAAATAAAAACATCTCGTGCCCTCTTGCACGAGCCTGAGTCTCAGAGTACTCTGACCAGCCACTATCCAAACGCGATAATGTGTTTCAGCCTGGGGCTGCCTCGATATCATTCAGCTTTTTCCCGGGCTCTGAGAGCCTATGGGAGCCGTAGGAAGTGTCACGTTACAGCAAAGATCCTCAGTCTTCAATAAAAAGAGCCAAGATGAACAACAACTTGTCAGACAGGCCACTTCCTGTTCAGAATCTTCTCAGGTTTTTGCCTGCCATATGAGTTCTGTTATACTCACAGACACCATTCAAACAGTTTTAGAAACTTTAGGGTGTTTTCTATTTCTATTCTAGTTACTGGGCAGGAGTAGTAACCAGATTAAATCGGGTACGTTTTTTATCCGGCCGTGTCAATACTGCCCCCTAGCACTAACAGGTTAAAATTGCCTGCTAACCTGGATTTCTTTTAGCTAAATATGCCGGTTTAAAAATATATACTTCTGTGTATTGATTTTAAGAAAGGCATTGATGTTTATGGTTAGGTACAGTCGTGCAACGATTGTGCTTTTTTCGCAAATGCGCTTTTGTTAAATCATCCCCCGTTTGGCGAAGTCGGCTGTCTTTGTTAGGAAGAAATAGTCTTCACAGTTCGCAACGAGCCAGGCAGCCTAAGCTGCTGCATATACCCTGACTCTGTTTGCAAGAGAAGTGACACATTTTCCCTAGTTAAAAGAAATTCATGTTAGCAGGCAATATTAACTAAATATGCAGGTTTAAAAATATATACTTGTGTATATACTTATATATACTACCATATACTTATATATACTATATATATATATATATATATCTGCCAAATCGGCGTCCAAAAATACCGATTTCCGATTGTTGTGAAAACTTGAAATCGGCCCTAATTAATCGGCCATTCCGATTAATCGGTCGACCTCTAGTCTGGTTTTATAACTTACCTCCCTTACTGAGCTAAAACGCTGAGTTGTGAGTACATACTATGAAACAAAATAAATCAGACATGACTGAAATGTATTGTAATGGTGATTTAGTTCGTTTGCGGAATCAAAACAAGCAACCAAAAAATATTTACTAAGACTATGGAGATTTAACTATATCCATAATAGCAGTCTGTTTCTACATACAATACTAAATATGTTTCTGCATTTCTCAATTCTGACAAGGACTCCAACAAATTGCCTAAAGCAGAAACAAGCTGGTAGTACTCAGTCTAGGCTCTTATAACAGAATGAGCCACAGTGGTGCCTCTGCTTGAATGAAGACACTCCTGAAGGAACACATCATTAACCTCGACCTTGATGGTTCTTATCATCCTAATGGATCAACGAGCAGTTCTCAAACGCCACGGACTGACCCTCTGAACTCAACTGATAGGCCTGTGATATTTATCATCGCCCTGCCCCTCAGTCCTTACCCCCTCTCATTGACCCCTCTGTCCTCTGAATACTCTATTACTATATTCCTCTATTGTCATCCCTTATCTGCCTGACAAAAACACTGTTCCTGTTTCATTTGACTATGGTCTTTTTCAACAACAACAAAAATATTGTCACATACACCATGTAGGTGCAGTGAAATGTGTTCTTTTACATGGTCAGCCATAGTAGTACGGCACCCAAATTATTATTTTTTACCTTTTCGGCTCGGGTATTCAAACCAGCGACCTTTCTGTTACTGGCCCAACCCTATAACTGCTAGGATACCTGGTTGCCTGTGATGGTATTGCTATCCAGTACTGCCATGGAAACGAGTTCTTTCAATTTGACACCAAAACATATTGACGTTTTTGTTCACTCATTATTGTCCAGTCTGGTCAGCTTCTGTTTTGTCTTATTTTCTCACATTCTCTTTTTCTTTCTCTCTCTCCAGCAACAGGTGTGTACCGAGCCCATTGCTCCACCGCCTGCCCCTCAGACCAAGGCCAGTTTCTCGTCTGTGCTGCTCAGCTCTGGTGCACCAGGTCTGGCCATGGCTAGCCCAAAGAAGCCCTCCTCAGGAGACCAGCCCAAGATCTTGTACCAGTGTGGAGACTGTGACGCCCTGTTCCACTCCCTGATCCTCTGGCAGCAGCACCGCAAACATGGCCAGTGTCTGCAGACCAAGGCAGGACCCACCCAACCACAACCAGGACTAGAAGAGACCGGCTCTGGATCTGGATCAGAACTGGCCCCAGAGGGAGATGGGAAGCACGGTCAGGCTGAAGTGGAGGTGGACCTGGGTCCAGATGAACCGTACGAACCAGTCTCACCGGATGACCAAGAAGGAGGAGGGGGCAGAGGAAGGGGTAGAGGGAGAGGAAGGGGTAGAGGGAGAGGAAGGGGTAGAGGGAAAGGAAGGGGTAGAGGGAGAGGAAGGACTCAGGAGAGGGCACAACAAACCCAGCAGCAGCAGGATGTAGTGAAGTCTGAGCTGCCAGCAGAGAAAGAGGAGGATGGGATGAGTGCAGAGGACACATCAGCCACCCTGGATCACATGTATCTGCCAAACACCACCAACAGAGGGCAGGAAGGAGGAGAGGATGAGCCAGAAACAGAGAGCGTAGGGGAATCCACTGAATCTAAAACCTCTGAGATCCAGGCTCAGGCAGCTCATTCATCTACAGAGGCCCAGTCTGCAGCAGACAGACAGTCCATCCCCGACCACGCTCCCTCCCAGGACCCCCCAGACCCCGCTCCCTCCCAGGACCCCCCAGACCTCGTTCCCTCCCAGGACCCCCCAGACCTCGTTCCCTCCCAGGACCCCCCAGCTGATAACCCTGGGGAGGAGCAGACGTCCTACTACTACAGGATGAAGGCAGCCAAGAAGCTCAAGCCCCCGTCCAGCCTGCTGTGTGTGGACTGTGGCTCCAGCTTCGGCATGGTGTCTGAGCTGGTGACCCACCGTAAGGCCCAGCATGGCCTCAAGGAAGCCCTGCACCACTGCACCGTGTGTGGGGAGAGCTTCCTCAACACCACCCTCTTCCTCTACCACCGCAAGCAGCACAAGGAGAAAGGCAAGGAGGGGGTCACACAAACCCAGGCCCAGGGAGGACAGATGCAGGATGCAGAAGACCAGTATTACAAAATAGTAACACTGCAGCAAGAGGTGGTGGAAGAGATGGTGGAAGAGTCTAAAGAGGAGACAGTGGGGGTGGTGGATTCCCAGAACAATGGAACTGAGGAGCATAACCAGGATGGAACCCCCTCTACTTCCACTGTCTCTACCTCTGCTCTGGTTCAGGTGCCCAAAGTGGTCCAGGGCCAGAGTTTCCTGTGTGCCCAGTGTGGAGCCAGCTTCAGTAAAGAGCCAGAGCTCAGTGCCCACCGTAGGGACAAGCACGGCCTGAACGAGCCCCTCCACCACTGTTCCCAGTGTGGTCAGAGCTTCATGAACACCACCCAGTACCTTTACCACCGACGCCAGCACCGTGGGGACCCGGGGACTGGGGCAGGAGCAACCACAGCCCCCCAGGGAAGCCCCCGCGCCCCCAAGAGGATGCTGTCCCCCCCATCCGCCTCGTCCAGTGCTGCGTCAGGCTCACCGGCGAAAATACCTGCTATCAGAATGCACAGCATCAACGATCTCAAAGGTGGGTTCAACCCAGTGGCAGCTGGGTTCAACCCAATGGCAGCTGGGTTCAACTCAATGGGAAGACTTAACTCTGCTGTAAGGGTGCCTGGAATCATAACTGATTCCAATCCAAACTGAATATTGCTAAGTTTCACTATTGTTTAAGGTTATTTTGACAGACCGTCGCTAGTTTCTGACCATGCTCTCTCCTCATTGGGTAGAGAACAAAGACCAGGGTAAAGAGGTGAATCCAGTCATCCTTAAGGAAGAGCAGGAGAAGACTGTAGTGGGGGAACAACCGGACACCAACTTCCCCCCTCCAGCCAAGCTGATGCAGGACTGGTCCCGCACCCCTCTCCCCCACGTCTGCCCCCACTGTGGCCAGACCTTCACACGCAGGGGGTTCCTCCGCGCTCACGTCTTCAGCCACACCGGAGAGAAGCTCTTCACCTGCAAGGTAGACTGGACATGTGTTCTATTGAAAATGCTGTGAAATATTGATGTTAATGACTGAAACTAGTTGTGTATCAACAAGTAGCAGAAGTTAGTTAGGAGTAGCTTCCTATTATATACTTAATGTTTATTTTTCTGTTTAATCTATGTGACAATCTTAGTGCTCTTGTGCTATGTGAAATAGCTATGTTGTACTGGGCTTCCGTCAATCAAATTCATCCTCGTTCTTCTTCTTGGTTAATTCAGGTGTGTCAGAAGTCGTTTGCGTCCTCTCCCAACCTGCTGCGCCACAGCCTGACCCACATGGGCACCAAACCTTTCCCCTGCTCCGTGTGTGGCAAGCGCTTCTCCCAGCCGGGCGTCCTGAAGAGGCACAGCCTCACCCACAGCCAGCCCAAATCCCGCCGCCGCAGGTCCCGATGGAAGGTCAGGCATGGGGGGAGTCACTGCACCCTATAGTACACTATTCCCTATGTGGTGCACTACTTTTGACCAGGGCCCATTGGTCTCTGGTCTCCATTGGGCTCTGGTCCCCATTGGGCTCTGGTCCCCATTGGGCTCTGGTCCCCATTGGGCTCTGGTCTCCATTGGGCTCTGGTCAAAAGTAGTTCAATATATAGGGAATGCGGAGCCATTTGGGACACAGCCCTGGATTACCTGATTGTTTTTAGAATGTCTTACAACATCCCTGAACACACCACAGACAAGTCCTGGAGAGCCACAGCGTGAACAGGGTTTTGCTCCAGCTCAATCATGTGTGTTGATGCTGGGCTGGAACAAATATCTGTACACACTGAGGCTCTCTAGGATCGGAGAAATTCAGGAATGCTATTTGTCTCTACGTTAACATTGAGACAGGCTGTTAGTTGTTTCCCCTGATGTAGTGCTGTGTCAATGACATCCCTGCAGAAGAGGACACCAGAGGGGGAGGATGGAGAAAGCCAGCTGTTTGCCTGTCCCAACTGCACTGCTCGCTTCCAGACTGACCAACAGCTGCAGGAGCACAGGTACGGGTGTGACTGGGCTGTGACTCAATTAAATGTGCAGGTTGAAATCAACCCCAAAGGCCTGTTTCACAGAACTAGATTAGACGAGGAACACAGGTGATGCATTTCAATGTGTGAGTTACCTTGATTGGACCCTGCTTGTTTTACAGGGAGAAACAAACACACAACGGTACTGTATTTACAGTGACAGTAGAGCATAAGACTGGACTGAGAACTGGAAATGTGCTACACATAACCCAAACACAGGCCGGACCCTGTTCCTACACAGGCCGGACCCTGTTCCTACACAGGCCGGCCCCTGTTCCTACACAGGCCGGACCCTGTTCCTACACAGTGAGGGTATTTAGACAGAGTTGTTAACATACAGTGGGGGGAAAAAGTATTTGATCCCCTGCTGATTTTGTATGTTTGCCCACTGACAAAGAAATGATCAGTCTATAATTTTAATGTTAGGTTTATTTGAACAGTGAGAGACAGAATAACAACAAAAATATTGAGAAAAACGCATGTCAAAAATGTTATAAATTGATTTGCATTTTAATGAGGGAAATAAGTATTTAACCCCCTCTCAATCAGAAAGATTTCTGGCTCCCAGGTGTCTTTTATACAGGTAACGAGCTGAGATTAGGAGCACACTCTTAAAGGGAGTGCTCCTAACCGCAGCTTGTTACCTGTATAAAAAACACCTGTCCACAGAAGCAATCAATCAGATTCCAAACTCTCCACCATGGCCAAGACCAAAGAGCTCTCCAAGGATGTCAGGGATAAGATTGTAGACCTACACAAGGCTGGAATGGGCTACAAGACCATCGCCAAGCAGCTTGGTGAGAAGGTGACAACATTTGGTGCGATTATTCGCAAATGGAAGAAACACAAAAGAACTGTCAATCTCCCTCGGCCTGGGGCTCCATGCAAGATCTCACCTCGTGGAGTTGCAATGATCATGAGAACGGTGAGGAATCAGCCCAGAACTACACGGGAGGATCTTGTCAATGATCTCAAGGCAGCTGGGACCATAGTCACCAAGAAAACAATTGGTAACACACTACGCCGTGAAGGACTGAAATCCTGCAGCGCCCGCAAGGTCCCCCTGCTCAAGAATACATATACATGCCCGTCTGAAGTTTGCCAATGAACATCGGAATGATTCAGAGGACAACTGGTGAAAGTGTTGTGGTCAGATGAGACCAAAATGGAGCTCTTTGGCATCAACTCAACTCGCCGTGTTTGGAAGAGGAGGAATGCTGCCTATGACCCCAAGAACACCATCTCCACCGTCAAACATGGAGGTGGAAACATTATGCTTTGGGGGTGTTTTTCTGCTAAGGGGACAGGACAACTTCACCGCATCAAAGGGACGATGGACGGGCCATGTACCGTCAAATCTTGGGTGAGAACCTCCTTCCCTCAGCCAGGGCATTGAAAATGGGTCGTGGATGGGTATTCCAGCATGACAATGACCCAAAACACATGGCCAAGGCAACAAAGGAGTGGCTCAAGAAGAAGCACATTAAGGTCCTGGAGTGGCCTAGCCAGTCTCCAGACCTTAATCCCATAGAAAATCTGTGGAGGGAGCTGAAGGTTTGAGTTGCCAAACGTCAGCCTCAAACTTAATGACTTGGAGAAGATCTGCAAAGAGGAGTGGGACAAAATCCCTCCTGAGATGTGCGCAAACCTGGTGGCCAACTACAAGAAACGTCTGACCTCTGATTGCCAACAAGGGTTTTGCCACCAAGTACTAAGTCATGTTTTGCAGAGGGGTCAAATATTTATTTCCCTCATTAAAATGCAAATCATTTTATAACATTTTTGACGTGTTTTTCTGGATTTTTTTGTTGTTATTCTGTCTCTCACTGTTCATATAAACCTACCATTAAAATTATAGACTGATCATTTCTTTGTAAGTGGGCAAATGTACAAAATCAGCAGGGGATCAAATACTTTTTTCCCCCACTGTAGAGACAGAGATGCCTCAGTGCCCTTGAGCCCTTGCCAGCGATGATTGACAGGAGGGCGGCAGTAAATTAAGATAACCATAAAGGGTAGGACGAGAAAGCGATGGAGACAGACCAGCTGAGGAACTAGAGGTGGGGGATGCAGGGAGGGAGGAGGTGAGGCAGGAGAAATGATCCGGGGATCAATAGGAGGGCGTGATCAGGGAGTGAATGGAACGTTACCCTTGAACTGCATGTCATTGTGTAGTTGGGGTGAAGTAGGAAGTCCCAGCGTCTCTGCAGGGTACAGTCCGTATCTCTACACCCCCTCTCATTAGCGAACACTGGGGGTGTGGAGAGATGACCTGGACTGAAGCTTTAATTTTCAGGGTCATCTTTGACTGAAATATTGATTCCTATTGTCAGCCCTGTGCAGAGGGATGATCGACCAGACAGTTTACATAGGGCTGTAAATGGTCCACAGCACACACACTATGTTTACCATCTAATATTAAACGATGGGGTCCACTATCATCAGACATGAATTATACGTAGAACACAATGTATTTTTCAGCGGTTCATAATCATTATTTCTTTAGCTGGCCTGATGCCCACACTGACCATCTAGGACAGTGTGACGAACATTATCGTTACCAAGGACATTGACTCAGCTGCTTGTAATGCATTGGCTAGTGGCGAGCACTAGAACACCTGCTAGCCAGGGTTGATTAGTGGACACTGACACTGCAGGAATGTAGTTAAGAGTTGAATACCTCCACTGCTGAAGAAATGTGTTTAGGTGAACTCTTCCACCACCCTGATATCCACTACTGCAGTGTTTCCCAGACCTGGTCCTCCAGTACCCCCAACAGTACACATTGTTATTGTAACCCTTGACAAAAACACCTGATTCAACTTGTCAACTAATCATCAAGCCCTCAAAGAGTTGAATGTGTGTGTTTGTCCAGGGCTACAACGAAGCTGTGTACTGTTGGGGGTACTGGAGGACCAGGGCTGGGAAACACTGCACTAGTGATAAAACACAACACTGATCCAGCCAGTTAAATACATCCCAGTGGTTCTCTTTCCTCTCCTTCCCCCAGGCTATATCCTGCCATTATGGAATGGATAAACATAGGCTCTCATATTTCATCACACACTGAAACCACCCATTTATCTGTAGCCATTGTATTATATGACACACCTAATGACTCCGTATTGAACCTTAAAAGGCTTAACAACATGGTTAAGCACTCAGGTCTGGAGGTAATCCTAATACTGTGACACTAAGGTGATAGCCAGCATGTGGTTGTGTGTGTTATTTCTCCTCTGTGTGGATGAGGATTACAGTGGGCCCTTGAAGCGTGGCTTACATGCATCTACAAATGACACACTGCACTGTTATTAGTACCAGTGAGCTGCTGCACATATTGTTGATGATGGTGGTGCCCCTTTTGTTCCTTTTCCTCACAGCTTTATTTCTTTCTCAGCTTCCTAGAAAAACATATTGCTCATTGCAGTACTGTATTAATAGCCCTCGTTTTTTATAGCTCTTTGTTTTTATCCCTCTCTTTTTTCATTTTCTGCTCTGAAAAACCCCCAAAACATTTGTATTATTTTTCTGTAGTAATTTATTCAGTAGTGTATTATTAACATTAGTTGTTGTCCATCAGACTGCTCCACACCAGCCACCCGTTCCCCTGCTCTGTCTGTGGAGAGGCCTTCAAACGCAGGAAGGAGCTGGACCTGCACTCCCTCATTCACCAAGGTAGCTCCTCCCCTCTCCTCTCAGCTGCCTTGTGTGTCTGATAAGCACTGGACGAGAAAGAGAGACCAGTGCCTGTATCCATAAAGCGTCTGAGTAGGAGTGCTGATCTACGATCAGTTTTGCCTTTTAGATCATAATATATTAGATTATAAGACAGTAGTGATTATCTTATACTGAGGCAGAGATTCTCAAGCGTAGGTTCTTTCGGAGCATGCCGTTGCATGGTTTGCTAACTATCTGTCTGATAGAACTCAGTGCACTCAATTTGAATGGCTCATGTCTGTTAAATTGTCTGTCTGTAATGGTGTACCCCAGGGCTCTGTACTTGGTCCTCACTTATTCACTATTTATATAAATATTTTAGACAAAAATGTGCAAAATGCACAACTTCACTTTTATGCTGCTGATACTGTTATTTATTGTTGTCATCTCACACAGATGCTTTCCAGAACTTGCAAACTGTTTTTTATACTGTTCAACATACCTTGTGTGTCAATTGAAGATTATCCTCAATACTGACATAACTAAACTAATGGTGTTTTCTAAAGCAAGAAATAGACCTCTGAACCTTTCACCTATTGCTACTTGTCAGGGCAATGAGATTAAGACTGTAACCTCATAAATATCTTGGAATTTTAATTGATAACGGCCTCTCTTTCAAATTGCATATTCAACAACTTATATTCAACAAAAAATTGAAGCTGAAGTTGGGATTTTATTTTAGGAATAAGGCCTGTTTTCCCTTTGAAGCCAGAAGGAGGCTAGTATCAGCTACATTTATGCCTTTACTAGACTATGGGGATATTTTATATATGAATGCTTCCGCTCAGTGTTTGAGATCAATTGACACCCTTTACCATGGAACATTTGAGATTTATTTTAAACTGCGAAACCCTTTCTCACCACTGCACTTTATATACCAGGGTTGGCTGGCCTTCTCTAGTCACTCGTAGGCTCAGTCACTGGTATACTTTTATTTACAAAGCCATTTTGGGTTTACTACCATTTTATTTGGGCATTTTTATTGTTCAGAAATGTGGTGAGTACTCTCTGTTCGCAGGACTTTATCCTGCTAACTGTTCCAAACTAGAGGTCGACCGATTATGATTTTTTTCAACGCCGATACCGATTATTGGAGGACACCCCCACCCCCCCCCCCCCCCAAAAAAAAAGGCCGATACCGATTAATCGGCCGGATTTATTATTTTATTTTTATTTTTTATTATTATTATTATTATTTTTTTTGTAATAATGACAATTACAACAATACTGAATGAAGACTTATTTTAACTTAATATAATACATCAGTAAAATCAATTTAGCCTCAAATAAATAATGAAACATGTTCAATTTGGTTGAAATAATGCAAAAACAAAGGGTTGGAGAAGAAAGTAAAAGTGCAATATGTGCCATGTAAGAAAGCTAACGTTTAAGTGCCTTGCTCAGAACATGGGAACATATGAAAGCTGGTGGTTCCTTTTAACATGAGTCTTCAATATTCCCAGGTAAGAAGTTTTAGGTTGTAGTTATTATAGGACTATTTCTCTCTATACGATTTGTATTTCATATACCTTTGACTATTGGATGTTCTTATAGGCACTTTAGTATTGCCAGTGTAATAGTATAGCTTCCATCCCTCTCCTCGCTCCTACCTGGGCTCGAACCAGGAACACATCGACAACAGCCACCCTCGAAGCAGCGTTACCCATGTAGAGCAAGGGGAACAACCACTCCCAACTAGTGATTATGTTAAGATTGATAGTTTTTATAAGATAAGTTTAATGCTAGCTAGCAACTTACCTTGGTTTCTTGTTGCCCTCGCGTAACAGGTAGTCAGCCTCGTGGAGTGCAATGTAAGGCAGGTGGTTAGAGTGTTGGACTAGTAACCCAGAAGGTTGCAAAAATGAATCCCCGAATCCCCCCTGAACAAGGCAGTTAACCCCCGTTCCTAGGCCGTCATTGAAAATAAGAATGTGTTCTTAATCTGACTTGCCTAGTTAAATAAAGGTGTAAAAAAAAAAAAATCGGCAAATCGGTGGCCAAAAATACCGATTACCGATTGTTATGAAAACTTGAAATCGGCCCCAATTAATCGGCCATTCCGATTAATCGGTTGACCTCTAGTCCAAACTGAATTTGGTAAAAGGGCTTTTATGTACTTTGCGCCATTGGGTTGGAACGGCTTACAAAATACTTTTAAACTGGAAGAACTTGTCCCGATTGGTGTTTTTAAGTCATTGCTGAAGGATTTTGAGGCTGATTCCCTGACCTGTCAATGTTTTTAATTTGCTGTTTTATGATTTTATTTATTAGATTTTCTGTAGTTTTTTATGTTGTCTGTCTGTAATTGTGTAATGACTTGGTGCTGCCTATCTTGGCCAGGACGCTCTTGAAAAAGAGATTTAAAATCTCAGTGAGCCCTTCCTGGTTAAATAAAGGTTAAATCAAATAAATCAAATATGTAGTGTGCACTAGTGTATGTGTGGGCCGTGAATTATTGAAGCTGCTAATGATGGAGCTGATTTCCATGTTAAGTATGCAGAAGTAATCCCTGCGCCTTAGTAGTAATTAGGGGTTTAATGGTTCACCAAACCCATGCAGTTTTGGGGTCACCATTCGGTTTCGATACAGAACGAAAATGAAGTGCCATTCACAGTGTTCCTTGCATTGTCTATTATGACCAGATTGTTGGGCCTCAAGTTTCCACTCAGATGCTGCGTTTGTAACCATGTGGGAGGTGGGACTTTACCAGATGTGAAGTCGTAAATACCAGTTAGATGCGTTCATGTGAGTTGATCTCGTTGAGAAACGCGGATTGGCTAATGGCCAACAAGCTGTGTCAACCATAAACTGAAAGTCGAGCTATAATGCTTGTAAACAAATTATAGTTACAAAACCTCCTTAATAGATTGCTTTTTATAAATAATGTTTTGTTGTTGCATTTAACTGCCGAAAATGCTGTAATAGAGGTCATTTCCTTAGTAGTGACGTCAGAGGTCACCATGGTGGGAGAAGTGGATGTTCAGGATGATAGACCAGTTTCCCACTAGTAATTACCTGTTTGAGTGCCGTTCAAGTGGATTATTCCCAGTTGTATGTCACTTCCCACTTGGTTATGAACACACCATGTCATTGCCTCCTTCAGTGCCAGATGCGGACTGTAATAAAGGGGTCGTGTCTGTAGCACCGTACATCTCCCACTCCAGGGTAATGTGATGGGCTGTCACTATAAGCGCAACATGGTGCATTGGCCAATTCATTGAAAACTTCGGCTTTGGTTTGCCTATGTAGAGCGGGTACTACCTGTTTGCTGAAATGGGTGCAACAGCGAAGTTCGTAACGTGACTTGAGCACTTTCACAAGGTGCTAAAAAACCCTATTCTAAACCACCGGGAATGGGCACATACCTGCTGCTAAAAAACAGACTGTAAAAAGTATAAACATAGCCTACCTATTGCTCTTGTAATTTATTTGGCTCGTTCAGAATCAGCTGCCAAGGGCTACTTGAATGCAGAGGGAAGACGACGATGTCTAGTTTCTTTGCGTTTCCATCTTACTCTGGTATACTGGGGCCCACTGATGTTGCCGTAAATGTGTCAACACATTTGAAGTGTAGGCTATTCTCGTTGAGCGTGGCGACTTAGTGTTACCGTTTTATCCACAACTCAATCCATCACCCCTATAATCTACTGGGAAGCCTAAATGTTCCCAAACTGTTGATTTAAAAGATGATGTGGGATTCTCCAATTCTGGTCTATTGAATCGACCCCACCAATTAATGGGTCAAAATATCTGCTGATCTTAATCAGGTCTGGCGTCACGGCAACATGGCTGCCGTTGACAGCATCGGTGCAGTGGGGTCAGATATAAGTGCACCTTGGAGAGAGAGAGAGAGAGATGTGATTGGTTGGAATTGATCCATTGATTATTAGTTAATGCTCTATTGATGGAGAGGCTCCTTATTAAATGTTTCAACGGGGGGCTCCTCAGGGGGGACTGGTGAACGCTCCAGCCGGGAGGGAGGATTCCGCTGGGTTGGAGTTGCCGTGGTAACTGTAGATGCCGGCGGCTAAGATGGGGGAAACGTCAAAGCTCCGCATCTTCTCTCGTTTTCTCCTCTTCTTTTGCTCCTTTAGCTTCACAGAAGCAGACAGAGAGCCTGAGTGTATTTACCAATATCCAAACTGTCAACAGTATTGCATGTGTCTGTGTGTCTATAAAGAAGTTACCTTAAGCCACATACTGTAGCCTATACTGAGTGATGACAATACAGATAGAATACCCTGTAACCCAGTGTGAACCCAGTGTGTGTTTTGGTGGGTAGGGACAGGAGGGGCCTGTGACCAGGGCCTGTGACTGTCTAAATACACACACAATCCATACATCTCTGTCCTTTCCATGTTTAGTATTTTTCAACTGATTTCATGTACACTCTCGAAACACTGTTTGGACTGTGATAAACACTAATTTAGTAAGTAATTAACTCATTCTGCCCACCCCATCTCCCCAGATAAGGAGCCAGTGTTGTGCCCCCACTGTTCCTCCCAGTTCTTGAACCAGTCAGTGTTGGACATCCATCTGCAGCGCTGTACCAGCTCAGAGGAGGACAAGACTGTGGGCCGCGGCCGGGGACAGGGACGGGGACGCTCCATGGGACAGGTACACTGGCCGCCTACTCTATACTAGTTATTCCTTATATAAATGGCTACTGTAATAGTATGATACCTTATATACATGTCTACTGTAATAGTAGAATACCTTTATAAACTCAGAAAAAAAGTAACGACCCTTTTTCAGGACCCTGTCTTTCAAAGATAATTCGTAGAAATCCAAATAACTTCACAGATCTTCATTGTAAAGGGTTTAAACACTGTTTCCCACGCTTGTTCAATGAACCATAAACAATTAATGAACATGCACCTGTGGAAGGGTCATTAAGACACTAACAGCTTACAGACGGTAGACAATTAAGGTCACAGTTATGAAAACTTAGGACACTAAAGAGGCCTTTCTACTGACTCTGAAAAACACCAAAAGAAAGATGCCCAGGGTCCCTGCTCATCTGTGTGAACGTGCCTTAGGCATGCTGCAAGGAGGCATGAGGACTGCAGATGTGGCCAGGTCAATAAATTGCAATGTCCGTACTGTGAGACGCCTAAGACAGCGCTACAGGGAGACAGGATGGACAGCTGATCGTCCTCGCAGTGTCAGACCACGTGTAACAACACCTGAACAGGATCGGTACATCCGAACAGCACACCTGTGGGACAGGTACAGGATGGCAACCACAACTGCCCGAATTACACCAGGAACGCACAATCCCTCCATCAGTGCTCAGACTGTCCGCAATAGGCTGAGAGAGGCTGGACTGAGGGCTTGTAGGCCTGTTGTAAGGCAGGTCCTCGCCAGACATCAACGGCAACAACGTCACCTATGGGCACAAACCCACCGTCGCTGGAACAGACAGGACTGGCAAAAAGTGCTCTTCACTGACGAGTCGCGGTTTTGTCTCACCAGGGGTGATGGTCGGATTCGCGTTTATCGTCGAAGGAATGAGCGTTACACCGAGGCCTGTATTCTGGAGCGGGATCGATGTGGAGGGTCCGTCATGGTCTGGGGCGGTGTGTCACAGCATCATCGGACTGAGCTTGTTGTCATAGCAGGCAGTCTCAACGCTGTGCGTTACAGGGAAGACATGCTCCTCCCTCATGTGGTACCCTTCCTGCAGGCTCGTCCTGACATGACCCTCCAGCATGACAATGCCACCAGCCATACTGCTCATTCTGTGTGTGATTTCCTGCAAGACAGGAATGTCAGTGTTCTGCCATGGCCAGCGAAGAGCCCGGATCTCAATCCCATTGAGCACGTCTGGGACCTGTTGGATCGGAGGGTGAGGGCTAGGGCCATTCCCCCCAGAAATGTCCGGGAATGTGCAGGTGCCTTGGTGGAAGAGTGGGGTAACACCTCACAGCAAGAACTGGCAAATCTGGTGCAGT
>NC_138295.1:72275000-72485000 GCF_965601325.2 Salmo salar | reverse complement strand
TGGGTTGTAGACTCCGTCTCATGCTACCACTAGAGTGAAAGCACCGCCAGCATTCAAAAGTGACCAAAACATCAGTCAGGAAGCATAGGAACTGAGAAGTGGTCTGTGGTCCCCACCTGCAGAACCACTCCTTTATTGGGGATGTCTTGCTAATTGCCTATAATTTCCACCTGTTGTCTATTCCATTTGCACAACAGCATGTGAAATTTATTGTCAATCCGTGTTGCTTCCTAAGTGGACAGTTTGATTTCACAGAAGTGTGATTGACTTGGAGTTACATTGTGTTGTTTAAGTGTTCCCTTTATTTTTTGGAGCAGTGTATATGGCTACTGTAATAGTAGGATCCTACTCTACACTAGTTGTGCCTTACATGGCTTCTGTAATAGTATCATAAATTTAGCCGGTGGTAACTTGTAGAATAGACACCGGATGGAATGTGGTTTTAACCTGTCAGCATTCAGGATAAGACCCACCCTTTGTATAATTAAGCAATAAGGCCCGCGGGGGTGTGGTATATGGCCAATATACCATTGGTAAGGGCTGTTCTTAGGCACGACGCAACGCAATATATCACAAACCCCCGAGGTGCCTTTATTGCTATTATAAACTGGTTACCAATGTAATTAGATCGTATACCACAGGTATGACAAAACATTTATTTTTACTGCTCTAATTATGTTGGTAACCAGTTTATAATAGCAATAAGGCACCTCTGGGGTTTGTGGTATATGGCCAATATACCACGGCTAAGGGCTGTGTCCAGTCATTCCGCGATGGGTCGTGCATAAGAACAGCCCATAGCCATGGTGTATTGACCGTATGCCACACCCCTTCGTGCCTTTTTGCTTAAATATACATGGCTACTGTAATAGTAGGCTCATACTCTTAACTAGTTATACCTTATAGTGCCTTCAGAAAGTATTCACACCCCTTGACTTTTCACACATTTAGCTTTGTTAAAATATATTACATTTTTTTTAAATTGTCACTGGCCTACACTCAATACACATAATATCAAAGTGTTTTGACATTTCAAACAAAGTAATTACAAATGAAAAGCTGAAATGTCTTGAGTCAATAAGTTTTCAACCCCTAAATAAGTTCAGGTGTAAAAATGTGCTTAACATGTTACATAAGTTGCAAGGACTTCTCTGTAAGGTCCCTCAGTCGAGCAGTACATTTCAAACACAAATTCAACCACAAATACCAGAGAGGTTTTCCAATGCATTGCAAAGAAGGGCACCTATTCGTAGATGGGTAAAAATGGAAAAAAAGCAACACTGAATATCCCTTTTAGCATAGTGAAGTTATTAATTACACTTTGGATGGTGTATCAATTGGGGCAGCAGGTAGCCTAGTGGTTAGACAGTTGGGCCAGGAACCCAAAAGGTTGCTGGATCGAATCCCCGAGCTGACAAGGTAAAAATCTGTCATTCTGCCATTGAACAAGGCAGTTAACCCACTGTTCCACGGTAGGCCGTCATTGTAAATAAGAATTTGTTCAGGTGTCTTTCCGAACTCAGTTGGCAGAGAGGAAGGAAACTGCTCAGGGATTTCACCATGAGTTCAATTGTGACTTTAAAACAGTTACAGAGTTTAATGACTGCGATCGGAGAACTGAGGATGGATCAACAACATTTTATTTACTCTACAATACTAACCTAATTGACAGAGTGAAAAGAAAGACCCCTGTACAGAATAAAAAGATTCCAAAGCATGCATCCTTTTTGCAACAAGGCAGTAAAGTAATACTGAAAAAAATGTGGCAAAGCAATTCACTTTTTAATTTCCTGACTTTTCCAAGTTCCCGACTTGGAATTCCGATTTGGTTGACCGTTCAAAACGTATTTTCCTAGTCGGAGCACATTTTTTTCAGAGTTCCCAATTGTCTTGAACTCATGAAGTCTGAGATTTCCCAGTTCCGTTCAAATCGGCAGAAGTCATGCTGGCTTGACAGCATGGCCAATGTATCCAACCTTTTCTGGCTTATGGTGTTGCGTGTGAATTTTTATCCTTTTAAGCTTGGGAAAGAGACCCTTAATCTCAGACTTGGACCACACACCCTCTCCACGGAATAGCCTGCAGGGGAAGCAAAATAGGGATTGCTTTGCAACGCTTGCAGTTAGCCACTGATTCCTTCCAAACCACTCATTGTTGAATTTGTGATTTCCAACTTGTTGTGTAATGTTTACGTCCAATGGCCGATGAGCACCGATACGTTTTATCTATAATTTCTCTTCATATGACAAGGATTGAAAAAGATTTGCCATTAAATGGTTGACGTGATTCATGACCATGACTGCTTGTCTAGCTTGCTAGCTAAGATTTTGAAAGTATGATGTTGACATGATCAGTCATATAACGTGATTTGACGTAATTTTATCTGTGGCCAATGACTTTGAGCCTTCTTGGATGGGTACTTATAATGTCAATCTATGGCAGTACCCAAGGGGGCTTGATCTTTCAAGCTCTCCCTGTAGATTTTGCCATGACGTGGTGTCCCCATGAGTGACAGAACACTGAGCCAATCACGGTGCAACTGGAGAAGATTACCGACCCCTACGCTCTGTATTTTCCACCAGCTGCCCCTCCACCACATAAAGCACTGTGTTAGGCTGAAACACCTGCATTTTGGAGCTGCATTACTCAAGAAAGCAAATAAGAGACCATGTTTGTATGTGGCTTTATTAACTCATTTACAAAAAAAGGTAATTTACATGTTTTTTTACTTTGTTTTGCAAACTGATATGTGACACGTGTTAATGCAAAAATAACATGCAAAACAGGCAACAAAAAACAAACCAATTAATTTTTTATAGCTAAACAGGCTCTGTCCCACCTGCCCTGAATGACGGGTCGCCACTGTGCCAATGCACATGTACACATAGAACAGTCAAAGCAAATTGACGTTGTTTTACTGTATTTGAAAAAATATTGATCTTTGGTTAAAGATGTCGTTTTGACATCCATTATTCATAGTTCAGTCTGCTTTCCACCAGACACTGGGAGATTCATTCATCTTTCAGCAAGACAGGAACCTTAAAACACAAGGCCAAAGCTACACTGGAGTTGCTTACCAAGAAGTGAATATTCCTGAGTGGCTGAGTTAATTTTGACTTAAATCTGCTTGAAAATCTATGGAAAGACCTGAAAATGGTTGTCTAGCAATGATCAACAACCAATTTGACAGAGCTTGAATAATTTTGAAAAGAATAATGGGCAAATGTTTCACAATCCAAGTGTAGAAAGGTCTTAGAGACTTACCCAGAAAGACTCAAAGCTTTAATCGCTGCCCAAGGTGATTCTAACATGTATTGACTCAGGGGGTTGAATAATTATCAAATCAAGATATATTAGTTTTTCATATTATTATTATATATATTTTTTTTTTATACAAATGTTCATTATGCAATTATATCCATTTTAATTCCACTTTGTAACGCAACAAAATGTGGAAAAAGTCAAGGGGTGTGAATATGTGAAGGCACTGAATAGACATAGATACTGTAATAGTAGGATATTACTCTACACTAGTTATACCTTATAGACATAGATACTGTAATAGTAGAATCTTACTCTACAGATACTGTACCTTATAGACATGGATACTGTAATAGTAGAATCTTACTCTACAGATACTGTACCTTATAGACATAGATACTGTAATAGTAGAATCTTACTCTACAGATACTGTACCTTATAGACATGGATACTGTAATAGTAGAATCCTACTCTACAGATACTGTACCTTATAGACATAGATACTGTAATAGTAGAATCATACTCTACACTAGTTATACCTTATAGACATAGATACTGTAATAGTAGAATCTTACTCTACACTAGTTATACCTTATAGACATAGATACTGTAATAGTAGAATCCTACTCTACAGATACTGTACCTTATAGGCATGGATACTGTAATAGTAGAATCTTACTCTACAGATACTGTACCTTATAGACATGGATACTGTAATAGTAGAATCTTACTCTACTGATGCTGTACCTTATAGACATAGATACTGTAATAGTAGGATCCTTTCATCTATTCTTCACTAGTTATTCCTTATACATGTGTCCCTCTCTCTCTCCGGCCATCCAGGTGGAGTGTGATATGTGTGGTCATTGCTGTATGACCCAGGAGAGTCTGGACCTCCATCGGCTCTCCCATACGGGTCAGACCCCCCTGCGCTGCCCTCTGTCCCCCTGCAGACGGCGCTTCGCCTCCAGCTCTGCCCTGGGGGAGCACATTGTGGCCCACTGCCAGGGGACTCTGGGGAAGGGCCGCGGCTCCAAGAGGTTCCACTGCCAGATCTGTGGGAAGGACTTTGCCTACACCTCCACCTTCAACGTCCACATGAGGATCCACACCGATGAGAGGCCCTTTGAGGTAAGGGGGTGGGGAGGTGGAGATGATTGATTGTTTGTGTGTGTGTGGTGGGTTATCTACTGCACACGACTGACGTTCGTTATGGTGTGTCTTGTTCTGAAGTGATTTAAAACACAGTCTACTACAAGGGATCAATTAGATTGTCACATTTTTTAGCAGAAGCCGAAAAGGCTGTCCGGACAAGACTTTGGTCGTGGTTCTGCCTGTGGTTACTTTTATTATTATTTCATTCACTTCTCACTTCCCCCCTGCTGCTCCCCCAATGGACATTCACCCTGCCCCACCCCCCAATGGAAATGTATCTTTGTTACAGTTGTAAATATGGATACTAATAAACTCATCTAATCATCTCATCTAAAAAATACAAGCTGTGGTTGTGGTCACCCCAGTGTATTATGCCCGCTGGTGTCCTCCCTCCCTCTACACTTCCTATGATTAATGAGTGGGGCTGAGTTAGAGCCTACCATCTCCCCTCTGTGTTACTATTCTGGGACCCAGCGCCACTGGGCACCGCCCGGAAAGGCAGGAAGGCCCTAAACACAGGACCAACCAGCCTCTCTGCTCACTGTGGCACAATTTGTGGTAGAACAGCCCCAGGCTTCTATAGTTCAATAAAATGCAGTCCAAGCTGTAAAGGTACTGGTGAGAATGTCCCTCTGGTTCTACTAATGGTAGGCGTTGTCTCTGGTCATTCAGTATGACAGACAGGCAGGTAACACTGCTGTGTGGAAAAAGATGAATGTCCTTCAGTAGTAGTGCAGCTCTGTTCTGTCAGCTTCTTTTTTTCTGTTCAGTCCCCTGTGTCCCTCTTTCTGTTCTTTATCTCTACCTACCATTGTCCTCTGCCCTCCCTAGATCTCTCTCGCTCTCTCTCTCTTCTCACACATTGTTTTTCTACCCCTCCTATTCTTCTCCATCTTCAGCCAGAAGTGCTGTGTCTACAAATTTGGAGAAGTGTTTCAGAAAATATTTTTCAGTTTTCAAGATATGAAATCTATGAATTTTAATGTCCGCTCTTCTCCTCTTGTCCTTGTTCTCTCATTATGTTTTCCGACCCTACCCATCCTTCTCCCCGCCACTCTTCTTCCTCCTCTTCAACTTCTCCTCCCTCTTTCTTTCCGTTCACTCTCTGCCTCTCTTCACTCACTCCTCTCCCCCTTTCTTCACTCTTTCCCCTCCTCCCACTCGCTGCCCTGTCTCTCCCCCACATGTCCCCTCCTCCTCCTCTCTCAGTGTTCTACGTGTGGGAAGAGTTTCCGCCAGCTGCCCCACCTCAAGGACCATGAGCGTATCCACAGCGGCCTGCGGCCCTTCTGCTGCTGGGTGTGTGGTAAAGCCTTCAGTGTGGCCGGCCGTCTTACTGAGCACGCCCGCATCCACAGCGGAGAGACGCCCTACACCTGCCATCGCTGCCCCTCAGCCTTCCGCTCACGCTCCAACCTCGACAAACACATCCGTCTCCACGATGACGGAACGGATGGAACCACGGCCAACGACGCAGAGGTGGAAGATGCGAGGGTGCTCTTGTCTACAGGGACGGGATCAGGTGGCGAGGGGGAGTCGGCGGTGCAGACCATTCTGCTGGTCCAGGCGGATGGAACCACAGAGGGGGGGATGGTGCCGGCCGTGCCCGTCTCAGAGCACTCCTCTGGGGCTATGTTCTCTGGGCAGGCTGGGTCCTCCCAGGTGGTGTTCTTGGGTGGTCAGGCCATCTCTGTCCCCTCCCTGTCAGCCATCATGGAGGGACATGAGATCCCCTCGGTCACTGTGGTAGAGGGACAGGATGTACCACACACCATAGAGTTCATCCTAGAGGAGACCATCTCATAGAGGAGACTGTAGAGGAGGAAGAGGGTAGAAAGGAGATGGTTTGTGATAGAATGTATTAGAGACTGAGACAGAGTTCGACTGAAAGATGGTAGGATTTTCAGTTAGTAAAGGTGAAATAAAAAATAAATAGTGTTGAGTTAAATCAAGATGTATAGTTTTTGCTGTTTCCTCAGTGCCGGGGCTATTCTTGTTAAATGGTCCGAAATATTGTTTCATTTACTTGAATGATCTACATATTAATTGATTTTGACAGAGTTTAGTGAAGGATTGGATGTGTGGCCCTTAAGCTTTGAGAGATGCTTCTTAGTTTAGAAGAGCAGAATTGATTTTAAATGTTGACATCGTACAGCGAAGCCAGTGAAGCAAGCAGCAGTTGTATGGTAAAGCATTTATCCTGTTTACAATGAGAAGTTGAAGGAAAAGCTGATTGTAAAAGTGTTCCCAGAGTGTGTACCGTCAATATTATTTAGAGTGAGTTTTATCAGGGTTGGACTTGAGTCGCCCATAAAATGTCCTCTGTTTTCTTTTTAATAAAAGGCTTCAGCTTTCACCGTTTCTCCAACGCTTCTATCATTTTATAAGGAGGATGACATATGGGCCTCACCATGAAACATCTCACACATCAGATAGGATGGCCTTTATGGGCCCCACTGTAAATCCACAACGCTCTCGCTTGACATCATCAATATAGACTTTCTGACACAGGTACCCACCGAGTCACTGAGGCAGAGCTCAGGAGGACAGCAATATGAGAGATCCCCATACAAGTCATGTAATTACCCAGGATATTTGTTTCAATGTTTGTCACTGTGTGTTGACGTATATAGATTTAACAGTAATGTTAATATAATGTCTATGACATAAATATGAATAGATGAAGTTAATATTGTAATTCCATATGATAAGGAAGGAGAGGATTTATGATGATCTCAGCTGAATGAGGAAGTACACGTCATATTGCTGTATCATTATGCTATAGTGGATAGCTAGATATCAAAAATAATGATCTAATTTGTGTTTAAATGGAAAAAGGCTTGATGTGCCAGAACTTTTCCAGTGCTGCAGCAGATCATAATCGTAATCTAAAGCGCCGTTTATGACTGTTGCACACCCAGCGAATGCTGACTGGAGCGTTTTCACACAAACACTCTGTCTTGATTTGTTTTCATGACATGAAATGAGAAATGCTGGTGATTGTGCTGCAGACGGAGAGAGAAATTGCCTCCATTTTAGCATAGGAGCCTAGCATGAAACGTTTTTTTTTCATACTTTCATGGGAAGAGAACGTCTTCATAAAAGTTAACAGACCCTCACTAAGGTGAGATGAGAACCAGCAGTCTTTTCAGAGAACAGTGAGGTCCACAAGTATTTGGACAGTGACACATTTTGGTTGTTTTAGCTCTGTAAATCCAGCACATAGGATTTGAAAGCGTTTGCTAAAAGACTAAAATATAAACAAGCTAACCTCCCCAGTTATTGGTGAGAGGTTAGCATGTCTTGGGGATATGATCTTTGTGCATCTGTAACTTTCTCACTAATCATTATTCCTTTTTCATTCAGGCTTATCCGTAATCATGGTAGCATACACATTCATGAAAAAGTGTTTAGAAACATATTGTATTCTTAAATTGACTGGAAAATCACAGCACATTATTTATCATTCATTTCTATTGGGCACAAAATAATCTGAAATACAACCAAAACAACTGCAAAGCATCCAACACGTTTGTAGAGTCACAAGCTACACAATTTGTCCAAATCCTTTTCCTTCCTTAAAATGGGAGGACTATGTACAAAAAGTGCCGTTCTTTCTAAACGGTTCACCCGATATGGATGAATACGCTCAAATTAAAGCTGACAGTCTGCACTTTAACATCATTGGCATTGTGTCATGTCAAATCCAAAGTGCTGGAGTACAGAGCTAAAACATGTCTCTGTCCCAATACTTTTGGAGCTCACTGTATGTGACCCAACTGGAGGATTGCTGAAAACGTTGTTTCATTACCATAAACGGGGGGCTAAATTTAGTTAGAATTTGTTGTCACACATCTATCACTGACTAAAGAGATGAGACTCGACAGTCTGAACTTTAACCTCCTAGTCATTGTACAATTTCAACACCAAAAAACGTATCACTGTCCAAATACTTTTGGACCTCACTGTATTTCCCACCAACCTCCAGTATAGATGAATGCACGTACATGTACATTGCCATTCATCAATGCATCTCCAGCAGACTAAGTAGCCTTGTATCATAGCATGGTCATCTCTACTGTGTCTCTAGTCATTTAGTAGATGGTAGATGTTCTTGGCATATGTTCTATACTGTATGTTGAAGGTATAATGATGAGAGTACTGCGCTCTGAGAGAAGGCCTGTGGATGTATGGGGACCGAGGCCATTAGTTATGTGCCTATAGAGACAGTCCTCTTTCCTCTGTACTGTACAATACTTCTATAGCTTTTCCTTTTTTTGCCCCCTCTCCCGATTATTTCTTTCTAGGATGGAGGTTATAGTAGTGAGGAGTGGTTCTTTGTTTGCTGTTTGTTTTGTTACTACAGTTTACTAATGTAAATGTTACTTCATGGTTTATAGTTCGATTATAACCAGACCGTCAAATCAAATTTCACCTAAATATCACAGTAGAAGAGATGGAGACCCGCACTCCAAAACTGAGGCTTGAATGCAAAATAAAGATGTTTATTAAAACATCATGGTGGCCAAAAAATGCAAGAAATTGCATAAATGAAAGGTGAAACGCAACATTTTGTCCTCAGGGCATCACAAACACTGGACGGACTGCATTTGGTTTGGGGAGATTATTAGCATCCTTATTAGCATCCTTCTACTGCAGTGGGCTAAACCAGGGTCACACAGAGTATATCTTGTTCTTAAACAAATCTACTGCAGTGGGCTAAACCAGGGTCACACAGAGTATATCTTGTTCTTAAACAAATCTACTGCAGTGGGCTAAACCAGGGTCACACAGAGTATATCTTGTTCTTAAACAAATCTACTGCAGTGGGCTAAACCAGGGTCACACAGAGTATATCTTGTTCTTAAACAAATCTACTGCAGTGGGCTAAACCAGGGTCACACAGAGTATATCTTGTTCTTAAACAAATCTACTGCAGTGGGCTAAACCAGGGTCACACAGAGTATATCTTGTTCTTAAACAAATCTACTGCAGTGGGCTAAACCAGGGTCACACAGAGTATATCTTGATAGTGTTAAACAAATCTACTGCAGTGGGCTAAACCAGGGTCACACAGAGTATATCTTGGTAGTGTTAAACAAATCTACTGCAGTGGGCTAAACCAGGGTCACACAGAGTATATCTTGTTCTTAAACAAATCTACTGCAGTGAGCTAAACCAGGATCACACAGAGTATATCTTGTTCTTAAACAAATCTACTGCAGTGGGCTAAACCAGGATCACACAGAGTATATCTTGTTCTTAAACAAATCTACTGCAGTGGGCTAAACCAGGATCACACAGAGTATATCTTGTTCTTAAACAAATCTACTGCAGTAGGCTAAACCAGGGTCACACAGAGTATATCTTGTTCTTAAACAAATCTACTGCAGTGGGCTAATCCAGGGTCACACAGAGTATATCTTGATAGTGTTAAACAAATCTACTGCAGTGGGCTAAACCAGGGTCACACAGAGTATATCTTGATAGTGTTAAACAAATCTACTGCAGTGGGCTAAACCAGGGTCACACAGAGTATATCTTGGTAGTGTTAAACAAATCTACTGCAGTGGGCTAAACCAGGGTCACACAGAGTATATCTTGTTCTTAAACAAATCTACTGCAGTGGGCTAATCCAGGGTCACACAGAGTATATCTTGTTCTTAAACAAATCTACTGCAGTGAGCTAAACCAGGGTCACACAGAGTATATCTTGTTCTTAAACAAATCTACTGCAGTGGGCTAAACCAGGGTCACACAGAGTATATCTTGTTCTTAAACAAATCTACTGCAGTGGGCTAAACCAGGGTCACAGAGTATATCTTGGTAGTGTTAAACAAATCTACTGCAGTGGGCTAAACCAGGGTCACACAGAGTATATCTTGATAGTGTTAAACAAATCTACTTTGAAACAGAAGTATACACCTTACACACATGGCTATTGGTTTAAAAAAAGAACACCTGTTCCATTTCAGATGTAGAGTTGAAATGTTTTCCATTTTGAGTTTACATGCTAATATGACATTTTATATACGTCACAGTATACTGAAATATAACAACAGTTTGATATAGAAACACCAGATTTACGTTGATTTAAAAAAACAAATCTTTATTAATGATGAAATGATGAAATATATTAAGATAATTCCACCCATGAGGACAAAGAGGGTGCTTTTGGTCATTGATTGCAGGAAAGGGATACTGTTGTCCTAGTGAGGAGTGAATGTGACAGCACCTATTGAGTATCTACCCTGGAATTCTCAGCTATGTTTCATCCATAAACACTAGAAATACCTGACCCTCAGCGATAATGTGCCTATTCAGCGCTGGGCCTGAACCTGCTGACATCTCAGGTGGAGAGCGAGGGGAGCGGCCCCTGGGTTTGGGGTTTAGCACTGGGGACAGATATAGTAAGATAGTATTCACCCTGGGTAGATAGAGAAGAGATAACATCACATCACCTAACTAGAGGCTATCTTTGTTAAGGACGTAAGTGCATCATTGTCGGCATCTTTGCTGTCATTGCATTGAAGACATTGACATGATTATGTATTATCCCATATGCTGTACTGTAGAGCCAGTGTATCACATCTAGAATATTGCTGTAGGGATTTTACAACCGAGAATGTTTTAAAAACCTTTTTTTATTTCATTATCTTGGGTTCCCTCATCAATTCCTGACTGTGAATGGCGTTAATGAGTGTCATGATGATAAATGAATGTCACTAAGGTAAATGAAGTTTACCCACGACATTAGAATGATATCATTAATCAATCAATCACTGTGAAATAGAACACATTATTAGATCAGAATTTGAATTACAACAGGATTCTGCCAATGAGTTGAATAGTCTAATTAGAATTCCATTCAGTCACGTATAGACTGATGAATAAAGTATGAGTTCTTGGCCTGTTGGTGATGAGTTCATATGCTGTAATAATAACTACAGTATAGTTCTCATTACTCCACAATGCCTAAGTCTGGGTAGGAAGTCATATTTCTGTCAACATGCTGCCTGCAGTCCTTAGTATTTTTGGGTGAATACACACACCGCACGGTGTTTCCTGATTCATCTGATTTCTCTGCTCCTTTATTATGAAATATCTTATTATAATTGACCTATTTAACTAATGTTATACACATTTATCATCTGACATGCTTCCTTTTTTTGCATTTACCTCTGTTTTCTCTCTCTCTCATGCTCTCCTTCCTTTTCTCCTGCTCTTTCTCTCTCTCCCCCTCTTTCTCTCTCCCCCTCTTTCTTTCTCTCTCTCTTTCTCTCCCCCTCTTTCTCTCTCTCTCCCCCCTCTGTCTTTCTCTCTCTTTCTCTCTCCCTTTCTTTCTTTCTTTTTCTCTCTCTCTCTTTCTCTCCCCCTCTTTCTTTCTCCCCCTCTTTCTTTCTCCCCCTCTCTTTCTTTCTCTCTCTCCTCTTGTCTTTCTCTTTCTCTATTCTCCCTGTCTCTCTCTTTGCTGAGGTGGCGGTACCTGCTGTGACTTTGACAAAGTACTCTCCTTGTGTGTAGTGTGTGTGTGTTTGTGTGTGTGTGTGTTCATATTCACCCTCTGTCTGACTAGGACGCTTGTGTGAGTAAAAAATAAACAGTGTTTAAGGTGTATTTCTCGGACTTGAGTGTATGTCTATGCCCTGTATGTGTGTGTATGTGTATTTGTGCTGCAGTGTGTGTGTGTATTTGTGTGTGTGTGTGTGTGTGTGTGTGTGTGTGTGTGTGTGTGTGTGTGTGTGTGTGTGTGTGTGTGTGTGTGTGTGTGTGTGTGTGTGTGTGTGTGTGTGTGTGTGTGTGTGTGTGTGTGTGTGTGTGTGTGTGTGTGTGTGTGTGTGTTTTCTGCAGCATACGAGCATCTGCCTCTCCAGCTTGTGCCACCATGCTTCTCTTTTTCATACTCCATCTCCTCTCCTCTTCTCTTTCATCCCTCCCCCTTTTGTTCACCTTGTTTCTCCCTGTGTCTGTTTCTTCCCCCTCCCTCTGTATCTCACCTTCTGCCCTCCCCCTCTCTTCTCTCTCTCCTCCCTCTCTCTCTCTCATTGATAGCGGTGGATATGTGACTAGAATACTGAGCAGCTAATTATTATTCCACGAGTGATGCGCAATGCTCCGTCTGAATGTCAATTCTCTCACTCCCTCCCTCTCTCTGTTCCTCCTCTCTTTCTCACCCTTTCCCCATCCATTCATTCTCCCTCCCCTGTTGCATGCTGTCCAGGCAATGGTTAACATGGGAACCACATAGTGCAGTGAGAAAAGAGGGGAGGAAAGGAACGTGGCAGGGGAACACCCACATACCACTCAGAGGATCGAATGCTGCTAACGCTGGCCACTCCTCAACTGCTGCAGCAGTGTGGGACTATGTGTGTGTTTAATTGTATGGTGTGTTTGTCTGTGTATGACTGTGCATCTGTGCTCAATCCGCTCTAACCCTCGAGGAATGTACGAGTGTACATGTGTGTTGTACATATTTGTTCGGTAAAAACAGTGTGTATAAATGTGTGAACGAGGGGGTGGGGTTTGGGCTAGAGATCAGAGAGAGAGCAGCTGTTGAATGCATATTGGTGTACAAGGGAGAGATGTAGGGATGGAGGGAAAGAGGGAGGGAGAGGTAGAGAGGACAGCTCAGAGTAGACATCAGAGAAAGGCAGGGGAGAAAGAGAGCCTGAAATATTTTGGTCAGGTGTATATGCAAAAAACACTCTTAACTACAGCAAACAGTATGTACTGTTCAGGGCTGGACTTATCAGACACTGATGCGCACACACACACACACACACACACAGACACACACACAGACACAGTGAGGCACCCCAAGCACCTCTTCTAAGCAGCACAGGGGCCAGGGCAGTGGGGGCGGTATAGTTGTGGATGTGATTGAATGGGAGAGACAGAGGACTGAGTAGACTTTTTTCTGTAGGCCGGAGCTATGGGTCACCGACATGGAACATTGTGGCTCTGGCCCCTCCCCTCTGGGAATACACACACACTGACAACTCCAAACATGAATAATATGTGATACAGTGCTGTTTGCTCACTAACCTTTTCAAAGGTCAATCAAGACATGGCTAATATTTGACTAAATGCGAAGTGAAAATAAAAAGCAGAGATAAAAATCAAAGCAAACATTTCAGTGCTGTCTTCTCCAGTATGAGCGACAGAGGGCAGGACACCTACACTATGAGATACGGGTTAGCACAACATGATGGAATAATGACATAGACCATATGATTGGTCAACATGGAATGAAGATGACACCAAATATAAGAGAGGGGGTAGGACATCTTGACATGACAATGAGAAAGCGGGACAGGACAACATAATGAATGTACAGTTGAAGTCGGAAGTTTACATACACTTACTTAGATTGGAGTCATTAAAACTCGTTTTTCAACCACTCCACAAATTTCTTGTTAACAAACTATAGTTTTGGCAAGTCGGTTAGGACATCTACTTTGTGCATGACACAAGTAATTTTTCCAACAATTGTTTACAGACAGATTATTTCACTTATAATTCACTGTATCACAATTCCAGTGGGTCAGAAGTTTACATACACTAAGTTGACTGTGCCTTTAAATGGCTTGGAAAATTCTAGTAAATGTCATGGCTTTAGAAGCTTCTGATTGGCTAATTGACATCATTTGAGTCAATTGGAGGTGTACCTGTGGATGTATTTCAAGGCCTACCTTCAAACTCAGTGCCTCTTTGCTTGACATCATGGGAAAATCAAAGAAATCAGCCAAGACCTCAGAAAAAAAATTGTAGACCTCCACATGTCTGGTTCATCCTTGGGAGCAAATTCCAAATGCCTGAAGGTACCACGTTCATCTGTACAAACAATAGTACGCAGGTATAAACACCATGGGACCACACAGCCATCATACCGCTCAGGAAGGAGACGCGTTCTGTCACCTAGAGATGAACGTATTGTGGAGCGAAAAGTGCAAATCAATCCCAGAAAAACAGCAAAGGACCTTGTGAAGATGCTGGAGGAAACAGGTACAAAAGTATCTATATCCACAGTAAAACAAGTCCTATATCGACATAACCTGAAAGGCCGCTCAGCAAGGAAGAAGCCACTGCTCCAAAACTGCCATAAAAAAGCCAGACTATGGTTTGCAACTGCACATAGGGACAAAGATCGTACTTTTTGGGAAATGTCCTCTGGTCTGATGAAACAAAAATAGAACTGTTTGGCCATGATGACCATCGTTATGTTTGGAGGAAAAATGGGGATGCTTGCAAGCCGAAGAACACCATCCCAACCGTGAAGCACGGGGGTGGCAGCATCATGTTGTGGGAGTGCTTTGCTGCAGGAGGGACTGGTGCACTTCACAAAATAGATGGCATCATGAAGAGGGAAAATATTGTGGATATATTGAAGCAACCTCTCAAGACATCATTCAGGAAGTTAAAGCTTGGTCGCAAATGGGTCTTCCAAATGGACAATGACACCAAGCATGCTTCCAAAGTTGTGGCAAAATGGCTTAAGGACAACAAAGTCATGGTATTGGAGTGGCCATCACAAAGCCCTGACCTCAATCCTATAGCAAATGTGTGGGCAGAACTGAAAAAGCATGTGCGAGCAAGGAGGCCTACAAACCTGACTCAGTTACACCAGCTCTGTCAGGAGGAATGGGCCAAAATTCACCCAACTTTTGTGGGAAGTTTGTGGAAGGCTACACGTTTGACCCAAGTTAAACAATTTAAAGGCAATGCTACCAAATACTAATTGAATGTATGTAAACTTCTGACCCACTGGGAATGTGATGAAAGAAATAAAAGCTGAAATAAATCATTCTCTCTACTATTATTCTGACATTTGACATTCTTAAAATAAAGTGGTGATCCTAACTGACCTAAGACAGGGAATTTTTACTCGGATGAAATGTTAGGAATTGTGAAAAACTGAGTTTAAATGTATTTGGCTAAGGTGTATGTAAACTTCCGACTTCAACTGTATGTGGAGAATTGATAGCAAACATGGGAAAGGGGTTTGGACAAATGTGACACACATGCAGTGCCAGAGACATGGGTACGAGGCAGGATATATCATTATGGGAGAGGGGAGTGGACAACTGGACAAATAAGATGGGAGAGACATTCAATCACTCTCGCAGGGCAGCAGAAGTCATACTGAAATAGGGTCAATGGAGAAAATGACTGAGACGGTGTGAAAATTTGGATACTAACGAGTTAAAAGAGAGGAGAGAGGACAACATGACAACTGCTATGTGAAAGAGTTGTGATGTCACACATAGTGTATGAATATGTGGTGGATCCGGAATATGTGAGAGGAGCAGAAGAATATGAGTTTCTGTTGGGATTGTTCTGTCTGGTGGGAGTGTGGCTGTCATGTTGTGGAGTATTCCTCGTGACTGTCTGTCTGGTGGGAGTGTGGCTGTCATGTTGTGGAGTATTCCTCGTGACTGTCTGTCTGGTGGGAGTGTGGCTGTCATGTTGTGGAGTATTCCTCGTGACTGTCTGTCTGGTGGGAGTGTGGCTGTCATGTTGTGGAGTATTCCTCGTGACTGTCTGTCTGGTGGGAGTGTGGCTGTCATGTTGTGGAGTATTCCTCGTGACTGTCTGTCTGGTGGGAGTGTGGCTGTCATGTTGTGGAGTATTCCTCATGACTGTCTGTCTGGTGGGAGTGTGGCTGTCATGTTGTGGAGTATTCCTCGTGACTGTCTGTCTGGTGGGAGTGTGGCTGTCATGTTGTGGAGTATTCCTCATGACTGTCTGTCTGGTGGGAGTGTGGCCATCATGTTCGTAAGCTTGAATTGAAATTGTGTTTTATTTTCGTAATAAGACTTTTCCGGCTTATGGCTAGAAAGAAGCTTGTTCAGGCCACTTTTCTCTCTGTAATTGATTATGGTGACTTGTTGTATATGCACGCAGCCTCCTCCATCTTACAGAGACTGGACTCTGTTATTCATGCATCCTTGCGCTTTATTACAAATGCCAAGTTGCTCACTCACCATTGCACATTGTACCAAATGGTTGGTTGGACCTCACTTTATATGCGCAGAAAGATACATTTGTATGTGTTAATCTACAAATCCCTTTTGGGTAAACTCCCTCTTTACCTCTGTAGTCTGGTCCCCTTCACCACCAGCAGTTACCATACCTGGTCTGCTAGGTGGTTGCTACTTAAAGTCCCCAGGACATTTAAAGTATTAGGCAAGACTGCTTTCTCTTCTTGTGCACCAGAGGCATGGAATAGTCTACAATCCATGCTTCATCTAGATATGTTAGTGCCACTGAATGAATTTAAAATATTGATGGAAGACTCTGTTACGAAGGAGTGTAAATGCTTATTTTAGGCTTGCCTAACTGACTTACTTAAATAAAGGTTAAATAAAAATAACATATATTTTTTTATTGATTGTCGCTGCCTTCTTGGCCAGGTCTCCCTTGAAAAAGAGACTCTGGGTCTGAATGTGCTTTTCCTGGTTAAATAAAGGTTAAATACATTTTATTTAAATGTTGTGGAGTATTCCTCATGTGACTGTCTGTCTGGTGGGAGTGTCTGTCTGGAAGTTATACATAAATAGTAATGAGGAGTTCCCCTCTTCCCCTCTGAAGTGCCAGGATGCTGCCACAGGCGAGCTGCTCTGTTCTGTGTGTCGGGTGGGGGATAAATGTATGTGTGTGTTCAACCGTGTGTGTATCTTCATCTGTGTTTGTTGAGGTGTAAGCTATCTGTGCCTGTGTGTTTACTCTGAGGTCCTGTGATTGTGGTTTGTCTCCCTGAGCATGTAGCATAGTCTGGTGTGTGTGTGTGTGTGTGTGTGTGTGTGTGTGTGTGTGTGTGTGTGTGTGTGTGTGTGTGTGTGTGTGTGTGTGTGTGTGTGTGTGTGTGTGTGTGTGTGTGTGTGTGTGTGTGTGTGTGTGTGTGTGTGTGTGTGTGTGGCGCGCATACACTTGTTTGTGTGTAGGTCTGAGTGTGTATGAAGTGTGTGATTTTGTTTATCACCCTGAGCATGTAACCATGTCAAGTCCTGTCAGGGTCATTCACTCCAGCTGGGGAAGGAGGACATCCGAATGATTACTGTCCTGTGTGTGTGTGTGTGTGTGTGTGTGTGTGTGTGTGTGTGTGTGTGTGTGTGTGTGTGTGTGTGTGTGTGTGTGTGTGTGTGTGTGTGTGTGTGTGTGTGTGTGTGTGTGTGTGTGTGTGTGTGTGTGTGTGTGTGTGTGTGTGTGTGTGTGTGTGTGTGTGTTCACGTGTTGATTTTCTCTTTCTGTTTTTTTGAAATGCTTATCTCCAAGACTGATAGAGACGGGGGCAGTTGATATTTGTCTTTTAGAAAACCCGAGAGAGAAACAGAGAGAGAGAAAGAGGGAGTGGGTGATAAGAAGGAGGGGGGAGGCAACAGAGTAGGAGGGAGTAGAGCGAGGGACAGAGGGAGGGACAGAAGGAGGGAGGCAGTGCTGATTGGATTGGAGAGAGAGCTGAGAAGGTACGGGGATACAATTGAGCAAGGAGAGAGAGAGAGAGGGTGAGTTAGTAAATGCAGTTTTCAGTCGAGTGTCATGGAATCACAGCAAAGTACACTGGTAGCAGGGATAAAGAAAACCTTGAACTAACCAATGAATTAAGGAGAATAAGAGAATAGACACTATGGAGAGAAAGTGAGTCTGGTCTTTCATCCTCTTATCTGGGCATCAGACGGAGGAGAGGAGAGGAATCCATGAGATGGGGAACGGATGATAACAGGGTGCTCATTCCTGTTTAACACCATACAGCTAGGAACAGACTGCAACTGCAATATACGGCCGGCATCGTCATTGGGACTGCTGCGTTACATTGGGATTGTGTAAATGGTATACACGGTGAGTGTGTGTGTGAGTGTGTGAGTGTGTGTGAGTGTGTGAGTGTGTGTGTAAGTGTGAGTGTGTGAGTGTCGCAGTATATTTTGATGTTTTTTTCAGGCTTGTCTAATGCTGTAATTATTTTCATAGAGAGAGAGAGGCATAGAAAGAGAGCAAGGGAAAGGGGGTCATGGAAAGAGAGAGACAAAGAAAAATAAAGCCAGAAATTAGATAAAGGTTTGTGAGAGTTGATATTAAAGTGTCGGCCTCAGACATGACTTTGTGTGTGTGTGTGTGTGTGTGTGTGTGTGTGTGTCTGGCGTTTTCCTCTTCAGTGCCAGTGTGTGTGTCTGTGAGCTGATAATAGCTACCCTATTGGTATTCTGAGGAGGCAGCTCCAGGATCTCTCTCTGCTCCTACCCAGGATGGCATCACAGAGACGGGATTGTGCTCGCCTGTGGAGAGGCCACTGGAATGGGTGAGTGTCTATTCCTCATCTTCTTCCTTTCACTCTCTATCTTTCTCTCCCTCTTTTTCTCTTTCTCTCTCTCTAGCCATTTTCTCTATTTTCTCTTTTCATCCTTTCTTTCTCTCTCTCTCTCTCTCTCTCTCTCTCTCTCTCTCTCTCTCTCTCTCGCCCTTCTTTCTTGCTCTCTTTCTTGTTATCGCTCTCTGTTTTTCTTTACCCCCCTTTCTCTCGTTTGTCGTTTAGCCACACCATATGCATCCCTGATTAGTTTTTCCTCCATTTCCTTGCTTCCATTTCAACATATTTCTGCCTGTTTTCCCCTAAAGGTCTGCAATGTCTCCCTCCATCACTCCTTCCTTCCGGCCTCTTTTCATCCTCCATCCATCCTCCATCCATCCTCCATCCATCCTCCATCCATCCTCCATACAGACATAAACAAGCCTCTAGTGTGATGGATTTTTATCATATCTGAATGGCTCAATTCCATGTGTTGCTCTCCTCTCTGTCCTGCCCCCTCCCTCCCTCCTTGCCTCTTCCCCCTCTTCTTCTCCATCTCTCTGTCTCTCCACACTCTCCACACTCTGTTTGAATTGACACTCAGAGAAAACAGGGCAGTCTCTATATTGACACAGCCAGTACAGTAGCTGTAAAAGCTGTGGATACAGTCTCTGTGTTTTTCCACGATGACCATTCTACGCCAGTCTGTTGGTGTGTGCGTGCATGCGTGTGTGATGCCAGAGAGGGCAGGCTGTGTGTTCTGTGGTGTTTGTGTCAAACAATTTGGTGAGAAATCAGCCAACAACACAGCAGTTCTCTCCTCTTCTTACACCTCCAACCCACCACCATGAGCCCAGCCAACAGCCTAGCACACTACATGCTCCTGTGGGTACTGGGCTGTCAGCGCGGGAACATCCACACATTAGTATTGATTGGAACTGATACACTGAGTGGACTGTAATGTTTCACCTCAAATGGACCGTTTCTCCCCTGTGGCTGCATGCAGAGAGGAGTTGTCAGTTCGGCCTCTTTAACAGCTGACATAGGTTAGATAAGGGTTATAGTACTGGGAAGAGACAGAGATGTTTAATACAAGCTGTACTGATATAACTGTTACATGTCCAGTGTTGCAGGGTACATAGAATAGAATACACTCTTAGAAACAGGTTAGGATTTGTTACTGTAGTGGTACCCTGTAAGGTAGGACCTTTCTGACTTCAGTTATAGGGACGTAATTGTACCCCAGTTCAAACCTCAGATAGTACCTTTCTTACATATAGTCCACAGGTACAAAAGCATGCTTTTAGAAAAGGTACATTTTGCCTTTATAGCATTTCAGAAATGTACCTCTACCATAGACCACTTAAACTGGTACAACACTTTATACTAGATCAGTGGTTCCCAATCTTTTTATAGTCCCGTACCCCTTCAAACATTCAACCTCCAGCTGCGTACCCCCTCTAGCACCAGGGTCAGCGCACTCTCAAATGTTGTTTTTTGCCATCATTGTAAGCCTGCCCACACACACTATATAATACATTTATTAAACATAAGAATGAGTGTGAGTTTTTGTCACAACCCGGCTCGTGGGAAGTGACAAAGAGCTCTTATAGGATCATGGCACAAATAATAATATAACAATAATCAATATTTTTGCTCTTTATTTAACCATCTTACATATAAAACCTTATTTGTTAATTGAAGATTGTGAATAACTCACCACAGGTTAATGAGAAGGTTGTGCTTGAAAGGATGCACATAACTCTGCAATGTTATTGGAGAGAGTCTCAGTCTTAAATCATTTCCCACACACAGTCTGTGCCTGTATTTCGTTTACATGCAAGTGAGGGCCGAGAATCCACTCTCACATAGGTACGTGGTTGCAAAGGGCATCAGTGTCTTAACAGCGCGATTTGCCAAGGCAGGATACTCTGAGTGCAGCCCAATCCAGAAATCTGGCAGTGGCTTCTGATTAAATACAATTTTCACAGAACCGCGTGTTGCAATTTCAATGAGGCTCTCTTGTTCAGATATCAGTAAGTGGACTGGAGGCAGGGCATGAAAGGGATAACAAATCCAGTTGTTTGTGTTATCCATTTCGGGAAAGTACCTGTGTAATTGCGCACCCAACTCACTCAGGTGCTTCACTATATTACATTTGACATTGTCTGTAAGCTTGAGTTGATTGGCACACAAAAAATCATACAATGATGGAAAGACCTATGTGTTGTCCTTGTCAATGCAGACAGAGAAGAGCTCCAACTTTTTAATCATAGCCTTAATTTTTTCCCGCACATTGAATATAGTTGCGGAGAGTCCCTGTAATCCTAGATTCAGATCATTCAGGTGAGAAAAAACATCACCCAGATGGGCCAGTTGTGTGACAAACTCATCATCATGCAAGCGGTCAGACAAGTGAAAATGATGGTCAGTAAAGAAAACTTTAAGCTCGTCTCTCAATTTAAAAAAAACGTGTCAATACTTTGCCCCTTGATAACAAGCATTACATGGTCGCTGCTCATATCATTGCATAATTCAGAAAAGCTAACCATTTTCACTGTGGTGTTCTAAACATCTTTCAAGCTGTCAGGCATTCCCTTGGCAGCAAGAGCCTCTCGGTGGATGCTGCAGTGTATCCAAGTGGCATCGGGAGCAACTGCTTGCACACGCGTTACCACTCCACTATGTCTCCCTGTCATGGCTTTTGCACCATCAGTACAGATACCAACACATCTTGACCACCAAAGTTAATTTAAAAAATATCCTCTCATGTTGTCCTGGTTTCCAGAAGAGGATGTCTTCCTTAATTGACCCCCATAAACGTCTTGACCACCAAAGTCCATTTGATGTCACAAAGCTTTCCAGTACTTTAAAATATCCTCTCCTGTTGTCCTGGTTTAGAGTGGTTTGCAGAAGAGGATGTCTTCCTTAATTGACCCCCATAAACATAACGGACATATACCCGGAGTTGTGCCAGGCCCGCCATGTCTGTTGACTCATCCAGCTGTAACGCATATAACAGCGTTTCCCCTGCCATAACCCCTCTTACACTAGACTACTGCAACAGCGTTTCCCCTGCCATAAACCCTCACACTAGACTACTGCAACAGCGTTTCCCCTGCCATAAACCCTCTTACACTAGACTACTGCAACAGCGTTTCACCTGCCATAAACCCTCTTACACTAGACTACTGCAACAGTGTTTCCCCTGCCATAAACCCTCACACTAGACTACTGCAACAGCGTTTCCCCTGCCATAAACCCTCTTACACTAGAATACTGCAACAGCGTTTCGCCTGCCATGAACCCTCACACTAGACTTCTGCAACAGCGTTTCCCCTGCCATAAACCCTCACACTAGACTACTGGAACAGCGTTTCCCCTGCCATAAACCCTCACACTAGACTACTGCAACAGCGTTTCCCCTGCCATAAACCCTCACACTAGACTACTGCAACAGCGTTTCCCCTGCTATAACCCCTCTTACAATAGACTACTGCAACAGTGTTTCCCCTGCCATAACCCCTCTTACACTAGACTAATGCAACAGCATTTCCCCTGCCATAAACCCTCACACTAGACTACTACAACAGCGTTACCCCTACCATAAACCCTCTTACACTAGACTACTGCAACAGGGTTTCCCCTGCCATAAACCCTCACACTAGACTACTGCAACAGCGTTTCCCCTGCCATAAACCCTCTTACACTAGACTAATGCAACAGTGTTTCCCCTGCCATAAACCCTCACACTAGACTACTGCTACAGCGTTTCCCCTGTTATAAACCCTCTTACACTTGACTACTGCAACAGCGTTTCCCCTGCCATAAACCCTCACACTAGACTACTGGAACAGCGTTTCCCCTGCCATAAACCCTCTTACATTAGACTAATGCAACAGCGTTTCCCCTGCCATAAACCCTCACACTAGACTACTGCAACAGTGTTTCCCCTGTTATAAACCCTCTTACACTAGACTACTGCAACAGCGTTCCCCGCCATCCCCCCTGCCGCACGCGTCCCCGCCAAACCCCTCTTACACTAGACTACTGCAACAGCGTTTCCCCTGCCATAAACCCTCTTACACTAGACTACTGCAACAGCGTTTCCCCTGCCATAAACCCTCTTACACTAGACTACTGCAACAGCGTTTCCCCTGCCATAAACCCTCACACTAGACTACTGCAACAGCGTTTCCCCTGCCATAAACCCCCCTGCTCTGCACAGCGTCACCGCCACCCTCACACTGCACGGACAGCGTTTCCCCTGCCATAAACCCTCACACTAGACTACTGCAACAGGCCCGCTCCCTCTCCAGCCTGGCGCGTTCCCCGCCATAAACCCTCTTACACTAGACTACTGCAACAGCGTTTCCCCTGCCATAAACCCTCACACTAGACTACTGCAACAGCGTTTCCCCTGCCATAAACCCTCACACTAGACTACTGCAACAGCGTTTCCCCTGCCATAAACCCTCACACTAGACTACTGCAACAGCGTTTCCCCTGCTATAACCCCTCTTACAATAGACTACTGCAACAGTGTTTCCCCTGCCATAACCCCTCTTACACTAGACTACTGCAACAGCGTTTCCCCTGCCATAAACCCTCACACTAGACTACTGCAACAGCGTTTCCCCTGCCATAAACCCTCTTACACTAGACTACTGCAACAGCGTTACCCCTGCCATAACCCCTCTTACACTAGACTTCTGCAACAGCGTTTCCCCTGCCATAAACCCTCACTCTAGACTACTGCAACAGAGTTTCCCCTGCCATAAACCCTCTTACACTAGACTACTGCAACAGCGTTTCCCCTGCCATAACCCCTCTTACACTAGACTACTGCAACAGCGTTTCCCCTGCCATAAACCCTCTTACACTAGACTACTGCAACAGTGTTTCCCCTGCCATAAACCCTCACACTAGACTACTGCTACAGCGTTTCCCCTGTTATAAACCCTCTTACACTTGACTACTGCAACAGCGTTTCCCCTGCCATAAACCCTCACACTAGACTACTGCAACAGCGTTTCCCCTGCCATAAACCCTCACACTAGACTACTGGAACAGCGTTTCCCCTGCCATAAACCCTCTTACATTAGACTAATGCAACAGCGTTTCCCCTGCCATAAACCCTCACACTAGACTACTGCAACAGTGTTTCCCCTGTTATAAACCCTCTTACACTAGACTACTGCAACAGCGTTTCCCCTGCCATAAACCCTCACACTAGACTACTGCAACAGCGTTTCCCCTGCCATAACCCCTCTTACACTAGACTACTGCAACAGCGTTTCCCCTGCCATAAACCCTCACACTAGACTACTGCAACAGCGTTTCCCCTGCCATAACCCCTCTTACACTAGACTACTGCAACAGCGTTTCCCCTGCCATAAACCCTCTTACACTACACTACTGCAACAGTGTTTCCCCTGCCATAAACCCTCACACTAGACTACTGCAACAGCGTTTCCCCTGCCATAAACCCTCTTACACTAGACTACTGCAACAGCGTTTCCCTTGCCATAACCCCTCTTACACTAGACTACTGCAACAGCGTTTCCCCTGCCATAAACCCTCTTACACTACACTACTGCAACAGTGTTTCCCCTGCCATAAACCCTCACACTAGACTACTGCAACAGTGTTTCCCCTGCCATAAACCCTCACACTAGACTACTGCAACAGCGTCTCATCTGCCATAACCCCTCTTACACTAGACTACTGCAACAGTGTTTCCAGTGCCATAAACCCTCACACTAGACTACTGCAACAGCGTTTCCCCTGCCATAAACCCTCACACTAGACTACTGCAACAGCGTTTCCCCTGCCATAACCCCTCTTACACTAGACTACTGCAACAGCGTTTCCCCTGCCATAACCCCTCTTACACTAGACTACTGCAACAGCGTTTCCCCTGCCATAACCCCTCTTACACTAGACTACTGCAACAGTGTTTCCCCTGCCATAACCCCTCTTACATTAGACTACTGCAACAGCGTTTCCCTTGCCATAAACCCTCACACTAGAGTACTGGAACAGAGTTTCCCCTGCCATAACCCCTCTTACACTAGACTACTGCAACAGCATTTCCCCTGCCATAACCCCTCACACTAGACTACTGCAACAGCGTTTCCCCTGCCATAACCCCTCACACTAGACTACTGCAACAGCGTTTCCCCTGCCATAACCCCTCTTACACTAGACTACTGCAACAGCGTTTCCCCTGCCATAAACCCTCTTACACTAGACTACTGCAACAGCGTTTCCCCTGCCATAACCCCTCTTACACTAGACTACTGCAACAGCGTTTCCCCTGCCATAAACCCTCACACTAGACTACTGCAACAGCGTTTCCCCTGCCATAACCCCTCTTACACTAGACTACTGCAACAGCGTTTCCCCTGCCATAAACCCTCTTACACTAGACTACTGCAACAGCGTTTCCCCTGCCATAAACCCTCTTACACTAGACTACTGCAACAGCGTTTCCCCTGCCATAACCCCTCTTACACTAGACTACTGCAACAGCGTTTCCCCTGCCATAAACCCTCTTACACTAGACTACTGCAACAGCGTTTCCCCTGCCATAAACCCTCACACTAGACTACTGCAACAGTGTTTCCCCTGCCATAAACCCTCACACTAGACTACTGCAACAGCGTTTCCCCTGCCATAAACCCTCTTACACTAGACTACTGCAACAGTGTTTCCAGTGCCATAAACCCTCACACTAGACTACTGCAACAGCGTTTCCCCTGCCATAAACCCTCACACTAGACTACTGCAACAGCGTTTCCCCTGCCATAACCCCTCTTACACTAGACTACTGCAACAGCGTTTCCCCTGCCATAACCCCTCTTACACTAGACTACTGCAACAGCGTTTCCCCTGCCATAAACCCTCACACTAGACTACTGCAACAGCGTTTCCCCTGCCATAACCCCTCTTACACTAGACTACTGCAACAGCGTTTCCCTTGCCATAAAGCCTCACACTAGACTACTGCAACAGCGTTTCCCCTGCCATAACCCCTCTTACACTAGACTACTGCAACAGCGTTTCCCCTGCCATAACCCCTCTTACACTAGACTACTGCAACAGCGTTTCCCCTGCCATAACCCCTCACACTAGACTACTGCAACAGCGTTTCCCCTGCCATAAACCCTCTTACACTAGACTACTGCAACAGCGTTTCCCCTGCCATAAACCCTCACACTAGACTACTGCAACAGCGTTTCCCCTGCCATAACCCCTCACACTAGACTACTGCAACAGCGTTTCCCCTGCCATAAACCCTCTTACACTAGACTACTGCAACAGCGTTTCCCCTGCCATAACCCCTCTTACACTAGACTACTGCAACAGCGTTTCCCCTGCCATAACCCCTCTTACACTAGACTACTGCAACAGCGTTTCCCCTGCCATAAACCCTCTTACACTAGACTACTGCAACAGCGTTTCCCCTGCCATAACCCCTCTTACACTAGACTACTGCAACAGCGTTTCCCCTGCCATAAACCCTCACACTAGACTACTGCAACAGCGTTTCCCCTGCCATAAACCCTCTTACACTAGACTACTGCAACAGCGTTTCCCCTGCCATAAACCCTCTTACACTAGACTACTGCAACAGCGTTTCCCCTGCCATAAACCCTCTTACACTAGACTACTGCAACAGCGTTTCCCCTGCCATAAACCCTCTTACACTAGACTACTGCAACAGTGTTTCCCCTGCCATAAACCCTCACACTAGACTACTGCAACAGCGTTTCCCCTGCCATAAACCCTCTTACACTAGACTACTGCAACAGTGTTTCCCCTGCCATAAACCCTCACACTAGACTACTGCAACAGCGTTTCCCCTGCCATAAACCCTCTTACACTAGACTACTGCAACAGCGTTTCCCCTGCCATAAACCCTCACACTAGACTACTGCAACAGCGTTTCCCCTGCCATAAACCCTCACACTAGACTACTGCAACAGCGTTTCCCCTGCCATAAACCCTCTTACACTAGACTACTGCAACAGCGTTTCCCCTGCCATAAACCCTCACACTAGACTACTGCAACAGCGTTTCCCCTGCCATAAACCCTCTTACACTAGACTACTGCAACAGTGTTTCCCCTGCCATAAACCCTCTTACACTAGACTACTGCAACAGCGTTTCCCCTGCCATAAACCCTCACACTAGACTACTGCAACAGCGTTTCCCCTGCCATAACCCCTCTTACACTAGACTACTGCAACAGCGTTTCCCCTGCCATAAACCCTCACACTAGACTACTGCAACAGCGTTTCCCCTGCCATAACCCCTCTTACACTAGACTACTGCAACAGCGTTTCCCCTGCCATAAACCCTCACACTAGACTACTGCAACAGCGTTTCCCCTGCCATAAACCCTCTTACACTAGACTACTGCAACAGCGTTTCCCCTGCCATAAACCCTCACACTAGACTACTGCAACAGCGTTTCCCCTGCCATAAACCCTCTTACACTAGACTACTGCAACAGCGTTTCCCCTGCCATAAACCCTCTTACACTAGACTACTGCAACAGCGTTTCCCCTGCCATAAACCCTCTTACACTAGACTACTGCAACAGCGTTTCCCCTGCCATAAACCCTCACACTAGACTACTGCAACAGCGTTTCCCCTGCCATAAACCCTCTTACACTAGACTACTGCAACAGTGTTTCCCCTGCCATAAACCCTCACACTAGACTACTGCAACAGCGTTTCCCCTGCCATAAACCCTCTTACACTAGACTACTGCAACAGCGTTTCCACTGCCATAAACCCTCTTACACTAGACTACTGCAACAGCGTTTCCCCTGCCATAAACCCTCTTACACTAGACTACTGCAACAGCGTTTCCCCTGCCATAAACCCTCACACTAGACTACTGCAACAGCGTTTCCCCTGCCATAAACCCTCTTACACTAGACTACTGCAACAGCGTTTCCCCTGCCATAACCCCTCTTACACTAGACTACTGCAACAGCGTTTCCCCTGCCATAAACCCTCTTACACTAGACTACTGCAACAGCGTTTCCCCTGCCATAAACCCTCTTACACTAGACTACTGCAACAGCGTTTCCCCTGCCATAAACCCTCACACTAGACTACTGCAACAGCGTTTCCCCTGCCATAACCCCTCTTACACTAGACTACTGCAACAGCGTTTCCCCTGCCATAACCCCTCACACTAGACTACTGCAACAGCGTTTCCCCTGCCATAACCCCTCTTACACTAGACTACTGCAACAGCGTTTCCCCTGCCATAACCCCTCTTACACTAGACTACTGCAACAGCGTTTCCCCTGCCATAAACCCTCTTACACTAGACTACTGCAACAGAGTTTCCCCTGCCATAACCCCTCTTACACTAGACTACTGCAACAGCGTTTCCCCTGCCATAAACCCTCTTACACTAGACTACTGCAACAGCGTTTCCCCTGCCATAACCCCTCTTACACTAGACTACTGCAACAGCGTTTCCCCTGCCATAACCCCTCTTACACTAGACTACTGCAACAGCGTTTCCCCTGCCATAACCCCTCTTACACTAGACTACTGCAACAGCGTTTCCCCTGCCATAACCCCTCTTACACTAGACTACTGCAACAGCGTTTCCCCTGCCATAAACCCTCTTACACTAGACTACTGCAACAGCGTTTCCCCTGCCATAACCCCTCTTACACTAGACTACTGCAACAGCGTTTCCCCTGCCATAAACCCTCACACTAGACTACTGCAACAGCGTTTCCCCTGCCATAACCCCTCTTACACTAGACTACTGCAACAGCGTTTCCCCTGCCATAAACCCTCACACTAGACTACTGCAACAGCGTTTCCCCTGCCATAAACCCTCACACTAGACTACTGCAACAGCGTTTCCCCTGCCATAAACCCTCACACTAGACTACTGCAACAGCGTTTCCCCTGCCATAAACCCTCTTACACTAGACTACTGCAACAGCGTTTCCCCTGCCATAAACCCTCACACTAGACTACTGCAACAGTGTTTCCCCTGCCATAAACCCTCTTACACTAGACTACTGCAACAGCGTTTCCCCTGCCATAAACCCTCTTACACTAGACTACTGCAACAGTGTTTCCCCTGCCATAAACCCTCTTACACTAGACTACTGCAACAGCGTTTCCCCTGCCATAAACCCTCACACTAGACTACTGCAACAGCGTTTCCCCTGCCATAACCCCTCTTACACTAGACTACTGCAACAGCGTTTCCCTTGCCATAAACCCTCACACTAGACTACTGCAACAGCGTTTCCCCTGCCATAACCCCTCTTACACTAGACTACTGCAACAGCGTTTCCCCTGCCATAAACCCTCACACTAGACTACTGGAACAGAGTTTCCCCTGCCATAACCCCTCTTACACTAGACTACTGCAACAGCGTTTCCCCTGCCATAAACCCTCACACTAGACTACTGCAACAGCGTTTCCCCTGCCATAAACCCTCTTACACTAGACTACTGCAACAGCGTTTCCCCTGCCATAAACCCTCACACTAGACTACTGCAACAGCGTTTCCCCTGCCATAAACCCTCACACTAGACTACTGCAACAGTGTTTCCCCTGCCATAACCCCTCTTACACTAGACTACTGCAACAGCGTTTCCCCTGCCATAAACCCTCACACTAGACTACTGCAACAGCGTTTCCCCTGCCATAACCCCTCTTACACTAGACTACTGCAACAGCGTTTCCCCTGCCATAAACCCTCACACTAGACTACTGCAACAGCGTTTCCCCTGCCATAACCCCTCACACTAGACTACTGCAACAGCGTTTCCCCTGCCATAAACCCTCACACTAGACTACTGCAACAGCGTTTCCCCTGCCATAAACCCTCACACTAGACTACTGCAACAGCGTTTCCCCTGCCATAAACCCTCACACTAGACTACTGCAACAGCGTTTCCCCTGCCATAAACCCTCTTACACTAGACTACTGCAACAGTGTTTCCCCTGCCATAACCCCTCTTACACTAGACTACTGCAACAGCGTTTCCCCTGCCATAACCCCTCTTACACTAGACTACTGCAACAGCGTTTCCCCTGCCATAAACCCTCTTACACTAGACTACTGCAACAGTGTTTCCCCTGCCATAACCCCTCTTACACTAGACTACTGCAACAGCGTTTCCCCTGCCATAAACCCTCTTACACTAGACTACTGCAACAGAGTTTCCCCTGCCATAACCCCTCTTACACTAGACTACTGCAACAGCGTTTCCCCTGCCATAAACCCTCACACTAGACTACTGCAACAGCGTTTCCCCTGCCATAAACCCTCTTACACTAGACTACTGCAACAGCGTTTCCCCTGCCATAACCCCTCTTACACTAGACTACTGCAACAGTGTTTCCCCTGCCATAAACCCTCTTACACTAGACTACTGCAACAGCGTTTCCCCTGCCATAAACCCTCTTACACTAGACTACTGCAACAGCGTTTCCCGTGCCATAAACCCTCACACTAGACTACTGCAACAGCGTTTCCCCTGCCATAAACCCTCACACTAGACTACTGCAACAGCGTTTCCCCTGCCATAACCCCTCTTACACTAGACTACTGCAACAGCGTTTCCCCTGCCATAAACCCTCACACTAGACTACTGCAACAGCGTTTCCCCTGCCATAACCCCTCTTACACTAGACTACTGCAACAGCGTTTCCCCTGCCATAACCCCTCTTACACTAGACTACTGCAACAATGTTTCCCCTGCCATAAACCCTCACACTAGACTACTGGAACAGCGTTTCCCCTGCCATAAACCCTCTTACACTAGACTACTGCAACAGCGTTTCCCCTGCCATAAACCCTCTTACACTAGACTACTGCAACAGCGTTTCCCCTGCCATAAACCCTCACACTAGACTACTGCAACAGCGTTTCCCCTGCCATAAACCCTCTTACACTAGACTACTGCAACAGCGTTTCCCCTGCCATAAACCCTCTTACACTAGACTACTGCAACAGCGTTTCCCCTGCCATAACCCCTCTTACACTAGACTACTGCAACAGCGTTTCCCCTGCCATAAACCCTCACACTAGACTACTGCAACAGCGTTTCCCCTGCCATAAACCCTCTTACACTAGACTACTGCAACAGCGTTTCCCCTGCCATAAACCCTCTTACACTAGACTACTGCAACAGCGTTTCCCCTGCCATAAACCCTCACACTAGACTACTGCAACAGCGTTTCCCCTGCCATAAACCCTCTTACACTAGACTACTGCAACAGCGTTTCCCCTGCCATAACCCCTCTTACACTAGACTACTGCAACAGCGTTTCCCCTGCCATAAACCCTCACACTAGACTACTGCAACAGCGTTTCCCCTGCCATAACCCCTCTTACACTAGACTACTGCAACAGCGTTTCCCCTGCCATAAACCCTCACACTAGACTACTGCAACAGAGTTTCCCCTGCCATAAACCCCTCTTACACTAGACTACTGCAACAGCGTTTCCCCTGCCATAAACCCTCTTACACTAGACTACTGCAACAGCGTTTCCCCTGCCATAAACCCTCACACTAGACTACTGGAACAGTGTTTCCCCTGCCATAAACCCTCTTACACTAGACTACTGCAACAGCGTTTCCCCTGCCATAAACCCTCACACTAGACTACTGCTACAGCGTTTCCCCTGTTATAACCCCTCTTACACTAGACTACTGCAACAGCGTTTCCCCTGCCATAAACCCTCTTACACTAGACTACTGCAACAGCGTTTCCCCTGCCATAAACCCTCACACTAGACTACTGCAACAGCGTTTCCCCTGCCATAACCCCTCTTACACTAGACTACTGCAACAGCGTTTCCCCTGCCATAACCCCTCTTACACTAGACTACTGCAACAGCGTTTCCCCTGCCATAAACCCTCTTACACTACACTACTGCAACAGTGTTTCCCCTGCCATAAACCCTCACACTAGACTACTGCAACAGCGTTTCCCCTGCCATAAACCCTCACACTAGACTACTGCAACAGCGTTTCACCTGCCAGTAACCCTCTTACACTAGACTACTGCAACAGCGTTTCCCCTGCCATAAACCCTCTTACACTAGACTACTGCAACAGCGTTTCCCCTGCCATAAACCCTCACACTAGACTACTGCAACAGTGTTTCCCCTGCCATAAACCCTCTTACACTAGACTACTGCAACAGCGTTTCCCCTGCCATAAACCCTCTTACACTAGACTACTGCAACAGTGTTTCCGGTGCCATAAACCCTCACACTAGACTACTGCAACAGCGTTTCCCCTGCCATAAACCCTCACACTAGACTACTGCAACAGCGTTTCCCCTGCCATAACCCCTCTTACACTAGACTACTGCAACAGCGTTTCCCTTGCCATAAATCCTCACACTAGACTACTGCAACAGCGTTTCCCCTGCCATAACCCCTCTTACACTAGACTACTGCAACAGCGTTTCCCTTGCCATAAACCCTCACACTAGACTACTGGAACAGAGTTTCCCCTGCCATAACCCCTCTTACACTAGACTACTGCAACAGCGTTTCCCCTGCCATAAACCCTCACACTAGACTACTGCAACAGAGTTTCCCCTGCCATAAACCCTCACACTAGACTACTGCAACAGTGTTTCCCCTGCCATAAACCCTCACACTAGACTACTGCAACAGCGTTTCCCCTGCCATAAACCCTCACACTAGACTACTGCAACAGCGTTTCCCCTGCCATAACCCCTCTTACACTAGACTACTGCAACAGCGTTTCCCTTGCCATAAATCCTCACACTAGACTACTGCAACAGCGTTTCCCCTGCCATAACCCCTCTTACACTAGACTACTGCAACAGCGTTTCCCTTGCCATAAACCCTCACACTAGACTACTGGAACAGCGTTTCCCCTGCCATAAACCCTCACACTAGACTACTGCAACAGCGTTTCCCCTGCCATAAACCCTCACACTAGACTACTACAACAGCGTTTCCCCTGCCATAAACCCTCACACTAGACTACTGCAACAGCGTTTCCCCTGCCATAAACCCTCACACTAGACTACTGCAACAGCGTTTCCCCTGCCATAAACCCTCTTACACTAGACTACTGCAACAGTGTTTCCCCTGCCATAACCCCTCTTACACTAGACTACTGCAACAGCGTTTCCCCTGCCATAAACCCTCTTACACTAGACTACTGCAACAGCGTTTCCCCTGCCATAAACCCTCTTACACTAGACTACTGCAACAGTGTTTCCCCTGCCATAACCCCTCTTACACTAGACTACTGCAACAGTGTTTCCCCTGCCATAAACCCTCACACTAGACTACTGCAACAGCGTTTCCCCTGCCATAAACCCTCTTACACTAGACTACTGCAACAGCGTTTCCCCTGCCATAAACCCTCTTACACTAGACTACTGCAACAGCGTTTCCCCTGCCATAAACCCTCTTACACTAGACTACTGCAACAGCGTTTCCCCTGCCATAAACCCTCTTACACTAGACTACTGCAACAGCGTTTCCCCTGCCATAAACCCTCTTACACTAGACTACTGCAACAGCGTTTCCCCTGCCATAAACCCTCACACTAGACTACTGCAACAGCGTTTCCCCTGCCATAAACCCTCACACTAGACTACTGCAACAGCGTTTCCCCTGCCATAACCCCTCTTACACTAGACTACTGCAACAGTGTTTCCCCTGCCATAAACCCTCTTACACTAGACTACTGCAACAGCGTTTCCCCTGCCATAAACCCTCACACTAGACTACTGCAACAGCGTTTCCCCTGCCATAAACCCTCTTACACTAGACTACTGCAACAGCGTTTCCCCTGCCATAAACCCTCTTACACTAGACTACTGCAACAGCGTTTCCCCTGCCATAAACCCTCTTACACTAGACTACTGCAACAGCGTTTCCCCTGCCATAAACCCTCACACTAGACTACTGCAACAGCGTTTCCCCTGCCATAAACCCTCACACTAGACTACTGCAACAGCGTTTCCCCTGCCATAAACCCTCTTACACTAGACTACTGCAACAGCGTTTCCCCTGCCATAAACCCTCTTACACTAGACTACTGCAACAGCGTTTCCCCTGCCATAAACCCTCTTACACTAGACTACTGCAACAGCGTTTCCCCTGCCATAAACCCTCACACTAGACTACTGCAACAGCGTTTCCCCTGCCATAAACCCTCTTACACTAGACTACTGCAACAGCGTTTCCCCTGCCATAAACCCTCTTACACTAGACTACTGCAACAGCGTTTCCCCTGCCATAAACCCTCACACTAGACTACTGCAACAGCGTTTCCCCTGCCATAAACCCTCACACTAGACTACTGCAACAGCGTTTCCCCTGCCATAAACCCTCTTACACTAGACTACTGCAACAGCGTTTCCCCTGCCATAAACCCTCACACTAGACTACTGCAACAGCGTTTCCCCTGCCATAAACCCTCTTACACTAGACTACTGCAACAGCGTTTCCCCTGCCATAAACCCTCTTACACTAGACTACTGCAACAGCGTTTCCCCTGCCATAAACCCTCTTACACTAGACTACTGCAACAGCGTTTCCCCTGCCATAAACCCTCTTACACTAGACTACTGCAACAGCGTTTCCCCTGCCATAAACCCTCACACTAGACTACTGCAACAGCGTTTCCCCTGCCATAAACCCTCTTACACTAGACTACTGCAACAGCGTTTCCCCTGCCATAAACCCTCACACTAGACTACTGCAACAGCGTTTCCCCTGCCATAAACCCTCACACTAGACTACTGCAACAGCGTTTCCCCTGCCATAAACCCTCTTACACTAGACTACTGCAACAGCGTTTCCCCTGCCATAAACCCTCACACTAGACTACTGCAACAGCGTTTCCCCTGCCATAAACCCTCACACTAGACTACTGCAACAGCGTTTCCCCTGCCATAAACCCTCACACTAGACTACTGCAACAGCGTTTCCCCTGCCATAAACCCTCTTACACTAGACTACTGCAACAGCGTTTCCCCTGCCATAAACCCTCTTACACTAGACTACTGCAACAGCGTTTCCCCTGCCATAAACCCTCTTACACTAGACTACTGCAACAGCGTTTCCCCTGCCATAAACCCTCTTACACTAGACTACTGCAACAGCGTTTCCCCTGCCATAAACCCTCACACTAGACTACTGCAACAGCGTTTCCCCTGCCATAAACCCTCACACTAGACTACTGCAACAGCGTTTCCCCTGCCATAAACCCTCTTACACTAGACTACTGCAACAGCGTTTCCCCTGCCATAAACCCTCACACTAGACTACTGCAACAGCGTTTCCCCTGCCATAAACCCTCACACTAGACTACTGCAACAGCGTTTCCCCTGCCATAAACCCTCTTACACTAGACTACTGCAACAGCGTTTCCCCTGCCATAAACCCTCACACTAGACTACTGCAACAGCGTTTCCCCTGCCATAAACCCTCACACTAGACTACTGCAACAGCGTTTCCCCTGCCATAAACCCTCACACTAGACTACTGCAACAGCGTTTCCCCTGCCATAAACCCTCTTACACTAGACTACTGCAACAGCGTTTCCCCTGCCATAAACCCTCTTACACTAGACTACTGCAACAGCGTTTCCCCTGCCATAAACCCTCACACTAGACTACTGCAACAGCGTTTCCCCTGCCATAAACCCTCACACTAGACTACTGCAACAGCGTTTCCCCTGCCATAAACCCTCACACTAGACTACTGCAACAGCGTTTCCCCTGCCATAAACCCTCTTACACTAGACTACTGCAACAGCGTTTCCCCTGCCATAAACCCTCTTACACTAGACTACTGCAACAGCGTTTCCCCTGCCATAAACCCTCACACTAGACTACTGCAACAGCGTTTCCCCTGCCATAAACCCTCTTACACTAGACTACTGCAACAGCGTTTCCCCTGCCATAAACCCTCTTACACTAGACTACTGCAACAGCGTTTCCCCTGCCATAAACCCTCTACACTAGACTACTGCAACAGCGTTTCCCCTGCCATAAACCCTCTTACACTAGACTACTGCAACAGCGTTTCCCCTGCCATAAACCCTCACACTAGACTACTGCAACAGCGTTTCCCCTGCCATAAACCCTCTTACACTAGACTACTGCAACAGCGTTTCCCCTGCCATAAACCCTCACACTAGACTACTGCAACAGCGTTTCCCCTGCCATAAACCCTCTTACACTAGACTACTGCAACAGCGTTTCCCCTGCCATAAACCCTCACACTAGACTACTGCAACAGCGTTTCCCCTGCCATAAACCCTCACACTAGACTACTGCAACAGCGTTTCCCCTGCCATAAACCCTCACACTAGACTACTGCAACAGCGTTTCCCCTGCCATAAACCCTCTACACTAGACTACTGCAACAGCGTTTCCCCTGCCATAAACCCTCTTACACTAGACTACTGCAACAGCGTTTCCCCTGCCATAAACCCTCTTACACTAGACTACTGCAACAGCGTTTCCCCTGCCATAAACCCTCTTACACTAGACTACTGCAACAGCGTTTCCCCTGCCATAAACCCTCACACTAGACTACTGCAACAGCGTTTCCCCTGCCATAAACCCTCTTACACTAGACTACTGCAACAGCGTTTCCCCTGCCATAAACCCTCTTACACTAGACTACTGCAACAGCGTTTCCCCTGCCATAAACCCTCTTACACTAGACTACTGCAACAGCGTTTCCCCTGCCATAAACCCTCTTACACTAGACTACTGCAACAGCGTTTCCCCTGCCATAAACCCTCACACTAGACTACTGCAACAGCGTTTCCCCTGCCATAAACCCTCACACTAGACTACTGCAACAGCGTTTCCCCTGCCATAAACCCTCTTACACTAGACTACTGCAACAGCGTTTCCCCTGCCATAAACCCTCTTACACTAGACTACTGCAACAGCGTTTCCCCTGCCATAAACCCTCTTACACTAGACTACTGCAACAGCGTTTCCCCTGCCATAAACCCTCTTACACTAGACTACTGCAACAGCGTTTCCCCTGCCATAAACCCTCACACTAGACTACTGCAACAGCGTTTCCCCTGCCATAAACCCTCTTACACTAGACTACTGCAACAGCGTTTCCCCTGCCATAAACCCTCACACTAGACTACTGCAACAGCGTTTCCCCTGCCATAAACCCTCTTACACTAGACTACTGCAACAGCGTTTCCCCTGCCATAAACCCTCTTACACTAGACTACTGCAACAGCGTTTCCCCTGCCATAAACCCTCTTACACTAGACTACTGCAACAGCGTTTCCCCTGCCATAAACCCTCTTACACTAGACTACTGCAACAGCGTTTCCCCTGCCATAAACCCTCTTACACTAGACTACTGCAACAGCGTTTCCCCTGCCATAAACCCTCTTACACTAGACTACTGCAACAGCGTTTCCCCTGCCATAAACCCTCTTACACTAGACTACTGCAACAGCGTTTCCCCTGCCATAAACCCTCACACTAGACTACTGCAACAGCGTTTCCCCTGCCATAAACCCTCTACACTAGACTACTGCAACAGCGTTTCCCCTGCCATAAACCCTCTTACACTAGACTACTGCAACAGCGTTTCCCCTGCCATAAACCCTCACACTAGACTACTGCAACAGCGTTTCCCCTGCCATAAACCCTCACACTAGACTACTGCAACAGCGTTTCCCCTGCCATAAACCCTCTTACACTAGACTACTGCAACAGCGTTTCCCCTGCCATAAACCCTCTTACACTAGACTACTGCAACAGCGTTTCCCCTGCCATAAACCCTCTTACACTAGACTACTGCAACAGCGTTTCCCCTGCCATAAACCCTCACACTAGACTACTGCAACAGCGTTTCCCCTGCCATAAACCCTCACACTAGACTACTGCAACAGCGTTTCCCCTGCCATAAACCCTCTTACACTAGACTACTGCAACAGCGTTTCCCCTGCCATAAACCCTCTTACACTAGACTACTGCAACAGCGTTTCCCCTGCCATAAACCCTCTTACACTAGACTACTGCAACAGCGTTTCCCCTGCCATAAACCCTCTTACACTAGACTACTGCAACAGCGTTTCCCCTGCCATAAACCCTCACACTAGACTACTGCAACAGCGTTTCCCCTGCCATAAACCCTCTTACACTAGACTACTGCAACAGCGTTTCCCCTGCCATAAACCCTCTTACACTAGACTACTGCAACAGCGTTTCCCCTGCCATAAACCCTCACACTAGACTACTGCAACAGCGTTTCCCCTGCCATAAACCCTCTTACACTAGACTACTGCAACAGCGTTTCCCCTGCCATAAACCCTCTACACTAGACTACTGCAACAGCGTTTCCCCTGCCATAAACCCTCTACACTAGACTACTGCAACAGCGTTTCCCCTGCCATAAACCCTCTTACACTAGACTACTGCAACAGCGTTTCCCCTGCCATAAACCCTCTTACACTAGACTACTGCAACAGCGTTTCCCCTGCCATAAACCCTCACACTAGACTACTGCAACAGCGTTTCCCCTGCCATAAACCCTCTACACTAGACTACTGCAACAGCGTTTCCCCTGCCATAAACCCTCTTACACTAGACTACTGCAACAGCGTTTCCCCTGCCATAAACCCTCTTACACTAGACTACTGCAACAGCGTTTCCCCTGCCATAAACCCTCTTACACTAGACTACTGCAACAGCGTTTCCCCTGCCATAAACCCTCACACTAGACTACTGCAACAGCGTTTCCCCTGCCATAAACCCTCTTACACTAGACTACTGCAACAGCGTTTCCCCTGCCATAAACCCTCACACTAGACTACTGCAACAGCGTTTCCCCTGCCATAAACCCTCACACTAGACTACTGCAACAGCGTTTCCCCTGCCATAAACCCTCTTACACTAGACTACTGCAACAGCGTTTCCCCTGCCATAAACCCTCACACTAGACTACTGCAACAGCGTTTCCCCTGCCATAAACCCTCACACTAGACTACTGCAACAGCGTTTCCCCTGCCATAAACCCTCTTACACTAGACTACTGCAACAGCGTTTCCCCTGCCATAAACCCTCTTACACTAGACTACTGCAACAGCGTTTCCCCTGCCATAAACCCTCACACTAGACTACTGCAACAGCGTTTCCCCTGCCATAAACCCTCTTACACTAGACTACTGCAACAGCGTTTCCCCTGCCATAAACCCTCTTACACTAGACTACTGCAACAGCGTTTCCCCTGCCATAAACCCTCTTACACTAGACTACTGCAACAGCGTTTCCCCTGCCATAAACCCTCACACTAGACTACTGCAACAGCGTTTCCCCTGCCATAAACCCTCTTACACTAGACTACTGCAACAGCGTTTCCCCTGCCATAAACCCTCTACACTAGACTACTGCAACAGCGTTTCCCCTGCCATAAACCCTCTTACACTAGACTACTGCAACAGCGTTTCCCCTGCCATAAACCCTCTTACACTAGACTACTGCAACAGCGTTTCCCCTGCCATAAACCCTCTTACACTAGACTACTGCAACAGCGTTTCCCCTGCCATAAACCCTCTTACACTAGACTACTGCAACAGCGTTTCCCCTGCCATAAACCCTCACACTAGACTACTGCAACAGCGTTTCCCCTGCCATAAACCCTCTTACACTAGACTACTGCAACAGCGTTTCCCCTGCCATAAACCCTCACACTAGACTACTGCAACAGCGTTTCCCCTGCCATAAACCCTCTTACACTAGACTACTGCAACAGCGTTTCCCCTGCCATAAACCCTCTTACACTAGACTACTGCAACAGCGTTTCCCCTGCCATAAACCCTCTTACACTAGACTACTGCAACAGCGTTTCCCCTGCCATAAACCCTCACACTAGACTACTGCAACAGCGTTTCCCCTGCCATAAACCCTCTTACACTAGACTACTGCAACAGCGTTTCCCCTGCCATAAACCCTCTTACACTAGACTACTGCAACAGCGTTTCCCCTGCCATAAACCCTCTTACACTAGACTACTGCAACAGCGTTTCCCCTGCCATAAACCCTCACACTAGACTACTGCAACAGCGTTTCCCCTGCCATAAACCCTCTTACACTAGACTACTGCAACAGCGTTTCCCCTGCCATAAACCCTCACACTAGACTACTGCAACAGCGTTTCCCCTGCCATAAACCCTCACACTAGACTACTGCAACAGTGTTTCCCCTGCCATAAACCCTCACACTAGACTACTGCAACAGCGTTTCCCCTGCCATAAACCCTCTTACACTAGACTACTGCAACAGCGTTTCCCCTGCCATAAACCCTCTTACACTAGACTACTGCAACAGCGTTTCCCCTGCCATAAACCCTCACACTAGACTACTGCAACAGCGTTTCCCCTGCCATAAACCCTCACACTAGACTACTGCAACAGCGTTTCCCCTGCCATAAACCCTCTTACACTAGACTACTGCAACAGCGTTTCCCCTGCCATAAACCCTCTTACACTAGACTACTGCAACAGCGTTTCCCCTGCCATAAACCCTCTACACTAGACTACTGCAACAGCGTTTCCCCTGCCATAAACCCTCTACACTAGACTACTGCAACAGCGTTTCCCCTGCCATAAACCCTCTTACACTAGACTACTGCAACAGCGTTTCCCCTGCCATAAACCCTCTTACACTAGACTACTGCAACAGCGTTTCCCCTGCCATAAACCCTCTTACACTAGACTACTGCAACAGCGTTTCCCCTGCCATAAACCCTCTTACACTAGACTACTGCAACAGCGTTTCCCCTGCCATAAACCCTCACACTAGACTACTGCAACAGCGTTTCCCCTGCCATAAACCCTCTTACACTAGACTACTGCAACAGCGTTTCCCCTGCCATAAACCCTCTACACTAGACTACTGCAACAGCGTTTCCCCTGCCATAAACCCTCTTACACTAGACTACTGCAACAGCGTTTCCCCTGCCATAAACCCTCTTACACTAGACTACTGCAACAGCGTTTCCCCTGCCATAAACCCTCTTACACTAGACTACTGCAACAGCGTTTCCCCTGCCATAAACCCTCACACTAGACTACTGCAACAGCGTTTCCCCTGCCATAAACCCTCTTACACTAGACTACTGCAACAGCGTTTCCCCTGCCATAAACCCTCTTACACTAGACTACTGCAACAGCGTTTCCCCTGCCATAAACCCTCTTACACTAGACTACTGCAACAGTGTTTCCCCTGCCATAAACCCTCTTACACTAGACTACTGCAACAGCGTTTCCCCTGCCATAAACCCTCTTACACTAGACTACTGCAACAGCGTTTCCCCTGCCATAAACCCTCACACTAGACTACTGCAACAGCGTTTCCCCTGCCATAAACCCTCACACTAGACTACTGCAACAGCGTTTCCCCTGCCATAAACCCTCACACTAGACTACTGCAACAGCGTTTCCCCTGCCATAAACCCTCTTACACTAGACTACTGCAACAGCGTTTCCCCTGCCATAAACCCTCTTACACTAGACTACTGCAACAGCGTTTCCCCTGCCATAAACCCTCTTACACTAGACTACTGCAACAGCGTTTCCCCTGCCATAAACCCTCTTACACTAGACTACTGCAACAGCGTTTCCCCTGCCATAAACCCTCACACTAGACTACTGCAACAGCGTTTCCCCTGCCATAAACCCTCTTACACTAGACTACTGCAACAGCGTTTCCCCTGCCATAAACCCTCTTACACTAGACTACTGCAACAGCGTTTCCCCTGCCATAAACCCTCTTACACTAGACTACTGCAACAGCGTTTCCCCTGCCATAAACCCTCTTACACTAGACTACTGCAACAGCGTTTCCCCTGCCATAAACCCTCTTACACTAGACTACTGCAACAGCGTTTCCCCTGCCATAAACCCTCTTACACTAGACTACTGCAACAGCGTTTCCCCTGCCATAAACCCTCTTACACTAGACTACTGCAACAGCGTTTCCCCTGCCATAAACCCTCACACTAGACTACTGCAACAGCGTTTCCCCTGCCATAAACCCTCTTACACTAGACTACTGCAACAGCGTTTCCCCTGCCATAAACCCTCTTACACTAGACTACTGCAACAGCGTTTCCCCTGCCATAAACCCTCACACTAGACTACTGCAACAGCGTTTCCCCTGCCATAAACCCTCACACTAGACTACTGCAACAGCGTTTCCCCTGCCATAAACCCTCTTACACTAGACTACTGCAACAGCGTTTCCCCTGCCATAAACCCTCACACTAGACTACTGCAACAGCGTTTCCCCTGCCATAAACCCTCTTACACTAGACTACTGCAACAGCGTTTCCCCTGCCATAAACCCTCTTACACTAGACTACTGCAACAGCGTTTCCCCTGCCATAAACCCTCACACTAGACTACTGCAACAGCGTTTCCCCTGCCATAAACCCTCTTACACTAGACTACTGCAACAGCGTTTCCCCTGCCATAAACCCTCTTACACTAGACTACTGCAACAGCGTTTCCCCTGCCATAAACCCTCACACTAGACTACTGCAACAGCGTTTCCCCTGCCATAAACCCTCACACTAGACTACTGCAACAGCGTTTCCCCTGCCATAAACCCTCTTACACTAGACTACTGCAACAGCGTTTCCCCTGCCATAAACCCTCTTACACTAGACTACTGCAACAGCGTTTCCCCTGCCATAAACCCTCTTACACTAGACTACTGCAACAGCGTTTCCCCTGCCATAAACCCTCACACTAGACTACTGCAACAGCGTTTCCCCTGCCATAAACCCTCTTACACTAGACTACTGCAACAGCGTTTCCCCTGCCATAAACCCTCACACTAGACTACTGCAACAGCGTTTCCCCTGCCATAAACCCTCTTACACTAGACTACTGCAACAGCGTTTCCCCTGCCATAAACCCTCTACACTAGACTACTGCAACAGCGTTTCCCCTGCCATAAACCCTCTACACTAGACTACTGCAACAGCGTTTCCCCTGCCATAAACCCTCACACTAGACTACTGCAACAGCGTTTCCCCTGCCATAAACCCTCTTACACTAGACTACTGCAACAGCGTTTCCCCTGCCATAAACCCTCTTACACTAGACTACTGCAACAGCGTTTCCCCTGCCATAAACCCTCACACTAGACTACTGCAACAGCGTTTCCCCTGCCATAAACCCTCTTACACTAGACTACTGCAACAGCGTTTCCCCTGCCATAAACCCTCTTACACTAGACTACTGCAACAGCGTTTCCCCTGCCATAAACCCTCTTACACTAGACTACTGCAACAGCGTTTCCCCTGCCATAAACCCTCACACTAGACTACTGCAACAGCGTTTCCCCTGCCATAAACCCTCACACTAGACTACTGCAACAGCGTTTCCCCTGCCATAAACCCTCTTACACTAGACTACTGCAACAGCGTTTCCCCTGCCATAAACCCTCTTACACTAGACTACTGCAACAGCGTTTCCCCTGCCATAAACCCTCTTACACTAGACTACTGCAACAGCGTTTCCCCTGCCATAAACCCTCTTACACTAGACTACTGCAACAGCGTTTCCCCTGCCATAAACCCTCACACTAGACTACTGCAACAGCGTTTCCCCTGCCATAAACCCTCACACTAGACTACTGCAACAGCGTTTCCCCTGCCATAAACCCTCACACTAGACTACTGCAACAGCGTTTCCCCTGCCATAAACCCTCTTCCACTAGACTACTGCAACAGTGTTTCCCCTGCCATAAACCCTCACACTAGACTACTACAACAGCGTTTCCCCTGCCATAAACCCTCACACTAGACTACTGCAACAGCGTTTCCCCTGCCATAAACCCTCTTACACTAGACTACTGCAAGAGCGTTTCCCCTGGCATAAACCCTCACACTAGACTACTACAACAGCGTTTCCCCTGCCATAAACCCTCACACTAGACTACTGCAACAGCGTTTCCCCTGCCATAAACCCTCACACTAGACTACTGCAACAGCGTTTCCCCTGCCATAAACCCTCACACTATACTACTGCAACAGCGTTTCCCCTGCCTTAAACCCTCGTACACTAGACTACTGGAACAGCGTTTCCCCTGCCATAAACCCTCACACTAGACTACTGCAACAGATTTTCCCCTGCCATAAACCCTCTTACACTAGTCTACTGCAACAGCGTTTCCCCTGCCATAAACCCTCACACTAGACTACAGCAACAGCGTTTCCCCTGCCATAAACCCTCACACTAGACTACTGCAATAGCGTTTCCCCTGCCATAAACCCTCTTACACTAGACTACTGCAACAGCGATTCCCCTGCCATAAACCCTCACACTAGACTACTGCAACAGCGTTTCCCCTGCCATCAACCCTCTTACACTAGACTACTGCAACAGCGTTTCCCCTGCCATAAACCCTCTTACACTAGACTACTGCAACAGAGTTTCCCCTGCCATAAACCCTCTTACACTAGACTACTACAACAGCGTTTCCCCTGCCATAAACCCTCACACTATACTACTGCAACAGCGTTTCCCCTGCCATAAACCCTCACACTAGACTACTGCAACAGCGTTTCCCCTGCCATAAACCCTCTTACACTAGACTACTGCAACAGCGTTTCCCCTGCCATAAACCCTCTTACACTAGACTACTGCAACAGTGTTTCCCCTGCCATCACCCCTCTTACACTAGACTACTGCAACAGCGTTTCCCCTGCCATAAACCCTCTTACACTAGACTACTGTATCAGCGTTTCCCCTGCCATAAACCCTCACACTAGACTACTGCAACAGCGTTTCCCCTGCCATAAACCCTCACACTATACTACTGCAACAGCGTTTCCCCTGCCATAAACCCTCACACTAGACTACTGCAACAGCGTTTCCCTTGCCATAAACCCTCTTCCACTAGACTACTGCAACAGTGTTTCCCCTGCCATAAACCCTCACACTAGACTACTGCAACAGCGTTTCCCCTGCCATAAACCCTCTTACACTAGACTACTACAACAGCGTTTCCCCTGCCATAAACCCTCACACTATACTACTGCAACAGCGTTTCCCCTGCCATAAACCCTCACACTAGACTACTGCAACAGCGTTTCCCCTGCCATAAACCCTCTTACACTAGACTACTGCAACAGTGTTTCCCCTGCCATAAACCCTCTTACACTAGACTACTGCAACAGCGTTTCCCCTGCCATAAACCCTCTTACACTAGACTACTGCAACAGCGTTTCCCCTGCCATAAACCCTCTTACACTAGACTACTGCAACAGCGTTTCCCCTGCCATAAACCCTCTTACACTAGACTACTGCAACAGCGTTTCCCCTGCCATAAACCCTCTTACACTAGACTACTGCAACAGCGTTTCCCCTGCCATAAACCCTCTTACACTAGACTACTGCAACAGCGTTTCCCCTGCCATAAACCCTCTTACACTAGACTACTGCAACAGCGTTTCCCCTGCCATAAACCCTCACACTAGACTACTGCAACAGCGTTTCCCCTGCCATAAACCCTCTTACACTAGACTACTGCAACAGCGTTTCCCCTGCCATAAACCCTCTTACACTAGACTACTGCAACAGCGTTTCCCCTGCCATAAACCCTCTTACACTAGACTACTGCAACAGCGTTTCCCCTGCCATAAACCCTCTTACACTAGACTACTGCAACAGCGTTTCCCCTGCCATAAACCCTCACACTAGACTACTGCAACAGCGTTTCCCCTGCCATAAACCCTCTTACACTAGACTACTGCAACAGCGTTTCCCCTGCCATAAACCCTCTTACACTAGACTACTGCAACAGCGTTTCCCCTGCCATAAACCCTCACACTAGACTACTGCAACAGCGTTTCCCCTGCCATAAACCCTCACACTAGACTACTGCAACAGCGTTTCCCCTGCCATAAACCCTCTTACACTAGACTACTGCAACAGCGTTTCCCCTGCCATAAACCCTCTTACACTAGACTACTGCAACAGCGTTTCCCCTGCCATAAACCCTCTTACACTAGACTACTGCAACAGCGTTTCCCCTGCCATAAACCCTCACACTAGACTACTGCAACAGCGTTTCCCCTGCCATAAACCCTCTTACACTAGACTACTGCAACAGCGTTTCCCCTGCCATAAACCCTCTTACACTAGACTACTGCAACAGCGTTTCCCCTGCCATAAACCCTCTTACACTAGACTACTGCAACAGCGTTTCCCCTGCCATAAACCCTCTTACACTAGACTACTGCAACAGCGTTTCCCCTGCCATAAACCCTCTTACACTAGACTACTGCAACAGCGTTTCCCCTGCCATAAACCCTCACACTAGACTACTGCAACAGCGTTTCCCCTGCCATAAACCCTCTTACACTAGACTACTGCAACAGCGTTTCCCCTGCCATAAACCCTCACACTAGACTACTGCAACAGCGTTTCCCCTGCCATAAACCCTCTTACACTAGACTACTGCAACAGCGTTTCCCCTGCCATAAACCCTCTTACACTAGACTACTGCAACAGCGTTTCCCCTGCCATAAACCCTCACACTAGACTACTGCAACAGCGTTTCCCCTGCCATAAACCCTCTTACACTAGACTACTGCAACAGCGTTTCCCCTGCCATAAACCCTCTTACACTAGACTACTGCAACAGCGTTTCCCCTGCCATAAACCCTCACACTAGACTACTGCAACAGCGTTTCCCCTGCCATAAACCCTCTTACACTAGACTACTGCAACAGCGTTTCCCCTGCCATAAACCCTCTTACACTAGACTACTGCAACAGCGTTTCCCCTGCCATAAACCCTCTTACACTAGACTACTGCAACAGCGTTTCCCCTGCCATAAACCCTCTTACACTAGACTACTGCAACAGCGTTTCCCCTGCCATAAACCCTCTACACTAGACTACTGCAACAGCGTTTCCCCTGCCATAAACCCTCTTACACTAGACTACTGCAACAGCGTTTCCCCTGCCATAAACCCTCTACACTAGACTACTGCAACAGCGTTTCCCCTGCCATAAACCCTCTTACACTAGACTACTACAACAGCGTTTCCCCTGCCATAAACCCTCACACTAGACTACTGCAACAGCGTTTCCCCTGCCATAAACCCTCACACTAGACTACTGCAACAGCGTTTCCCCTGCCATAAACCCTCTTACACTAGACTACTGCAACAGCGTTTCCCCTGCCATAAACCCTCTTACACTAGACTACTGCAACAGCGTTTCCCCTGCCATAAACCCTCACACTAGACTACTGCAACAGCGTTTCCCCTGCCATAAACCCTCTTACACTAGACTACTGCAACAGCGTTTCCCCTGCCATAAACCCTCTTACACTAGACTACTGCAACAGCGTTTCCCCTGCCATAAACCCTCTTACACTAGACTACTGCAACAGCGTTTCCCCTGCCATAAACCCTCACACTAGACTACTGCAACAGCGTTTCCCCTGCCATAAACCCTCTTACACTAGACTACTGCAACAGCGTTTCCCCTGCCATAAACCCTCTTACACTAGACTACTGCAACAGCGTTTCCCCTGCCATAAACCCTCTTACACTAGACTACTGCAACAGCGTTTCCCCTGCCATAAACCCTCTTACACTAGACTACTGCAACAGCGTTTCCCCTGCCATAAACCCTCTTACACTAGACTACTGCAACAGCGTTTCCCCTGCCATAAACCCTCTTACACTAGACTACTGCAACAGCGTTTCCCCTGCCATAAACCCTCACACTAGACTACTGCAACAGCGTTTCCCCTGCCATAAACCCTCACACTAGACTACTGCAACAGCGTTTCCCCTGCCATAAACCCTCTTACACTAGACTACTGCAACAGCGTTTCCCCTGCCATAAACCCTCTTACACTAGACTACTGCAACAGCGTTTCCCCTGCCATAAACCCTCTTACACTAGACTACTGCAACAGCGTTTCCCCTGCCATAAACCCTCTTACACTAGACTACTGCAACAGCGTTTCCCCTGCCATAAACCCTCACACTAGACTACTGCAACAGCGTTTCCCCTGCCATAAACCCTCTACACTAGACTACTGCAACAGCGTTTCCCCTGCCATAAACCCTCTTACACTAGACTACTGCAACAGCGTTTCCCCTGCCATAAACCCTCTTACACTAGACTACTGCAACAGCGTTTCCCCTGCCATAAACCCTCACACTAGACTACTGCAACAGCGTTTCCCCTGCCATAAACCCTCTTACACTAGACTACTGCAACAGCGTTTCCCCTGCCATAAACCCTCTTACACTAGACTACTGCAACAGCGTTTCCCCTGCCATAAACCCTCTTACACTAGACTACTGCAACAGCGTTTCCCCTGCCATAAACCCTCACACTAGACTACTGCAACAGCGTTTCCCCTGCCATAAACCCTCTTACACTAGACTACTGCAACAGCGTTTCCCCTGCCATAAACCCTCTTACACTAGACTACTGCAACAGCGTTTCCCCTGCCATAAACCCTCTCACACTAGACTACTGCAACAGCGTTTCCCCTGCCATAAACACTCTTACACTAGACTACTGCAACAGCGTTTCCCCTGCCATAAACCCTCTTACACTAGACTACTGCAACAGCGTTTCCCCTGCCATAAACCCTCTTACACTAGACTACTACAACAGCATTTCCCCTGCCATAAACCCTCACACTATACTACTGCAACAGCGTTTCCCCTGCCATAAACCATCTTACACTAGACTACTGCAACAGCGTTTCCCCTGCCATAAATCCTCTTACACTAGACTACTGCAACAGCGTTTCCCCTGCCATAAACCCTCTTACACTATACTACTGCAACAGTGTTTCCCCTGCCATAACCCCTCTTACACTAGACTACTGCAACAGCGTTTCCCCTGCCATAAACCCTCTTACACTAGACTACTGCAACAGCGTTTCCCCTGCCATAAACCCTCACACTAGACTACTACAACAGCGTTTCCCCTGCCATAAACCCTCACACTATACTACTGCAACAGCGTTTCCCCTGCCATAAACCCTCTTACACTAGACTACTGCAACAGCGTTTCCCCTGCCATAAACCCTCTTACACTAGACTACTGCAACAGCGTTTCCCCTGCCATAAACCCTCTTACACTAGATTACTGCAACAGCGTTTCCCCTGCCATAAACCCTCACACTAGACTACTGCAATAGCGTTTCCCCTGCCATAAACCCTCTTACACTAGACTACTGCAACAGCGTTTCCCCTGCCATAAACCCTCACACTAGACTACTGCAACAGCGTTTCCCCTGCCATAAACCCTCTTACACTAGACTACTGCAACAGCTTTTCCCCTGCCATAAACCCTCTTACACTAGACTACTGCAACAGCGTTTCCCCTGCCATAAACCCTCTTACACTAGACTACTGCAACAGCTTTTCCCCTGCCATAAACCCTCTTACACTAGACTACTGCAACAGCGTTTCCCCTGCCATAAACCCTCTTACACTAGACTACTGCAACAGCGTTTCCCCTGCCATAAACCCTCTTACACTAGACTACTGCAATAACGTTTCCCCTGCCATAACCCCGCTTACACTAGACTACTGCAACAGCGTTTCCCCTGCCATAAACCCTCACACTAGACTACTGCAACAGAGTTTCCCCTGCCATAACCCTTCTTACACTAGACTTCTGCAACAGCGTTTCCCCTGCCATAAACCCTCACACTAGACTACTGCAACAGCGTTTCCCCTGCCATAACCCCTCACACTAGACTACTGCTACAGTGTTTCCCCTGCCATAAACCCTCACACTAGACTTCTGCAACAGAGTTTCCCCTGCCATAAACCCTCTTACACTAGACTACTGCAACAGCGTTTCCCCTGCCATAAACCCTCACACTAGACTACTACAACAGCGTTTCCCCTGCCATAAACCCTCACACTAGACTACTGGAACAGCGTTTCCCCTGCCATAAACCCTCACACTAGACTACTGCAACAGCGTTTCCCCTGCCATAAACCCTCACACTAGACTACTGCAACAGCGTTTCCCCTGCCATAAACCCTCTTACACTAGACTACTGCAACAGCGTTTCCCCTGCCATAAACCCTCACACTAGACTACTGCAACAGCGTTTCCCCTGCCATAAACCCTCTTACACTAGACTACTGCAACAGCGTTTCCCCTGCCATAAACCCTCTTACACTAGACTACTGCAACAGCGTTTCCCCTGCCATAAACCCTCTACACTAGACTACTGCAACAGCGTTTCCCCTGCCATAAACCCTCTTACACTAGACTACTGCAACAGCGTTTCCCCTGCCATAAACCCTCTTACACTAGACTACTGCAACAGCGTTTCCCCTGCCATAAACCCTCTTACACTAGACTACTGCAACAGCGTTTCCCCTGCCATAAACCCTCACACTAGACTACTGCAACAGCGTTTCCCCTGCCATAAACCCTCTTACACTAGACTACTGCAACAGCGTTTCCCCTGCCATAAACCCTCTTACACTAGACTACTGCAACAGCGTTTCCCCTGCCATAAACCCTCACACTAGACTACTGCAACAGCGTTTCCCCTGCCATAAACCCTCTTACACTAGACTACTGCAACAGCGTTTCCCCTGCCATAAACCCTCACACTAGACTACTGCAACAGCGTTTCCCCTGCCATAAACCCTCTTACACTAGACTACTGCAACAGCGTTTCCCCTGCCATAAACCCTCACACTAGACTACTGCAACAGCGTTTCCCCTGCCATAAACCCTCTTACACTAGACTACTGCAACAGCGTTTCCCCTGCCATAAACCCTCTTACACTAGACTACTGCAACAGCGTTTCCCCTGCCATAAACCCTCTTACACTAGACTACTGCAACAGCGTTTCCCCTGCCATAAACCCTCACACTAGACTACTGCAACAGCGTTTCCCCTGCCATAAACCCTCTTACACTAGACTACTGCAACAGCGTTTCCCCTGCCATAAACCCTCTTACACTAGACTACTGCAACAGCGTTTCCCCTGCCATAAACCCTCTTACACTAGACTACTGCAACAGCGTTTCCCCTGCCATAAACCCTCTTACACTAGACTACTGCAACAGCGTTTCCCCTGCCATAAACCCTCACACTAGACTACTGCAACAGCGTTTCCCCTGCCATAAACCCTCACACTAGACTACTGCAACAGCGTTTCCCCTGCCATAAACCCTCACACTAGACTACTGCAACAGCGTTTCCCCTGCCATAAACCCTCTTACACTAGACTACTGCAACAGCGTTTCCCCTGCCATAAACCCTCACACTAGACTACTGCAACAGCGTTTCCCCTGCCATAAACCCTCACACTAGACTACTGCAACAGCGTTTCCCCTGCCATAAACCCTCTTACACTAGACTACTGCAACAGCGTTTCCCCTGCCATAAACCCTCTTACACTAGACTACTGCAACAGCGTTTCCCCTGCCATAAACCCTCACACTATACTACTGCAACAGCGTTTCCCCTGCCATAAACCCTCTTACACTAGACTACTGCAACAGCGTTTCCCCTGCCATAAACCCTCACACTAGACTACTGCAACAGCGTTTCCCCTGCCATAAACCCTCTTACACTAGACTACTGCAACAGCGTTTCCCCTGCCATAAACCCTCACACTAGACTACTGCAACAGCGTTTCCCCTGCCATAAACCCTCTTACACTAGACTACTGCAACAGCGTTTCCCCTGCCATAAACCCTCACACTAGACTACTGCAACAGCGTTTCCCCTGCCATAAACCCTCACACTAGACTACTGCAACAGCGTTTCCCCTGCCATAAACCCTCTTACACTAGACTACTGCAACAGCGTTTCCCCTGCCATAAACCCTCTTACACTAGACTACTGCAACAGCGTTTCCCCTGCCATAAACCCTCTTACACTAGACTACTGCAACAGCGTTTCCCCTGCCATAAACCCTCACACTAGACTACTGCAACAGCGTTTCCCCTGCCATAAACCCTCTTACACTAGACTACTGCAACAGCGTTTCCCCTGCCATAAACCCTCTTACACTAGACTACTGCAACAGCGTTTCCCCTGCCATAAACCCTCTTACACTAGACTACTGCAACAGCGTTTCCCCTGCCATAAACCCTCTTACACTAGACTACTGCAACAGCGTTTCCCCTGCCATAAACCCTCTTACACTAGACTACTGCAACAGCGTTTCCCCTGCCATAAACCCTCTTACACTAGACTACTGCAACAGCGTTTCCCCTGCCATAAACCCTCTTACACTAGACTACTGCAACAGCGTTTCCCCTGCCATAAACCCTCTTACACTAGACTACTGCAACAGCGTTTCCCCTGCCATAAACCCTCTTACACTAGACTACTGCAACAGCGTTTCCCCTGCCATAAACCCTCACACTAGACTACTGCAACAGCGTTTCCCCTGCCATAAACCCTCTTACACTAGACTACTGCAACAGCGTTTCCCCTGCCATAAACCCTCTTACACTAGACTACTGCAACAGCGTTTCCCCTGCCATAAACCCTCACACTAGACTACTGCAACAGTGTTTCCCCTGCCATAAACCCTCACACTAGACTACTGCAACAGCGTTTCCCCTGCCATAAACCCTCACACTAGACTACTGCAACAGCGTTTCCCCTGCCATAAACCCTCTTACACTAGACTACTGCAACAGCGTTTCCCCTGCCATAAACCCTCACACTAGACTACTGCAACAGCGTTTCCCCTGCCATAAACCCTCACACTAGACTACTGCAACAGCGTTTCCCCTGCCATAAACCCTCTTACACTAGACTACTGCAACAGCGTTTCCCCTGCCATAAACCCTCACACTAGACTACTGCAACAGCGTTTCCCCTGCCATAAACCCTCACACTAGACTACTGCAACAGCGTTTCCCCTGCCATAAACCCTCACACTAGACTACTGCAACAGCGTTTCCCCTGCCATAAACCCTCACACTAGACTACTGCAACAGCGTTTCCCCTGCCATAAACCCTCTTACACTAGACTACTGCAACAGCGTTTCCCCTGCCATAAACCCTCTTACACTAGACTACTGCAACAGCGTTTCCCCTGCCATAAACCCTCTTACACTAGACTACTGCAACAGCGTTTCCCCTGCCATAAACCCTCTTACACTAGACTACTGCAACAGCGTTTCCCCTGCCATAAACCCTCTTACACTAGACTACTGCAACAGCGTTTCCCCTGCCATAAACCCTCACACTAGACTACTGCAACAGCGTTTCCCCTGCCATAAACCCTCACACTAGACTACTGCAACAGCGTTTCCCCTGCCATAACCCCTCTTACACTAGACTACTGCAACAGCGTTTCCCCTGCCATAAACCCTCACACTAGACTACTGCAACAGCGTTTCCCCTGCCATAAACCCTCACACTAGACTACTGCAACAGCGTTTCCCCTGCCATAAACCCTCTTACACTAGACTACTGCAACAGCGTTTCCCCTGCCATAAACCCTCTTACACTAGACTACTGCAACAGCGTTTCCCCTGCCATAAACCCTCTTACACTAGACTACTGCAACAGCGTTTCCCCTGCCATAAACCCTCTTACACTAGACTACTGCAACAGCGTTTCCCCTGCCATAAACCCTCACACTAGACTACTGCAACAGCGTTTCCCCTGCCATAAACCCTCACACTAGACTACTGCAACAGCGTTTCCCCTGCCATAAACCCTCACACTAGACTACTGCAACAGCGTTTCCCCTGCCATAAACCCTCTTACACTAGACTACTGCAACAGTGTTTCCCCTGCCATAAACCCTCTTACACTAGACTACTGCAACAGCGTTTCCCCTGCCATAAACCCTCTTACACTAGACTACTGCAACAGCGTTTCCCCTGCCATAAACCCTCACACTAGACTACTGCAACAGCGTTTCCCCTGCCATAAACCCTCTTACACTAGACTACTGCAACAGCGTTTCCCCTGCCATAAACCCTCTTACACTAGACTACTGCAACAGCGTTTCCCCTGCCATAAACCCTCTTACACTAGACTACTGCAACAGCGTTTCCCCTGCCATAAACCCTCACACTAGACTACTGCAACAGCGTTTCCCCTGCCATAAACCCTCACACTAGACTACTGCAACAGCGTTTCCCCTGCCATAAACCCTCACACTAGACTACTGCAACAGCGTTTCCCCTGCCATAAACCCTCACACTAGACTACTGCAACAGCGTTTCCCCTGCCATAAACCCTCTTACACTAGACTACTGCAACAGCGTTTCCCCTGCCATAAACCCTCACACTAGACTACTGCAACAGCGTTTCCCCTGCCATAAACCCTCTTACACTAGACTACTGCAACAGCGTTTCCCCTGCCATAAACCCTCTTACACTAGACTACTGCAACAGCGTTTCCCCTGCCATAAACCCTCTTACACTAGACTACTGCAACAGCGTTTCCCCTGCCATAAACCCTCACACTAGACTACTGCAACAGCGTTTCCCCTGCCATAAACCCTCACACTAGACTACTGCAACAGCGTTTCCCCTGCCATAAACCCTCTTACACTAGACTACTGCAACAGCGTTTCCCCTGCCATAAACCCTCACACTAGACTACTGCAACAGCGTTTCCCCTGCCATAAACCCTCACACTAGACTACTGCAACAGCGTTTCCCCTGCCATAAACCCTCACACTAGACTACTGCAACAGCGTTTCCCCTGCCATAAACCCTCTTACACTAGACTACTGCAACAGCGTTTCCCCTGCCATAAACCCTCACACTAGACTACTGCAACAGCGTTTCCCCTGCCATAAACCCTCACACTAGACTACTGCAACAGTGTTTCCCCTGCCATAAACCCTCACACTAGACTACTGCAACAGCGTTTCCCCTGCCATAAACCCTCACACTAGACTACTGCAACAGCGTTTCCCCTGCCATAAACCCTCACACTAGACTACTGCAACAGCGTTTCCCCTGCCATAAACCCTCACACTAGACTACTGCAACAGCGTTTCCCCTGCCATAAACCCTCTTACACTAGACTACTGCAACAGCGTTTCCCCTGCCATAAACCCTCTTACACTAGACTACTGCAACAGAGTTTCCCCTGCCATAAACCCTCACACTAGACTACTGCAACAGCGTTTCCCCTGCCATAAACCCTCACACTAGACTACTGCAACAGCGTTTCCCCTGCCATAAACCCTCACACTAGACTACTGCAACAGCGTTTCCCCTGCCATAAACCCTCTTACACTAGACTACTGCAACAGCGTTTCCCCTGCCATAAACCCTCACACTAGACTACTGCAACAGCGTTTCCCCTGCCATAAACCCTCTTACACTAGACTACTGCAACAGCGTTTCCCCTGCCATAAACCCTCTTACACTAGACTACTGCAACAGTGTTTCCCCTGCCATAAACCCTCTTACACTAGACTACTGCAACAGCGTTTCCCCTGCCATAAACCCTCACACTAGACTACTGCAACAGCGTTTCCCCTGCCATAAACCCTCTACACTAGACTACTGCAACAGCGTTTCCCCTGCCATAAACCCTCACACTAGACTACTGCAACAGCGTTTCCCCTGCCATAAACCCTCACACTAGACTACTGCAACAGCGTTTCCCCTGCCATAACCCCTCTTACACTAGACTACTGCAACAGCGTTTCCCCTGCCATAAACCCTCACACTAGACTACTGCAACAGCGTTTCCCCTGCCATAAACCCTCACACTAGACTACTGCAACAGCGTTTCCCCTGCCATAACCCCTCACACTAGACTACTGCAACAACGTTTCCCCTGCCATAAACCCTCTTACACTAGACTACTGCAACAGCGTTTCCCCTGCCATAAACCCTCTTACACTAGACTACTGCAACAGCGTTTCCCCTGCCATAAACCCTCACACTAGACTACTGCAACAGCGTTTCCCCTGCCATAAACCCTCACACTAGACTACTGCAACAGTGTTTCCCCTGCCATAAACCCTCACACTAGACTACTGCAACAGCGTTTCCCCTGCCATAAACCCTCTTACACTAGACTACTGCAACAGCGTTTCCCCTGCCATAAACCCTCACACTAGACTACTGCAACAGCGTTTCCCCTGCCATAAACCCTCACACTAGACTACTGCAACAGCGTTTCCCCTGCCATAAACCCTCACACTAGACTACTGCAACAGCGTTTCCCCTGCCATAAACCCTCTACACTAGACTACTGCAACAGCGTTTCCCCTGCCATAAACCCTCTTACACTAGACTACTGCAACAGCGTTTCCCCTGCCATAAACCCTCACACTAGACTACTGCAACAGTGTTTCCCCTGCCATAAACCCTCACACTAGACTACTGCAACAGCGTTTCCCCTGCCATAAACCCTCACACTAGACTACTGCAACAGCGTTTCCCCTGCCATAAACCCTCACACTAGACTACTGCAACAGCGTTTCCCCTGCCATAAACCCTCTTACACTAGACTACTGCAACAGTGTTTCCCCTGCCATAAACCCTCACACTAGACTACTGCAACAGCGTTTCCCCTGCCATAAACCCTCACACTAGACTACTGCAACAGCGTTTCCCCTGCCATAAACCCTCACACTAGACTACTGCAACAGCGTTTCCCCTGCCATAAACCCTCACACTAGACTACTGCAACAGCGTTTCCCCTGCCATAAACCCTCTTACACTAGACTACTGCAACAGCGTTTCCCCTGCCATAAACCCTCACACTAGACTACTGCAACAGCGTTTCCCCTGCCATAAACCCTCTTACACTAGACTACTGCAACAGTGTTTCCCCTGCCATAAACCCTCTTACACTAGACTACTGCAACAGCGTTTCCCCTGCCATAAACCCTCTTACACTAGACTACTGCAACAGCGTTTCCCCTGCCATAAACCCTCACACTAGACTACTGCAACAGCGTTTCCCCTGCCATAAACCCTCACACTAGACTACTGCAACAGCGTTTCCCCTGCCATAAACCCTCTTACACTAGACTACTGCAACAGCGTTTCCCCTGCCATAAACCCTCACACTAGACTACTGCAACAGCGTTTCCCCTGCCATAAACCCTCACACTAGACTACTGCAACAGCGTTTCCCCTGCCATAAACCCTCACACTAGACTACTGCAACAGCGTTTCCCCTGCCATAAACCCTCTTACACTAGACTACTGCAACAGCGTTTCCCCTGCCATAAACCCTCACACTAGACTACTGCAACAGCGTTTCCCCTGCCATAAACCCTCACACTAGACTACTGCAACAGCGTTTCCCCTGCCATAAACCCTCACACTAGACTACTGCAACAGCGTTTCCCCTGCCATAAACCCTCTTACACTAGACTACTGCAACAGCGTTTCCCCTGCCATAAACCCTCTTACACTAGACTACTGCAACAGCGTTTCCCCTGCCATAAACCCTCACACTAGACTACTGCAACAGCGTTTCCCCTGCCATAAACCCTCACACTAGACTACTGCAACAGCGTTTCCCCTGCCATAAACCCTCTTACACTAGACTACTGCAACAGCGTTTCCCCTGCCATAAACCCTCTTACACTAGACTACTGCAACAGCGTTTCCCCTGCCATAAACCCTCACACTAGACTACTGCAACAGCGTTTCCCCTGCCATAAACCCTCTTACACTAGACTACTGCAACAGCGTTTCCCCTGCCATAAACCCTCTTACACTAGACTACTGCAACAGCGTTTCCCCTGCCATAAACCCTCTTACACTAGACTACTGCAACAGCGTTTCCCCTGCCATAAACCCTCACACTAGACTACTGCAACAGCGTTTCCCCTGCCATAAACCCTCACACTAGACTACTGCAACAGCGTTTCCCCTGCCATAAACCCTCACACTAGACTACTGCAACAGCGTTTCCCCTGCCATAAACCCTCACACTAGACTACTGCAACAGCGTTTCCCCTGCCATAAACCCTCTTACACTAGACTACTGCAACAGCGTTTCCCCTGCCATAAACCCTCACACTAGACTACTGCAACAGCGTTTCCCCTGCCATAAACCCTCACACTAGACTACTGCAACAGCGTTTCCCCTGCCATAACCCCTCACACTAGACTACTGCAACAGCGTTTCCCCTGCCATAAACCCTCTTACACTAGACTACTGCAACAGCGTTTCCCCTGCCATAAACCCTCTTACACTAGACTACTGCAACAGCGTTTCCCCTGCCATAACCCCTCACACTAGACTACTGCAACAGTGTTTCCCCTGCCATAAACCCTCACACTAGACTACTGCAACAGCGTTTCCCCTGCCATAACCCCTCACACTAGACTACTGCAACAGCGTTTCCCCTGCCATAACCCCTCTTACACTAGACTACTGCAACAGCGTTTCCCCTGCCATAACCCCTCACACTAGACTACTGCAACAGCGTTTCCCCTGCCATAAACCCCTCACACTAGACTACTGCAACAGCGTTTCCCCTGCCATAAACCCTCTTACACTAGACTACTGCAACAGCGTTTCCCCTGCCATAAACCCTCTTACACTTGACTACTGCAACAGCGTTTCCCCTGCCATAACCCCTCACACTAGACTACTGCAACAATGTTTCCCCTGCCATAAACCCTCACACTAGACTACTGCAACAGTGTTTCCCCTGCCATAACCCCTCACACTAGACTACTGCAACAGTGTTTACAGTGCCATAAACCCTCACACTAGACTACTGCAACAGCGTTTCCCCTGCCATAAACCCTCACACTGGACTACTGCAACAGTGTTTCCAGTGCCATAAACCCTCACACTAGACTACTGCAACTGCGTTTCCCCTGCCATAAACCCTCACACTAGACTACTGCAACAGCGTTTCCCCTGCCATAAACCCTCACACTAGACTACTGCAACAGCGTTTCCCCTGCCATAAACCCTCACACTAGACTACTGCAACACCGTTTCCCCTGCCATAAACCCTCACACTATACTACTGCAACAGCGTTTCCTCTGCCATAACCCCTCTTACACTAGACTACTGCAACAGCGTTTCCCCTGCCATAAACCCTCTTACACTAGACTACTGCAACAGAGTTTCCCCTGCCATAAACCCTCACACTATACTACTGCAACAGCGTTTCCCCTGCCATAAACCCTCACACTATACTACTGCAACAGCGTTTCCCCTGGCATAAACCCTCACACTAGACTACTGCAACAGCGTTTCCCCTGCCATAAACCCTCTTACACTAGACTACTGCAACAGTGTTTCCCCTGCCTTAAACCCTCTTACACTAGACTACTGGAACAGCGTTTCCCCTGCCATAAACCCTCACACTAGACTACTGCAACAGCGTTTCCCCTGCCATAAACCCTCACACTAGACTACTGCAACAGTGTTTCCCCTGCCATAAACCCTCACACTAGACTACTGCAACAGCGTTTCCCCTGCCATAACCCCTCTTACACTAGACTACTGCAACAGTGTTTCCCCTGCAATAACCCCTCACACTAGACTACTGCAACAGCGTTTCCCCTGCCATAAACCCTCACACTAGACTACTGCAAGAGCGTTTCCCCTGCCATAACCCCTCACACTAGACTACTGCAACAACGTTTCCACTGCCATAAACCCTCTTACACTAGACTACTGCAACAGCGTTTCCCCTGCCATAAACCCTCTTACACTTGACTACTGCAACAGCGTTTCCCCTGCCATAACCCCTCACACTAGACTACTGCAACAATGTTTCCCCTGCCATAAACCCTCACACTAGACTACTGCAACAGTGTTTCCCCTGCCATAACCCCTCACACTAGACTACTGCAACAGTGTTTACAGTGCCATAAACCCTCACACTAGACTACTGCAACAGCGTTTCCCCTGCCATAAACCCTCACACTGGACTACTGCAACAGTGTTTCCAGTGCCATAAACCCTCACACTAGACTACTGCAACTGCGTTTCCCCTGCCATAAACCCTCACACTAGACTACTGCAACAGCGTTTCCCCTGCCATAAACCCTCTTACACTAGACTACTGCAACAGCGTTTCCCCTGCCATAAACCCTCTTACACTTGACTACTGCAACAGCGTTTCCCCTGCCATAACCCCTCACACTAGACTACTGCAACAATGTTTCCCCTGCCATAAACCCTCACACTAGACTACTGCAACAGTGTTTCCCCTGCCATAACCCCTCACACTAGACTACTGCAACAGTGTTTACAGTGCCATAAACCCTCACACTAGACTACTGCAACAGCGTTTCCCCTGCCATAAACCCTCACACTGGACTACTGCAACAGTGTTTCCAGTGCCATAAACCCTCACACTAGACTACTGCAACTGCGTTTCCCCTGCCATAAACCCTCACACTAGACTACTGCAACAGCGTTTCCCCTGCCATAAACCCTCACACTAGACTACTGCAACAGCGTTTCCCCTGCCATAAACCCTCACACTAGACTACTGCAACACCGTTTCCCCTGCCATAAACCCTCACACTATACTACTGCAACAGCGTTTCCTCTGCAATAACCCCTCTTACACTAGACTACTGCAACAGCGTTTCCCCTGCCATAAACCCTCTTACACTAGACTACTGCAACAGAGTTTCCCCTGCCATAAACCCTCTTACATTAGACTACTGCAACAGCGTTTCCCCTGCCATAACCCCTCTTACACTAGACTACTGCAACAGCGTTTCCCCTGCCATAACCCCTCTTACACTAGACTACTGCAACAGCGTTTCCCCTGCCATAAACCCTCACACTAGACTACTGCAACAGCGTTTCCCCTGCCATAACCCCTCTTACACTAGACTACTGCAACAGCGTTTCCCCTGCCATAACCCCTCTTACACTAGACTACTGCAACAGCGTTTCCCCTGCCATAAACCCTCACACTAGACTACTGCAACAGCGTTTCCCCTGCCATAAACCCTCACACTAGACTACTACAACAGCGTTACCCCTGCCATAAACCCTCACACTAGACTTCTGCAACAGCGTTTCCCCTGCCATAAACCCTCTTACACTAGACTACTGCAACAGTGTTTCCCCTGCCATAAACCCTCTTACACTAGACTACTGCAACAGCGTTTCCCCTACCATAAACCCTCTTACACTAGACTACTGCAACAGCGTTTCACCTGCCATAACCCCTCTTACACTTGACTACTGCAACAGCGTTTCCCTTGCCATAAACCCTCACACTAGACTACTGCAACAGCGTTTCCCCTGCCATAACCCCTCACACTAGACTACTGCAACAGTGTTTCCCCTGCTATAACCCCTCTTACACTAGACTACTGCAACAGTGTTTCCCCTGCCATAACCCCTCACACTAGACTACCGCAACAATGTTTCCCCTGCCATAAACCCTCACACTAGACTACTGCAACAGTGTTTCCCCTGCCATAACCCCTCACACTAGACTACTGCAACAGTGTTTACAGTGCCATAAACCCTCACACTAGACTACTGCAACAGCGTTTCCCCTGCCATAAACCCTCACACTGGACTACTGCAACAGTGTTTCCAGTGCCATAAACCCTCACACTAGACTACTGCAACTGCGTTTCCCCTGCCATAAACCCTCACACTAGACTACTGCAACAGTGTTTCCCCTGCCATAAACCCTCACACTAGACTACTGCAACAGAGTTTCCCCTGCCATAAACCCTCACACTATACTACTGCAACAGCGTTTCCCCTGCCATAAACCCTCACACTATACTACTGCAACAGCGTTTCCCCTGCCATAAACCCTCACACTAGACTACTGCAACAGCGTTTCCCCTGCCATAAACCCTCTTACACTAGACTACTGCAACAGTGTTTCCCCTGCCATAAACCCTCACACTAGACTACTGCAACAGCGTTACCCCTGCCATAAACCCTCTTACACTAGACTACTGCAACAGCGTTTCCCCTGCCATAAACCCTCTTACACTAGACTACTGCAACAGTGTTTCCCCTGCCTTAAACCCTCTTACACTAGACTACTGGAACAGCGTTTCCGCTGCCATAAACCCTCACACTAGACTACTGCAACAGCGTTTCCCCTGCCATAAACCCTCACACTAGACTACTGCAACAGTGTTTCCCCTGCCATAAACCCTCACACTAGACTACTGCAACAGCGTTTCCCCTGCCATAACCCCTCTTACACTAGACTACTGCAACAGTGTTTCCCCTGCCATAACCCCTCACACTAGACTACTGCAACAGCGTTTCCCCTGCCATAAACCCTCACACTAGACTACTGCAAGAGCGTTTCCCCTGCCATAACCCCTCACACTAGACTACTGCAACAACGTTTCCACTGCCATAAACCCTCTTACACTAGACTACTGCAACAGCGTTTCCCCTGCCATAAACCCTCTTACACTTGACTACTGCAACAGCGTTTCCCCTGCCATAACCCCTCACACTAGACTACTGCAACAATGTTTCCCCTGCCATAAACCCTCACACTAGACTACTGCAACAGTGTTTCCCCTGCCATAACCCCTCACACTAGACTACTGCAACAGTGTTTACAGTGCCATAAACCCTCACACTAGACTACTGCAACAGCGTTTCCCCTGCCATAAACCCTCACACTGGACTACTGCAACAGTGTTTCCAGTGCCATAAACCCTCACACTAGACTACTGCAACTGCGTTTCCCCTGCCATAAACCCTCACACTAGACTACTGCAACAGCGTTTCCCCTGCCATAAACCCTCACACTAGACTACTGCAACAGCGTTTCCCCTGCCATAAACCCTCACACTAGACTACTGCAACACCGTTTCCCCTGCCATAAACCCTCACAGTATACTACTGCAACAGCGTTTCCTCTGCAATAACCCCTCTTACACTAGACTACTGCAACAGCGTTTCCCCTGCCATAAACCCTCTTACACTAGACTACTGCAACAGAGTTTCCCCTGCCATAAACCCTCTTACATTAGACTACTGCAACAGCGTTTCCCCTGCCATAACCCCTCTTACACTAGACTACTGCAACAGCGTTTCCCCTGCCATAACCCCTCTTACACTAGACTACTGCAACAGCGTTTCCCCTGCCATAAACCCTCACACTAGACTACTGCAACAGCGTTTCCCCTGCCATAACCCCTCTTACACTAGACTACTGCAACAGCGTTTCCCCTGCCATAACCCCTCTTACACTAGACTACTGCAACAGCGTTTCCCCTGCCATAAACCCTCACACTAGACTACTGCAACAGCGTTTCCCCTGCCATAAACCCTCACACTAGACTACTACAACAGCGTTACCCCTGCCATAAACCCTCACACTAGACTTCTGCAACAGCGTTTCCCCTGCCATAAACCCTCTTACACTAGACTACTGCAACAGCGTTTCCCCTGCCATAAACCCTCTTACACTAGACTACTGCAACAGCGTTTCACCTGCCATAAACCCTCTTACACTAGACTACTGCAACAGCGTTTCCCCTGCAATAAACCCTCTTACACTAGACTACTGCAACAGCGTTTCCCCCGCCATAAACCCTCACACTAGACTACTGCAACAGCGTTTCCCCTGCCATAACCCCTCTTACAATCGACTACTGCAACAGCGTTTCCCCTGCCATAACCCCTCTTACACTAGACTACTGCAACAGCGTTTCCCCTGCCATAAACCCTCACACTAGACTACTGCAACAGCGTTTCCCCTGCCATAACCCCTCACACTAGACTACTGCAACAGCGTTTCCCCTGCCATAAACCCTCTTACACTAGACTACTGCAACAGCGTTTCCCCTGCCATAAACCCTCTTACACTACACTACTGCAACAGTGTTTCCCCTGCCATAAACCCTCACACTAGACTACTGCAACAGCGTTTCCCCTGCCATAAACCCTCACACTAGACTACTGCAACAGCGTTTCCCCTGCCATAAACCCTCACACTAGACTACTGCAACAGCGTTTCCCTGCCATAAACCCTCTTACACTAGACTACTGCAACAGCGTTTCCCCTGCCATAAACCCTCTTACACTACACTACTGCAACAGCGTTTCCCCTGCCATAAACCCTCACACTAGACTACTGCAACAGCGTTTATCCTGCCATAACCCCTCTTACACTAGACTACTGCAAAAGCGTTTCCCCTGCCATAAACCCTCACACTAGACTACTGCAACAGCGTTTCCCCTGCCATAACCCCTCTTACACTAGACTACTGCAACAGTGTTTCCAGTGCCATAAACCCTCACACTAGACTACTGCAACAGCGTTTCCCCTGCCATAAACCCTCACACTAGACTACTGCAACAGCGTTTCCCCTGCCATAACCCCTCTTACACTAGACTACTGCAACAGCGTTTCCCCTGCCATAACCCCTCTTACACTAGACTACTGCAACAGCATTTCCCCTGCCATAAACCCTCACACTAGACTACAGCAACAGCGTTTCCCCTGCCATAAACCCTCTTACACTAGACTACTGCAACAGTGTTTCCCCTGCCATAAACCCTCACACTAGACTACAGCAACAGCGTTTCCTCTGCCATAAACCCTCTTACACTAGACTACTGCAACAGTGTTTCCCCTGCCATAAACCCTCACACTAGACTACTGCAATAGCATTTCCCCTGCCATAAACCCTCTTACACTAGACTACTGCAACAGCGTTTCCCCTGCCATAACCCCTCTTACACTAGACTTCTGCAACAGTGTTTCCCCTGCCATAACCCCTCACACTAGACTACTGCAACAGCGTTTCCCCTGCCATAAACCCTCACACTAGACTACTGCAACAGCGTTTCCCCTGCCATAAACCCTCACACTAGACTACTGCAACAGTGTTTCCCCTGCCATAACCCCTCACACTAGACTACTGCAACAGCGTTTCCCCTGCCATAAACCCTCACCCTAGACTACTGCAACAGTGTTTCCCCTGCCATAACCCCTCACACTAGACTACAGCAACAGCGTTTCCTCTGCCATAACCCCTCTTACACTTGACTACTGCAACAGCGTTACCCCTGCCATAAACCCTCACACTAGACTACTACAACAGCGTTACCCCTGCCATAAACCCTCACACTAGACTTCTGCAACAGCGTTTCCCCTGCCATAAACCCTCTTACACTAGACTACTGCAACAGCGTTTCCTCTGCCATAAACCCTCTTACACTAGACTACTGCAACAGCGTTACCCCTGCCATAACCCCTCTTACACTAGACTACTGCAACAGCGTTTCCCCTGCCATAAACCCTCTTACACTAGACTACTGCAACAGCGTTTCCCCTGCCATAAACCCTCACACTAGACTACTGCAACAGCGTTTCACCTGCCATAACCCCTCTTACACTTGACTACTGCAACAGCGTTTCCCCTGCCATAAACCCTCTTACACTACACTACTGCAACAGCGTTTCCCCTGCCATAAACCCTCACACTAGACTACTGCAACAGCGTTTCACCTGCCATAACCCCTCTTACACTAGACTACTGCAACAGCGTTTCCCCTGCCATAAACCCTCTTACACTAGACTACTGCAACAGCGTTTCACCTGCCATAACCCCTCTTACACTAGACTACTGCAACAGCGTTTCCCCTGCCATAAACCCTCTTACACTAGACTACTGCAACAGCGTTTCCCCTGCCATAAACCCTCTTACACTAGACTACTGCAACAGCGTTTCCCCTGCCATAACCCCTCTTACACTAGACTACTGCAACAGCATTTCCCCTGCCATAAACCCTCACACTAGACTACAGCAACAGCGTTTCCCCTGCCATAAACCCTCTTACGCTAGACTACTGAAACAGCATTTCCCCTGCCATAAACCCTCTTACACTAGACTACTGCAACAGCGTTTCCCCTGCCATAAACCCTCACACTAGACTACTGCAACAACGTTTCCCCTGCCATAACCCCTCTTACACTAGACTACTGCAACAGCGTTTCCTCTGCCATAACCCCTCTTACACTAGACTACTGCAACAGCGTTTCCCCTGCCATAAACCCTCTTACACTAGACTACTGCAACAGCGTTTCCCCTGCCATAAACCCTCTTACACTAGACTACTGCAACAGCGTTACCCCTGCCATAACCCCTCTTACACTAGACTACTGCAACAGCGTTTCCCCTGCCATAACCCCTCTTACACTAGACTACTGCAACAGCGTTTCCCCTGCCATAAACCCTCACACTAGACTACTGCAACAGCGTTTCCCCTGCCATAACCCCTCTTACACTAGACTACTGCAACAGCGTTTCCCCTGCCATAAACCCTCACACTAGACTACTGCAACAGCGTTTCCCCTGCCATAAACCCTCACACTAGACTACTACAACAGCGTTACCCCTGCCATAAACCCTCACACTAGACTACTGCAACAGTGTTTCCCCTGCCATAAACCCCTCACACTAGACTACTGCAACAGCGTTTCCCCTGCCATAAACCCTCACACTAGACTACTGCAACAGCGTTTCCCCTGCCATAACCCCTCACACTAGACTACTGCAACAGCGTTTCCCCTGCCATAAACCCTCTTACACTACACTACTGCAACAGCGTTTCCCCTGCCATAACCCCTCACACTAGACTACTGCAACAGCGTTTCCCCTGCCATAACCCCTCACACTAGACTACTGCAACAGCGTTTCCCCTGCCATAAACCCTCACACTAGACTACTGCAACAGCGTTTCCCCTGCCATAAACCCTCACACTAGACTACTGCAACAGCGTTTCCCCTGCCATAACCCCTCTTACACTAGACTACTGCAACAGTGTTTCCCCTGCTATAACCCCTCTTACACAAGACTACTGCAACAGCGTTTCCCCTGCCATAAACCCTCTTACACTAGACTACTGCAACAGTGTTTCCCCTGCCATAAACCCTCACACTAGACTACTGCAACAGTGTTACCCCTGCCATAAACCCTCTTACACTACACTACTGCAACAGTGTTTCCCCTGCCATAAACCCTCTTACACTAGACTACTGCAACAACGTTTCCCCTGCCATAAACCCTCTTACACTAGACTACTGCAACAACGTTTCCCCTGCCATAAACCCTCTTACACTAGACTACTGCATCAGCGTTTCCCCTGCCATAACCCCTCACACTAGACTACTGCAACAGCGTTTCCCCTGCCATAACCCCTCTTACACTCGACTACTGCAACAGCGTTTCCCCTGCCATAAACCCTCACACTAGACTACTGCAACAGCGTTTCCCCTGCCATAAACCCTCACACTAGACTACTGCAACAGCGTTTCCCCTGCCATAAACCCTCACACTAGACTACTGCAACAGCGTTTCCCCTGCCATAACCCCTCACACTAGACTACTGCAACAGCGTTTCCCCTGCCATAAACCCTCTTACACTAGACTACTGCAACAGCGTTTCCCCTGCCATAAACCCTCACACTAGACCACTGCAACAGCGTTTCCCCTGCCATAAACCCTCACACTAGACTACTGCAACAGCGTTTCCCCTGCCATAAACCCTCTTACACTAGACTACTGCAACAGCGTTTCCCCTGCCATAAACCCTCACACTAGACTACTGCAACAGCGTTTCCCCTGCCATAAACCCTCACACTAGACTACTGCTACAGTGTTTCCCCTGCCATAAACCCTCTTACACTAGACTAATGCAACAGCGTTTCCCCTGCCATAAACCCTCATACTAGACTACTGCAACAGCGTTACCCCTGCCATAAACCCTCACACTAGACTACTACAACAGCGTTACCCCTGCCATAAACCCTCACACTAGACTTCTGCAACAGCGTTTCCCCTGCCATAACCCCTCTTACACTAGACTACTGCAACAGTGTTTCCCCTGCCATAAACCCTCTTACACTAGACTACTGCAACAGCGTTTCCCCTGCCATAAACCCTCTTACACTACACTACTGCAACAGCGTTTCCCCTGCCATAAACCCTCACACTAGACTACTGCAACAGCGTTTCACCTGCCATAACCCCTCTTACACTTGACTACTGCAACAGCGTTTCCCCTGCCATAAACCCTCACACTAGACTACTGCAACAGCGTTTCCCCTGCCATAACCCCTCTTACACTAGACTACTGCAACAGTGTTTCCAGTGCCATAAACCCTCACACTAGACTACTGCAACAGCGTTTCCCCTGCCATAAACCCTCACACTAGACTACTGCAACAGCGTTTCCCCTGCCATAACCCCTCTTACACTAGACTACTGCAACAGCGTTTCCCCTGCCATAAGCCCTCACACTAGACTACTGCAACAGCGTTTCCCCTGCCATAAGCCCTCACACTAGACTACTGCAACAGCATTTCCCCTGCCATAAACCCTCACACGACTACAGCAACAGCGTTTCCCCTGCCATAAACCCTCTTACGCTAGACTACTGAAACAGCATTTCCCCTGCCATAAACCCTCTTACACTAGACTACTGCAACAGCATTTCCCCTGCCATAAACCCTCACACTAGACTACTGCAACAGTGTTTCCCCTGCCATAAACCCTCTTACGCTAGACTACTGAAACAGCATTTCCCCTGCCATAAACCCTCTTACACTAGACTACTGCAACAGTGTTTCCCCTGCCATAAACCCTCACACTATACTACTGCAACAGCGTTTCCCCTGCCATAACCCCTCTTAAACTAGACTACTGCAACAATGTTTCCCCTGCCATAAACCCTCTTACACTAGACTACTGCAACAGAGTTTCCCCTGCCATAAACCCTCACACTAGACTACAGCAACAGCGTTTCCTCTGCCATAAACCCTCTTACGCTAGACTACTGAAACAGCATTTCCCCTGCCATAAACCCTCTTACACTAGACTACTGCAACAGTGTTTCCCCTGCCATAAACCCTCACACTAGACTACAGCAACAGCGTTTCCTCTGCCATAACCCCTCTTACACTTGACTACTGCAACAGCGTTACCCCTGCCATAAACCCTCACACTAGACTACAACAACAGCGTTACCCCTGCCATAAACCCTCACACTAGACTTCTGCAACAGCGTTTCCCCTGCCATAAACCCTCTTACACTAGACTACTGCAACAGCGTTACCCCTGCCATAGACCCTCACACTAGACTTCTGCAACAGCGTTTCCCCTGCCATAAACCCTCTTACACTAGACTACTGCAACAGCGTTTCCCCTGCCATAAACCCTCTTACACTAGACTACTGCAACAGTGTTACCCCTGCCATAAACCCTCTTACACTAGACTACTGCAACAGCGTTTCCCCTGCCATAAACCCTCTTACACTACACTACTGCAACAGCGTTTCCCCTGCCATAAACCCTCACACTAGACTACTGCAACAGCGTTTCCCCTGCCATAAACCCTCACACTAGACTACTGCAACAGCGTTTCCCCTGCCATAAACCCTCACACTAGACTACTGCAACAGCGTTTCCCCTGCCATAACCCCTCACACTAGACTACTGCAACAGCGTTTCCCCTGCCATAAACCCTCACACTAGACTACTGCAACAGCGTTTCCCCTGCCATAACCCCTCACACTAGACTACTGCAACAGCGTTTCCCCTGCCATAAACCCTCTTACACTACACTACTGCAACAGCGTTTCCCCTGCCATAAACCCTCACACTAGACTACTGCAACAGCGTTTCCCCTGCCATAACCCCTCACACTAGACTACTGCAACAGCGTTTCCCCTGCCATAAACCCTCACACTAGACTACTGCAACAGCGTTTCCCCTGCCATAAACCCTCACACTAGACTACTGCAACAGCGTTTCCCCTGCCATAACCCCTCTTACACTAGACTACTGCAACAGTGTTTCCCCTGCTATAACCCCTCTTACACTAGACTACTGCAACAGCGTTTCCCCTGCCATAAACCCTCTTACACTAGACTACTGCAACAGTGTTTCCCCTGCCATAAACCCTCTTACACTACACTACTGCAACAGTGTTTCCAGTGCCATAAACCCTCTTACACTAGACTACTGCAACAGTGTTTCCCCTGCCATAACCCCTCTTACACTAGACTACTGCAACAGTGTTTCCCCTGCCATAAACCCTCTTACACTACACTACTGCAACAGTGTTTCCCCTGCCATAAACCCTCACACTAGACTACTGCAACAGCGTTTCCCCTGCCATAACCCCTCTTACACTAGACTACTGCAACAGCGTTTCCCCTGCCATAACCCCTCACACTAGACTACTGCAACAGCGTTTCCCCTGCCATAAACCCTCACACTAGACTACTGCAACAATGTTTCCCCTGCCATAAACCCTCTTACACTAGACTACTGCAACAGCGTTTCCCCTGCCATAAACCCTCACACTAGACTACTGCAACAGCGTTTCCCCTGCAATAACCCCTCACACTAGACTACTGCAACAACGTTTCCCCTGCCATAAACCCACACACTAGACTACTGCAACAGTGTTTCCCCTGCCATAACCCCTCACACTAGACTACTGCAACAGCGTTTCCCCTGCCATAACCCCTCACACTAGACTACTGCAACAGCGTTTCCCCTGCCATAACCCCTCTTACACTAGACTACTGCAACAGCGTTTCCCCTGCCATAACCCCTCACACTAGACTACTGCAACAGCGTTTCCCCTGCCATAAACCCTCACACTAGACTACTGCAACAGCGTTTCCCCTGCCATAACCCCTCACACTAGACTACTGCAACAGCGTTTCCCCTGCCATAAACCCTCTTACACTACACTACTGCAACAGCGTTTCCCCTGCCATAAACCCTCACACTAGACTACTGCAACAGCGTTTCCCCTGCCATAACCCCTCACACTAGACTACTGCAACAGCGTTTCCCCTGCCATAAACCCTCACACTAGACTACTGCAACAGCGTTTCCCCTGCCATAAACCCTCACACTAGACTACTGCAACAGCGTTTCCCCTGCCATAACCCCTCTTACACTAGACAACTGCAACAGTGTTTCCCCTGCTATAACCCCTCTTACACTAGACTACTGCAACAGCGTTTCCCCTGCCATAAACCCTCTTACACTAGACTACTGCAACAGTGTTTCCCCTGCCATAAACCCTCACACTAGACTACTGCAACAGTGTTACCCCTGCCATAAACCCTCTTACACTACACTACTGCAACAGCGTTTCCCCTGCCATAAACCCTCTTACACTAGACTACTGCAACAGCGTTACCCCTGCCATAAACCCTCTTACACTAGACTACTGCAACAGTGTTTCCCCTGCCATAAACCCTCTTACACTAGACTACTGCAACAGTGTTTCCCCTGCCATAAACCCTCTTACACTACACTACTGCAACAGCGTTTCCCCTGCCATAAACCCTTTTACACTAGACTACTGCAACAGCGTTTCCCCTGCCATAACCCCTCACACTAGTCTACTGCAACAGCGTTTCCCCTGCCATAAACCCTCACACTAGACTACTGCAACAATGTTTCCTCTGCCATAAACCCTCTTACACTAGACTACTGCAACAGCGTTTCCCCTGCCATAAACCCTCACACTAGACTACTGCAACAGCGTTTCCCCTGCAATAACCCCTCACACTAGACTACTGCAACAACGTTTCCCCTGCCATAAACCCACACACTAGACTACTGCAACAGTGTTTCCCCTGCCATAACCCCTCTTACACTAGACTTCTGCAACAGCGTTTCCCCTGCCATAAACCCTCTTACACTAGACTACTGCAACAGTGTTTCCCCTGCCATAAACCCTCTTACACTAGACTACTGCAACAGCGTTTCCCCTGCCATAAACCCTCTTACACTAGACTACTGCAACAGTGTTTCCCCTGCCATAAACCCTCACACTAGACTACAGCAACAGCGTTTCCTCTGCCATAACCCCTCTTACACTAGACTACTGCAACAACGTTTCCCCTGCCATAAACCCTCTTACACTAGACTACTGCAACAGCGTTTCCCCTGCCATAACCCCTCTTACACTAGACTACTGCAACAACGTTTCCCCTGCCATAAACCCTCTTACACTAGACTACTGCATCAGCGTTTCCCCTGCCATAACCCCTCACACTAGACTACTGCAACAGCGTTTCCCCTGCCATAACCCCTCTTACACTAGACTACTGCAACAGCGTTTCCCCTGCCATAAACCCTCACACTAGACTACTGCAACAGCGTTTCCCCTGCCATAAACCCTCTTACACTAGACTACTGCAACAGTGTTTCCCCTGCCATAAACCCTCTTACACTAGACTACTGCAACAGCGTTTCCCCTGCCATAACCCCTCTTACACTAGACTACTGCAACAGTGTTTCCCCTGCCATAAACCCTCTTACACTAGACTACTGCAACAGCGTTTCCCCTGCCATAAACCCTCTTACACTACACTACTGCAACAGCGTTTCCCCTGCCATAAACCCTCACACTAGACTACTGCAACAGCGTTTCCCCTGCCATAACCCCTCACACTAGACTACTGCAACAGCGTTTCCCCTGCCATAAACCCTCACACTAGACTACTGCAACAGCGTTTCCCCTGCCATAAACCCTCACACTAGACTACTGCAACAGCGTTTCCCCTGCCATAACCCCTCTTACACTAGACTACTGCAACAGTGTTTCCCCTGCTATAACCCCTCTTACACTAGACTACTGCAACAGCGTTTCCCCTGCCATAAACCCTCTTACACTAGACTACTGCAACAGCGTTTCCCCTGCCATAAACCCTCTTACACTACACTACTGCAACAGTGTTTCCCCTGCCATAAACCCTCTTACACTAGACTACTGCAACAGTGTTTCCCCTGCCATAAACCCTCTTACACTACACTACTGCAACAGCGTTTCCCCTGCCATAAACCCTCTTACACTAGACTACTGCAACAGCGTTTCCCCTGCCATAAACCCTCACACTAGACTAATGCAACAGCGTTTCCCCTGCCATAAACCCTCACACTAGACTACTGCAACAATGTTTCCCCTGCCATAAACCCTCTTACACTAGACTACTGCAACAGCGTTTCCCCTGCCATAAACCCTCACACTAGACTACTGCAACAGCGTTTCCCCTGCAATTACCCCTCACACTAGACTACTGCAACAACGTTTCCCCTGCCATAAACCCACACACTAGACTACTGCAACAGTGTTTCCCCTGCCATAACCCCTCACACTAGACTACTGCAACAGCGTTTCCCCTGCCATAACCCCTCTTACACTAGACTACTGCAACAGCGTTTTCCCTGCCATAAACCCTCTTACACTAGACTACTGCAACAGCGTTTCCCCTGCCATAAACACTCACACTAGACTACTGCAACAGCGTTTCCCCTGCCATAACCCCTCTTACACTAGACTACTGCAACAACGTTTCCCCTGCCATAAACCCTCACACTAGACTACTGCAACAGCGTTTCCCCTGCCATAACCCCTCTTACACTAGACTACTGCAACAACGTTTCCCCTGCCATAAACCCTCTTACACTAGACTACTGCATCAGCGTTTCCCCTGCCATAACCCCTCACACTAGACTACTGCAACAGCGTTTCCCCTGCCATAACCCCTCTTACACTAGACTACTGCAACAGCGTTTCCCCTGCCATAAACCCTCACACTAGACTACTGCAACAGCGTTTCCCCTGCCATAAACCCTCACACTGGACTACTGCAACAGCGTTTCCCCTGCCATAACCCCTCACACTAGACTACTGCAACAGCGTTTCCCCTGCCATAAACCCTCTTACACTAGACTACTGCAACAGCGTTTCCCCTGCCATAAACCCTCACACTAGACTACTGCAACAGCGTTTCCCCTGCCATAAACCCTCACACTAGACTACTGCAACAGCGTTTCCCCTGCCATAACCCCTCTTACACTAGACTACTGCAACAGCGTTTCCCCTGCCATAAACCCTCTTACACTAGACTACTGCAACAGCGTTTCCCCTGCCATAAACCCTCACACTAGACTACTGCAACAGCGTTTCCCCTGCCATAAACCCTCTTACACTAGACTACTGCAACAGCGTTTCCCCTGCCATAAACCCTCACACTAGACTACTGCAACAGCGTTTCCCCTGCCATAAACCCTCACACTAGACTACTGCAACAGCCGTTTCCCCTGCCATAAACCCTCTTACACTAGACTACTGCAACAGCGTTACACCTGCCATAAACCCTCTTACACTAGACTACTGCAACAGCGTTTCCCCTGCCATAAACCCTCTTACACTACACTACTGCAACAGCGTTTCCCCTGCCATAAACCCTCACACTAGACTACTGCAACAGCGTTTCACCTGCCATAACCCCTCTTACACTTGACTACTGCAACAGCGTTTCCCCTGCCATAAACCCTCACACTAGACTACTGCAACAGCGTTTCCCCTGCCATAACCCCTCTTACACTAGACTACTGCAACAGTGTTTCCAGTGCCATAAACCCTCACACTAGACTACTGCAACAGCGTTTCCCCTGCCATAAACCCTCACACTAGACTACTGCAACAGCGTTTCCCCTGCCATAACCCCTCTTACACTAGACTACTGCAACAGCGTTTCCCCTGCCATAAGCCCTCTTACACTAGACTACTGCAACAGCATTTCCCCTGCCATAAACCCTCACACTAGACTACAGCAACAGCGTTTCCCCTGCCATAAACCCTCTTACGCTAGACTACTGAAACAGCATTTCCCCTGCTATAAACCCTCTTACACTAGACTACAGCAACAGCGTTTCCCCTGCCATAAACCCTCTTACACTAGACTACTGCAACAGTGTTTCCCCTGCCATAAACCCTCACACTATACTACTGCAACAGCGTTTCCCCTGCCATAACCCCTCACACTAGACTACAGCAACAGCGTTTCCTCTGCCATAAACCCTCTTACGCTAGACTACTGAAACAGCATTTCCCCTGCCATAAACCCTCTTACACTAGACTACTGCAACAGTGTTTCCCCTGCCATAAACCCTCACACTAGACTACAGCAACAGCGTTTCCTCTGCCATAACCCCTCTTACACTTGACTACTGCAACAGCGTTACCCCTGCCATAAACCCTCACACTAGACTACAACAACAGCGTTACCCCTGCCATAAACCCTCACACTAGACTTCTGCAACAGCGTTTCCCCTGCCATAAACCCTCTTACACTAGACTACTGCAACAGCGTTTCCCCTGCCATAAACCCTCTTACACTAGACTACTACAACAGTGTTTCCAGTGCCATAACCCCTCACACTAGACTTCTGCAACAGCGTTTCCCCTGCCATAAACCCTCTTACACTAGACTACTGCAACAGCGTTACCCCTGCCATAAACCCTCTTACACTAGACTACTGCAACAGCGTTTCCCCTGCCATAAACCCTCTTACACTACACTACTGCAACAGCGTTTCCCCTGCCATAAACCCTCACACTAGACTACTGCAACAGCGTTTCACCTGCCATAACCCCTCTTACACTTGACTACTGCAACAGCGTTTCCCCTGCCATAAACCCTCACACTAGACTACTGCAACAGCGTTTCCCCTGCCATAACCCCTCTTACACTAGACTACTGCAACAGCGCTTCCCCTGCTATCACCCCTCTTACACTAGACTACTGCAACAGCGTTTCCCCTGCCATAAACCCTCTTACACTAGACTACTGCAACAGCGTTTCCCCTGCCATAAACCCTCTTACACTAGACTACTGCAACAGCGTTTCCCCTGCCATAAACCCTCACACTAGACTACTGCAACAGCGTTTCCCCTGCCATAACCCCTCTTACACTAGACTACTGCAACAGCGTTTCCCCTGCCATAAACCCTCACACTAGACTACTGCAACAGCGTTTCCCCTGCCATAACCCCTCTTACACTAGACTACTGCAACAGTGTTTCCAGTGCCATAAACCCTCACACTAGACTACTGCAACAGCGTTTCCCCTGCCATAAACCCTCACACTAGACTACTGCAACAGCGTTTCCCCTGCCATAACCCCTCTTACACTAGACTACTGCAACAGCGTTTCCCCTGCCATAACCCCTCTTACACTAGACTACTGCAACAGCATTTCCCCTGCCATAAACCCTCACACTAGACTACTGCAACAGCGTTTCCCCTGCCATAACCCCTCACACTAGACTACAGCAACAGCGTTTCCTCTGCCATAAACCCTCTTACGCTAGACTACTGAAACAGCATTTCCCCTGCCATAAACCCTCTTACACTAGACTACTGCAACAGTGTTTCCCCTGCCATAAACCCTCACACTAGACTACTGCAACAGCGTTTCCCCTGCCATAAACCCTCACACTAGACTACTGCAACAGCGTTTCCCCTGCATAAACCCTCACACTGGACTACTGCAACAGCGTTTCCCCTGCCATAACCCCTCACACTAGACTACTGCAACAGCGTTTCCCCTGCCATAAACCCTCTTACACTAGACTACTGCAACAGCGTTTCCCCTGCCATAAACCCTCACACTAGACTACTGCAACAGCGTTTCCCCTGCCATAAACCCTCACACTAGACTACTGCAACAGCGTTTCCCCTGCCATAACCTCTCTTACACTAGACTACTGCAACAACGTTTCCCCTGCCATAAACCCTCTTACACTAGACTACTGCATCAGCGTTTCCCCTGCCATAACCCCTCACACTAGACTACTGCAACAGCGTTTCCCCTGCCATAACCCCTCTTACACTAGACTACTGCAACAGCGTTTCCCTGCCATAAACCCTCACACTAGACTACTGCAACAGCGTTTCCCCTGCCATAAACCCTCACACTAGACTACTGCAACAGCGTTTCCCCTGCCATAAACCCTCACACTGGACTACTGCAACAGCGTTTCCCCTGCCATAACCCCTCACACTAGACTACTGCAACAGCGTTTCCCCTGCCATAAACCCTCTTACACTAGACTACTGCAACAGCGTTTCCCCTGCCATAAACCCTCTTACACTAGACTTCTGCAACAGCGTTTCCCCTGCCATAAACCCTCACACTAGACTACTGCAACAGCGTTTCCCCTGCCATAAACCCTCTTACACTAGACTACTGCAACAGCGTTTCCCCTGCCATAAACCCTCATACTAGACTACTGCAACAGCGTTACCCCTGCCATAAACCCTCACACTAGACTACTACAACAGCGTTACCCCTGCCATAAACCCTCACACTAGACTTCTGCAACAGCGTTTCCCCTGCCATAAACCCTCTTACACTAGACTACTGCAACAGCGTTTCCCCTGCCATAAACCCTCACACTAGACTACTGCTACAGTGTTTCCCCTGCCATAAACCCTCTTACACTAGACTACTGCAACAGCGTTTCCCCTGCCATAAACCCTCACACTAGACTACTGCAACAGCGTTTCCCCTGCCATAACCCCTCTTACACTAGACTACTGCAACAGCGTTTCCCCTGCCATAAACCCTCACACTAGACTACTGCAACAGCGTTTCCCCTGCCATAACCCCTCTTACACTAGACTACTGCAACAGTGTTTCCAGTGCCATAAACCCTCACACTAGACTACTGCAACAGCGTTTCCCCTGCCATAAACCCTCACACTAGACTACTGCAACAGCGTTTCCCCTGCCATAAACCCTCTTACACTAGACTACTGCAACAGCGTTTCCCCTGCCATAAGCCCTCTTACACTAGACTACTGCAACAGCATTTCCCCTGCCATAAACCCTCACACTAGACTACAGCAACAGCGTTTCCCCTGCCATAAACCCTCTTACGCTAGACTACTGAAACAGCATTTCCCCTGCCATAAACCCTCTTACACTAGACTACTGCAACAGCGTTTCCCCTGCCATAAACCCTCTTACACTAGACTACTGCAACAGCGTTTCCCCTGCCATAAACCCTCTTACACTAGACTACTGCAACAGCGTTTCCCCTGCCATAAACCCTCACACTAGACTACTGCAACAGCGTTTCCCCTGCCATAAACCCTCTTACACTAGACTACTGAAACAGCGTTTCCCCTGCCATAAACCCTCACACTAGACTACAGCAACAGCGTTTCCCCTGCCATAAACCCTCTTACGCTAGACTACTGAAACAGCATTTCCCCTGCAATAAACCCTCTTACACTAGACTACTGCAACAGTGTTTCCCCTGCCATAAACCCTCTTACACTAGACTACTGCAACAGTGTTTCCCCTGCCATAACCCCTCACACTAGACTACAGCAACAGCGTTTCCTCTGCCATAAACCCTCTTACGCTAGACTACTGAAACAGCATTTCCCCTGCCATAAACCCTCTTACACTAGACTACTGCAACAGTGTTTCCCCTGCCATAAACCCTCACACTAGACTACAGCAACAGCGTTTCCTCTGCCATAACCCCTCTTACACTTGACTACTGCAACAGCGTTACCCCTGCCATAAACCCTCACACTAGACTACAACAACAGCGTTACCCCTGCCATAAACCCTCACACTAGACTTCTGCAACAGCGTTTCCCCTGCCATAAACCCTCTTACACTAGACTACTGCAACAGCGTTTCCCCTGCCATAAACCCTCTTACACTAGACTACTGCAACAGTGTTTCCAGTGCCATAACCCCTCACACTAGACTTCTGCAACAGCGTTTCCCCTGCCATAAACCCTCTTACACTAGACTACTGCAACAGTGTTTCCCCTGCCATAAACCCTCTTACACTAGACTACTGCAACAGCGTTTCCCCTGCCATAAACCCTCTTACACTACACTACTGCAACAGCGTTTCCCCTGCCATAAACCCTCACACTAGACTACTGCAACAGCGTTTCACCTGCCATAACCCCTCTTACACTTGACTACTGCAACAGCGTTTCCCCTGCCATAAACCCTCACACTAGACTACTGCAACAGCGTTTCCCCTGCCATAACCCCTCTTACACTAGACTACTGCAACAGCGTTTCCCCTGCCATAACCCCTCACACTAGACTACTGCAACAGCGTTTCCCCTGCCATAAACCCTCACACTAGACTACTGCAACAGCGCTTCCCCTGCTATCACCCCTCTTACACTAGACTACTGCAACAGCGTTTCCCCTGCCATAAACCCTCTTACACTAGACTACTGCAACAGCGTTTCCCCTGCCATAAACCCTCTTACACTACACTACTGCAACAGCGTTTCCCCTGCCATAAACCCTCACACTAGACTACTGCAACAGCGTTTCACCTGCCATAACCCCTCTTACACTTGACTACTGCAACAGCGTTTCCCCTGCCATAAACCCTCACACTAGACTACTGCAACAGCGTTTCCCCTGCCATAACCCCTCTTACACTAGACTACTGCAACAGTGTTTCCAGTGCCATAAACCCTCACACTAGACTACTGCAACAGCGTTTCCCCTGCCATAAACCCTCACACTAGACTACTGCAACAGCGTTTCCCCTGCCATAACCCCTCTTACACTAGACTACTGCAACAGCGTTTCCCCTGCCATAAGCCCTCTTACACTAGACTACTGCAACAGCATTTCCCCTGCCATAAACCCTCACACTAGACTACAGCAACAGCGTTTCCCCTGCCATAAACCCTCTTACGCTAGACTACTGAAACAGCATTTCCCCTGCAATAAACCCTCTTACACTAGACTACTGCAACAGTGTTTCCCCTGCCATAAACCCTCACACTATACTACTGCAACAGCGTTTCCCCTGCCATAACCCCTCACACTAGACTACAGCAACAGCGTTTCCTCTGCCATAAACCCTCTTACGCTAGACTACTGAAACAGCATTTCCCCTGCCATAAACCCTCTTACACTAGACTACTGCAACAGTGTTTCCCCTGCCATAAACCCTCACACTAGACTACTGCAACAGCGTTTCCCCTGCCATAAACCCTCACACTAGACTACTGCAACAGCGTTTCCCCTGCCATAAACCCTCACACTGGACTACTGCAACAGCGTTTCCCCTGCCATAACCCCTCACACTAGACTACTGCAACAGCGTTTCCCCTGCCATAAACCCTCTTACACTAGACTACTGCAACAGCGTTTCCCCTGCCATAAACCCTCACACTAGACTACTGCAACAGCGTTTCCCCTGCCATAAACCCTCACACTAGACTACTGCAACAGCGTTTCCCCTGCCATAACCCCTCTTACACTAGACTACTGCAACAGCGTTTCCCCTGCCATAAACCCTCTTACACTAGACTACTGCAACAGCGTTTCCCCTGCCATAAACCCTCACACTAGACTACTGCAACAGCGTTTCCCCTGCCATAACCCCTCTTACACTAGACTACTGCAACAGCGTTTCCCCTGCCATAAACCCTCACACTAGACTACTGCAACAGCGTTTCCCCTGCCATAAACCCTCACACTAGACTACTGCAACAGCGTTTCCCCTGCCATAAACCCTCACACTGGACTACTGCAACAGCGTTTCCCCTGCCATAACCCCTCACACTAGACTACTGCAACAGCGTTTCCCCTGCCATAAACCCTCTTACACTAGACTACTGCAACAGCGTTTCCCCTGCCATAAACCCTCTTACACTAGACTACTGCAACAGTGTTTCCCCTGCCATAAACCCTCACACTAGACTACTGCTACAGTGTTTCCCCTGCCATAAACCCTCTTACACTAGACTAATGCAACAGCGTTTCCCCTGCCATAAACCCTCATACTAGACTACTGCAACAGCGTTACCCCTGCCATAAACCCTCACACTAGACTACTACAACAGCGTTACCCCTGCCATAAACCCTCACACTAGACTTCTGCAACAGCGTTTCCCCTGCCATAAACCCTCTTACACTAGACTACTGCAACAGCGTTTCCCCTGCCATAAACCCTCTTACACTACACTACTGCAACAGCGTTTCCCCTGCCATAAACCCTCACACTAGACTACTGCAACAGCGTTTCACCTGCCATAACCCCTCTTACACTTGACTACTGCAACAGCGTTTCCCCTGCCATAAACCCTCACACTAGACTACTGCAACAGCGTTTCCCCTGCCATAACCCCTCTTACACTAGACTACTGCAACAGTGTTTCCAGTGCCATAAACCCTCACACTAGACTACTGCAACAGCGTTTCCCCTGCCATAAACCCTCACACTAGACTACTGCAACAGCGTTTCCCCTGCCATAACCCCTCTTACACTAGACTACTGCAACAGCGTTTCCCCTGCCATAAGCCCTCTTACACTAGACTACTGCAACAGCATTTCCCCTGCCATACACCCTCACACTAGACTACAGCAACAGCGTTTCCCCTGCCATAAACCCTCTTACGCTAGACTACTGAAACAGCATTTCCCCTGCAATAAACCCTCTTACACTAGACTACTGAAACAGTGTTTCCCCTGCCATAAACCCTCACACTAGACTACAGCAACAGCGTTTCCTCTGCCATAACCCCTCTTACACTTGACTACTGCAACAGCGTTACCCCTGCCATAAACCCTCACACTAGACTACAACAACAGCGTTACCCCTGCCATAAACCCTCACACTAGACTTCTGCAACAGCGTTTCCCCTGCCATAAACCCTCTTACACTAGACTACTGCAACAGCGTTTCCCCTGCCATAAACCCTCTTACACTAGACTACTGCAACAGTGTTACCCCTGCCATAAACCCTCTTACACTAGACTACTGCAACAGCGTTTCCCCTGCCATAAACCCTCTTACACTACACTACTGCAACAGCGTTTCCCCTGCCATAAACCCTCACACTAGACTACTGCAACAGCGTTTCACCTGCCATAACCCCTCTTACACTTGACTACTGCAACAGCGTTTCCCCTGCCATAAACCCTCACACTAGACTACTGCAACAGCGTTTCCCCTGCCATAACCCCTCTTACACTAGACTACTGCAACAGCGTTTCCCCTGCCATAACCCCTCACACTAGACTACTGCAACAGCGTTTCCCCTGCCATAAACCCTCACACTAGACTACTGCAACAGCGCTTCCCCTGCTATCACCCCTCTTACACTAGACTACTGCAACAGCGTTTCCCCTGCCATAAACCCTCTTACACTAGACTACTGCAACAGCGTTTCCCCTGCCATAAACCCTCTTACACTACACTACTGCAACAGCGTTTCCCCTGCCATAAACCCTCACACTAGACTACTGCAACAGCGTTTCACCTGCCATAACCCCTCTTACACTTGACTACTGCAACAGCGTTTCCCCTGCCATAAACCCTCACACTAGACTACTGCAACAGCATTTCCCCTGCCATAACCCCTCTTACACTAGACTACTGCAACAGTGTTTCCAGTGCCATAAACCCTCACACTAGACTACTGCAACAGCGTTTCCCCTGCCATAAACCCTCACACTAGACTACTGCAACAGCGTTTCCCCTGCCATAACCCCTCTTACACTAGACTACTGCAACAGCGTTTCCCCTGCCATAAGCCCTCTTACACTAGACTACTGCAACAGCATTTCCCCTGCCATAAACCCTCACACTAGACTACAGCAACAGCGTTTCCCCTGCCATAAACCCTCTTACGCTAGACTACTGAAACAGCATTTCCCCTGCAATAAACCCTCTTACACTAGACTACTGCAACAGTGTTTCCCCTGCCATAAACCCTCACACTATACTACTGCAACAGCGTTTCCCCTGCCATAACCCCTCACACTAGACTACAGCAACAGCGTTTCCTCTGCCATAAACCCTCTTACGCTAGACTACTGAAACAGCATTTCCCCTGCCATAAACCCTCTTACACTAGACTACTGCAACAGTGTTTCCCCTGCCATAAACCCTCACACTAGACTACAGCAACAGCGTTTCCTCTGCCATAACCCCTCTTACACTTGACTACTGCAACAGCGTTACCCCTGCCATAAACCCTCACACTAGACTACAACAACAGCGTTACCCTGCCATAAACCCTCACACTAGACTTCTGCAACAGCGTTTCCCCTGCCATAAACCCTCTTACACTAGACTACTGCAACAGCGTTTCCCCTGCCATAAACCCTCTTACACTAGACTACTACAACAGTGTTTCCAGTGCCATAAACCCTCACAGTAGACTTCTGCAACAGCGTTTCCCCTGCCATAAACCCTCTTACACTAGACTACTGCAACAGTGTTACCCCTGCCATAAACCCTCTTACACTAGACTACTGCAACAGCGTTTCCCCTGCCATAAACCCTCTTACACTACACTACTGCAACAGCGTTTCCCCTGCCATAAACCCTCACACTAGACTACTGTAACAGCGTTTCACCTGCCATAACCCCTCTTACACTTGACTACTGCAACAGCGTTTCCCCTGCCATAAACCCTCACACTAGACTACTGCAACAGCGTTTCCCCTGCCATAACCCCTCTTACACTAGAATACTGCAACAGCGCTTCCCCTGCTATCACCCCTCTTACACTAGACTACTGCAAACAGCGTTTCCCCTGCCATAACCCCTCTTAGACTAGACTACTGCAACAGTGTTTCCCCTGACATAAACCCTCACACTAGACTACTGCAACAGCGTTTCCCCTGCCATAAACCCTCACACTAGACTACTGCAACAGCGTTTCCCCTGCCATAACCCCTCTTACACTAGACTACTGCAACAGCGTTTCCCCTGCCATAACCCCTCTTACACTAGACTACTGCAACAGCGTTTCCCCTGCCATAAACCCTCACACTAGACTACTGCAACAGCGTTTCCCCTGCCATAACCCCTCTTACACTAGACTACTGAAACAGCGTTTCCCCTGCCATAAACCCTCACACTAGACTACTGCAACAGGGTTTCCCCTGCCATAACCCCTCACACTAGACTACTGCAACAACGTTTCCCCTGCCATAAACCCTCTTACACTAGACTACTGCAACAGGGTTTCCCCTGCCATAACCCCTCACACTAGACTACTGCAACAGTGTTTCCTGTGCCATAAACCCTCACACTAGACTACTGCAACAGCGTTTCCCCTGCCATAAACCCTCACACTAGACTACTGCAACAGTGTTTCCAGTGCCATATCCCTCTTACACTAGACTACTGCAACAGTGTCTCCAGTGCCATAAACCCTAACACTAGACTACTGCAACAGCGTTTCCCCTGCCATAAACCCTCACACTAGATTACTGCAACAGCGTTTCCCCTGCCATAACCCCTCTTACACTAGACTACTGCAACAGTGTTTCCAGTGCCATAACCCCTCACACTAGACTTCTGCAACAGCGTTTCCCCTGCCATAAACCCTCTTACACTAGACTACTGCAACAGTGTTACCCCTGCCATAAACCCTCTTACACTAGACTACTGCAACAGCGTTTCCCCTGCCATAAACCCTCTTACACTACACTACTGCAACAGCATTTCCCCTGCCATAAACCCTCACACTAGACTACTGCAACAGCGTTTCACCTGCCATAACCCCTCTTACACTTGACTACTGCAACAGCGTTTCCCCTGCCATAAACCCTCACACTAGACTACTGCAACAGCGTTTCCCCTGCCATAACCCCTCTTACACTAGACTACTGCAACAGCGTTTCCCCTGCCATAACCCCTCACACTAGACTACTGCAACAGCGTTTCCCCTGCCATAAACCCTCACACTAGACTACTGCAACAGCGCTTCCCCTGCTATCACCCCTCTTACACTAGACTACTGCAACAGCGTTTCCCCTGCCATAAACCCTCTTACACTAGACTACTGCAACAGCGTTTCCCCTGCCATAAACCCTCTTACACTACACTACTGCAACAGCGTTTCCCCTGCCATAAACCCTCACACTAGACTACTGCAACAGCGTTTCCCCTGCCATAACCCCTCTTACACTTGACTACTGCAACAGCGTTTCCCCTGCCATAAACCCTCACACTAGACTACTGCAACAGCGTTTCCCCTGCCATAACCCCTCTTACACTAGACTACTGCAACAGTGTTTCCAGTGCCATAAACCCTCACACTAGACTACTGCAACAGCGTTTCCCCTGCCATAAACCCTCACACTAGACTACTGCAACAGCGTTTCCCCTGCCATAACCCCTCTTACACTAGACTACTGCAACAGCGTTTCCCCTGCCATAAGCCCTCTTACACTAGACTACTGCAACAGCATTTCCCCTGCCATAAACCCTCACACTAGACTACAGCAACAGCGTTTCCCCTGCCATAAACCCTCTTACGCTAGACTACTGAAACAGCATTTCCCCTGCCATAACCCCTCTTACACTAGACTACTGCAACAGTGTTTCCCCTGCCATAAACCCTCACACTATACTACTGCAACAGCGTTTCCCCTGCCATAACCCCTCACACTAGACTACAGCAACAGCGTTTCCCCTGCCATAAACCCTCTTACACTAGACTACTGCAACAGTGTTTCCCCTGCCATAAACCCTCACACTATACTACTGCAACAGCGTTTCCCCTGCCATAACCCCTCACACTAGACTACAGCAACAGCGTTTCCTCTGCCATAAACCCTCTTACGCTAGACTACTGAAACAGCATTTCCCCTGCCATAAACCCTCTTACACTAGACTACTGCAACAGTGTTTCCCCTGCCATAAACCCTCACACTAGACTACAGCAACAGCGTTTCCTCTGCCATAACCCCTCTTACACTTGACTACTGCAACAGCGTTACCCCTGCCATAAACCCTCACACTAGACTACAACAACAGCGTTACCCTGCCATAAACCCTCACACTAGACTTCTGCAACAGCGTTTCCCCTGCCATAAACCCTCTTACACTAGACTACTGCAACAGCGTTTCCCCTGCCATAAACCCTCTTACACTAGACTACTACAACAGTGTTTCCAGTGCCATAAACCCTCACAGTAGACTTCTGCAACAGCGTTTCCCCTGCCATAAACCCTCTTACACTAGACTACTGCAACAGTGTTACCCCTGCCATAAACCCTCTTACACTAGACTACTGCAACAGCGTTTCCCCTGCCATAAACCCTCTTACACTACACTACTGCAACAGCGTTTCCCCTGCCATAAACCCTCACACTAGACTACTGTAACAGCGTTTCACCTGCCATAACCCCTCTTACACTTGACTACTGCAACAGCGTTTCCCCTGCCATAAACCCTCACACTAGACTACTGCAACAGCGTTTCCCCTGCCATAACCCCTCTTACACTAGAATACTGCAACAGCGCTTCCCCTGCTATCACCCCTCTTACACTAGACTACTGCAAACAGCGTTTCCCCTGCCATAACCCCTCTTAGACTAGACTACTGCAACAGTGTTTCCCCTGACATAAACCCTCACACTAGACTACTGCAACAGCGTTTCCCCTGCCATAAACCCTCACACTAGACTACTGCAACAGCGTTTCCCCTGCCATAACCCCTCTTACACTAGACTACTGCAACAGCGTTTCCCCTGCCATAACCCCTCTTACACTAGACTACTGCAACAGCGTTTCCCCTGCCATAAACCCTCACACTAGACTACTGCAACAGCGTTTCCCCTGCCATAACCCCTCTTACACTAGACTACTGAAACAGCGTTTCCCCTGCCATAAACCCTCACACTAGACTACTGCAACAGGGTTTCCCCTGCCATAACCCCTCACACTAGACTACTGCAACAACGTTTCCCCTGCCATAAACCCTCTTACACTAGACTACTGCAACAGGGTTTCCCCTGCCATAACCCCTCACACTAGACTACTGCAACAGTGTTTCCTGTGCCATAAACCCTCACACTAGACTACTGCAACAGCGTTTCCCCTGCCATAAACCCTCACACTAGACTACTGCAACAGTGTTTCCAGTGCCATATCCCTCTTACACTAGACTACTGCAACAGTGTCTCCAGTGCCATAAACCCTAACACTAGACTACTGCAACAGCGTTTCCCCTGCCATAAACCCTCACACTAGATTACTGCAACAGCGTTTCCCCTGCCATAACCCCTCTTACACTAGACTACTGCAACAGCGTTTCCCCTGCCATAAACCCTCTTACACTAGACTACTGCAACAGCGTTTCCCCTGCCATAACCCCTCTTACACTAGACTACTGCAACAGCGTTTCCATTGCCATAACCCCTCTTACACTAGACTACTGCAACAGTGTTTCCCCTGCCATAAACCCTCACACTAGACTACTGCAACAGCGTTTCCCTGACATAAACCCTCACACTAGACTACTGCAACAGCGTTTCCCCTGCTATAACCCCTCTTACACTAGACTACGGCAACAGCGTTTCCCCTGCCATAACCCCTCACACTAGACTACTGCAACAGCGTTTCCCCTGCCATAACCCGTCTTACACTAGACTACTGCAACAGCGTTTCCCCTGCCATAAACCCTCTTACACTAGACTACTGCAACAGCGTTTCCCCTGCCATAACCCCTCTTACACTAGACTACTGCAACAGTGTTTCCCCTGCCATAAACCCTCTTACACTAGACTACTGCAACAGCGTTTCCCCTGCCATAAACCCTCTTACACTAGACTACTGCAACAGTGTTTCCCCTGCCATAAACCCTCTTACACTAGACTACTGCAACAACATTTCCCCTGCCATAAACCCTCTTACACTAGACTACTGCAACAGCATTTCCCCTGCCATAAACCCTCTTACACTAGACTACTGCAACAATGTTTCCCCTGCCATAACCCCTCACACTAGACTACTAAAACAGTGTTTCCCCTGCCATAAACCCTCTTACACTAGACTACTGCAACAGTGTTTCCCCTGCCATAAACCCTCACACTAGACTACTGCAACAGTGTTTCCCCTGCCATAACCCCTCTTACACTAGACTACTGCAACAGCGTTTCCCCTGCCATAAACCCTCTTACACTAGACTACTGCAACAGCGTTTCCCCTGCCATAAACCCTCACACTAGACTACTGCAACAGGGTTTCCCCTGCCATAACCCCTCACACTAGACTACTGCAACAGCGTTTCCCCTGCCATAAACCCTCTTACACTAGACTACTGCAACAGGGTTTCCCCTGCCATAAACCCTCACACTAGACTACTGCAACAGCGTTTCCTCTGCCATAACCCCTCTTACACTAGACTACTGCAACAACGTTTCCCCTGCCATAAACCCTCTTACACTAGACTACTGCAACAGCGTTTCCCCTGCCATAACCCCTCTTACACTAGACTACTGCAACAGGGTTTCACCTGCCATAACCCCTCACACTAGACTACTGCAACAGTGTTTCCTGTGCCATAAACCCTCACACTAGACTACTGCAACAGGGTTTCCCCTGCCATAAACCCTCTTACACTAGACTACTGCAACAGGGTTTCACCTGCCATAACCCCTCACACTAGACTACTGCAACAGTGTTTCCTGTGCCATAAACCCTCACACTAGACTACTGCAACAGCGTTTCCCCTGCCATAAACCCTCACACTAGACTACTGCAACAGTGTTTCCAGTGCCATAAACCCTCTTACACTAGACTACTGCAACAGCGTTTCCCCTGCCATAAACCCTCTTACATTAGACTACTGCAACAGCGTTTCCCCTGCCATAACCCCTCTTACACTAGACTACTGCAACAGCGTTTCCCTTGCCATAAACCCTCTTACACTAGACTACTGCAACAGCGTTTCCCCTGCCATAAACCCTCACACTAGACTACTGCAACAGCGTTTCCCCTGCCATAACCCCTCTTACACTAGACTACTGCAACAGCGTTTCCCCTGCCATAAACCCTCACACTAGACTACTGCAACAGCGTTTCCCCTGCCATAACCCCTCTTACACTAGACTACTGCAACAGCGTTTCCCCTGCCATAACCCCTCTTACACTAGACTACTGCAACAGCGTTTCCCCTGCCATAAACCCTCACACTAGACTACTGCAACAGCGTTTCCCCTGCCATAACCCCTCTTACACTAGACTACTGCAACAGCGTTTCCCCTGCCATAAACCCTCACACTAGACTACTGCAACAGCGTTTCCCCTGCCATAACCCCTCTTACACTAGACTACTGCAACAGTGTTTCCCCTGCCATAAACCCTCACACTAGACTACAGCAACAGCGTTTCCTCTGCCATAACCCCTCTTACACTTGACTGCTGCAACAGCGTTACCCCTGCCATAAACCCTCACACTAGACTACAACAACAGCGTTACCCCTGCCATAAACCCTCACACTAGACTTCTGCAACAGCGTTTCCCCTGCCATAAACCCTCTTACACTAGACTACTGCAACAGCGTTTCCCCTGCCATAAACCCTCTTACACTAGACTACTACAACAGTGTTTCCAGTGCCATAAACCCTCACAGTAGACTTCTGCAACAGCGTTTCCCCTGCCATAACCCCTCTTACACTAGACTACTGCAACAGTGTTACCCCTGCCATAAACCCTCTTACACTAGACTACTGCAACAGCGTTTCCCCTGCCATAAACCCTCTTACACTACACTACTGCAACAGCGTTTCCCCTGCCATAAACCCTCACACTAGACTACTGTAACAGAGTTTCACCTGCCATAACCCCTCTTACACTTGACTACTGCAACAGCGTTTCCCCTGCCATAAACCCTCACACTAGACTACTGCAACAGCGTTTCCCCTGCCATAACCCCTCTTACACTAGACTACTGCAACAGCGCTTCCCCTGCTATCACCCCTCTTACACTAGACTACTGCAACAGCGTTTCCCCTGCCATAACCCCTCTTAGACTAGACTACTGCAACAGTGTTTCCCCTGCCATAAACCGTCACACTAGACTACTGCAACAGCGTTTCCCCTGCCATAAACCCTCACACTAGACTACTGCAACAGCGTTTCCCCTGCCATAACCCCTCTTACACTAGACTACTGCAACAGCGTTTCCCCTGCCATAACCCCTCTTACACTAGACTACTGCAACAGCGTTTCCCCTGCCATAAACCCTCACACTAGACTACTGCAACAGCGTTTCCCCTGCCATAACCCCTCTTACACTAGACTACTGAAACAGCGTTTCCCCTGCCATAAACCCTCACACTAGACTACTGCAACAGGGTTTCCCCTGCCATAACCCCTCACACTAGACTACTGCAACAACGTTTCCCCTGCCATAAACCCTCTTACACTAGACTACTGCAACAGGGTTTCCCCTGCCATAACCCCTCACACTAGACTACTGCAACAGTGTTTCCTGTGCCATAAACCCTCACACTAGACTACTGCAACAGCGTTTCCCCTGCCATAAACCCTCACACTAGACTACTGCAACAGTGTTTCCAGTGCCATATCCCTCTTACACTAGACTACTGCAACAGTGTTTCCAGTGCCATAAACCCTAACACTAGACTACTGCAACAGCGTTTCCCCTGCCATAAACCCTCACACTAGATTACTGCAACAGCGTTTCCCCTGCCATAACCCCTCTTACACTAGACTACTGCAACAGCGTTTCCCCTGCCATAAACCCTCTTACACTAGACTACTGCAACAGCGTTTCCCCTGCCATAACCCCTCTTACACTAGACTACTGCAACAGCGTTTCCCCTGCTATAACCCCTCTTACACTAGACTACGGCAACAGCGTTTCCCCTGCCATAACCCCTCACACTAGACTACTGCAACAGCGTTTCCCCTGCCATAACCCGTCTTACACTAGACTACTGCAACAGCGTTTCCCCTGCCATAAACCCTCTTACACTAGACTACTGCAACAGCGTTTCCCCTGCCATAACCCCTCTTACACTAGACTACTGCAACAGTGTTTCCCCTGCCATAAACCCTCTTACACTAGACTACTGCAACAGCGTTTCCCCTGCCATAAACCCTCTTACACTAGACTACTGCAACAGCGTTTCCCCTGCCATAAACCCTCACACTAGACTACTGCAACAGCGTTTCCCCTGCCATAAACCCTCTTACACTAGACTACTGCAACAATGTTTCCCCTGCCATAACCCCTCACACTAGACTACTAAAACAGTGTTTCCCCTGCCATAAACCCTCTTACACTAGACTACTGCAACAGTGTTTCCCCTGCCATAAACCCTCACACTAGACTACTGCAACAGTGTTTCCCCTGCCATAACCCCTCTTACACTAGACTACTGCAACAGCGTTTCCCCTGCAATAAACCCTCTTACACTAGACTACTGCAACAGCGTTTCCCCTGCCATAAACCCTCACACTAGACTACTGCAACAGGGTTTCCCGTGCCATAACCCCTCACACTAGACTACTGCAACAACGTTTCCCCTGCCATAAACCCTCTTACACTAGACTACTGCAACAGGGTTTCCCCTGCCATAACCCCTCACACTAGACTACTGCAACAGTGTTTCCTGTGCCATAAACCCTCACACTAGACTACTGCAACAGCGTTTCCCCTGCCATAAACCCTCACACTAGACTACTGCAACAGTGTTTCCAGTGCCATAAATCCTCTTACACTAGACTACTGCAACAGCGTTTCCCTTGCCATAAACCCTCTTACACTAGACTACTGCAACAGCGTTTCCCCTGCCATAAACCCTCACACTAGACTACTGCAACAGCGTTTCCCCTGCCATAACCCCTCTTACACTAGACTACTGCAACAGCGTTTCCTCTGCCATAAACCCTCACACTAGACTACTGCAACAGCGTTTCCCCTGCCATAACCCCTCTTACACTAGACTACTGCAACAGCGTTTCCCCTGCCATAAACCCTCACACTAGACTACTGCAACAGCGTTTCCCCTGCCATAACCCCTCTTACACTAGACTACTGCAACAGTGTTTCCCCTGCCATAAACCCTCACACTAGACTACTGCAACAGTGTTTCCAGTGCCATAAACCCTCACACTAGACTACTGCAACAGCGTTTCCCCTGCCATAAACCCTCACACTAGACTACTGCAACAGTGTTTCCAGTGCCATAAACCCTAACACTAGACTACTGCAACAGCGTTTCCCCTGCCATAAACCCTCACACTAGATTACAGCAACAGCGTTTCCCCTGCCATAACCCCTCTTACACTAGACTACTGCAACAGCGTTTCCCCTGCCATAAACCCTCTTACACTAGACTACTGCAACAGCGTTTCCCCTGCCATAACCCCTCTTACACTAGACTACTGCAACAGCGTTTCCATTGCCATAACCCCTCTTACACTAGACTACTGCAACAGTGTTTCCCCTGCCATAAACCCTCACACTAGACTACTGCAACAGCGTTTCCCTGCCATAAACCCTCACACTAGACTACTGCAACAGCGTTTCCCCTGCTATAACCCCTCTTACACTAGACTACGGCAACAGCGTTTCCCCTGCCATAACCCCTCACACTAGACTACTGCAACAGCGTTTCCGCTGCCATAACCCGTCTTACACTAGACTACTGCAACAGCGTTTCCCCTGCCATAAACCCTCTTACACTAGACTACTGCAACAGCGTTTCCCCTGCCATAAACCCTCTTACACTAGACTACTGCAACAGCGTTTCCCCTGCCATAAACCCTCACACTAGACTACTGCAACAGCGTTTCCCCTGCCATAAACCCTCTTACACTAGACTACTGCAACAATGTTTCCCCTGCCATAAACCCTCTTACACTAGACTACTGCAACAGTGTTTCCCCTGCCATAAACCCTCACACTAGACTACTGCAACAACGTTTCCCCTGCCATAAACCCTCTTACACTAGACTACTGCATCAGCGTATCCCCTGCCATAACCCCTCACACTAGACTACTGCAACAGCGTTTCCCCTGCCATAACCCCTCTTACACTAGACTACTGCAACAGCGTTTCCCCTGCCATAAACCCTCACACTAGACTACTGCAACAGCGTTTCCCCTGCCATAAACCCTCACACTAGACTACTGCAACAGCGTTTCCCCTGCCATAAACCCTCACACTGGACTACTGCAACAGCGTTTCCCCTGCCATAACCCCTCACACTAGACTACTGCAACAGCGTTTCCCCTGCCATAAACCCTCTTACACTAGACTACTGCAACAGCGTTTCCCCTGCCATAAACCCTCTTACACTAGACTACTGCAACAGTGTTTCCCCTGCCATAAACCCTCACACTAGACTACTGCTACAGTGTTTCCCCTGCCATAAACCCTCTTACACTAGACTAATGCAACAGCGTTTCCCCTGCCATAAACCCTCATACTAGACTACTGCAACAGCGTTACCCCTGCCATAAACCCTCACACTAGACTACTACAACAGCGTTACCCCTGCCATAAACCCTCACACTAGACTTCTGCAACAGCGTTTCCCCTGCCATAAACCCTCTTACACTAGACTACTGCAACAGCGTTTCCCCTGCCATAAACCCTCTTACACTACACTACTGCAACAGCGTTTCCCCTGCCATAAACCCTCACACTAGACTACTGCAACAGCGTTTCACCTGCCATAACCCCTCTTACACTTGACTACTGCAACAGCGTTTCCCCTGCCATAAACCCTCACACTAGAATACTGCAACAGCGTTTCCCCTGCCATAACCCCTCTTACACTAGACTACTGCAACAGTGTTTCCAGTGCCATAAACCCTCACACTAGACTACTGCAACAGCGTTTCCCCTGCCATAAACCCTCACACTAGACTTCTGCAACAGCGTTTCCCCTGCCATAACCCCTCTTACACTAGACTACTGCAACAGCGTTTCCCCTGCCATAAGCCCTCTTACACTAGACTACTGCAACAGCATTTCCCCTGCCATACACCCTCACACTAGACTACAGCAACAGCGTTTCCCCTGCCATAAACCCTCTTACGCTAGACTACTGAAACAGCATTTCCCCTGCAATAAACCCTCTTACACTAGACTACTGCAACAGTGTTTCCCCTGCCATAAACCCTCACACTATACTACTGCAACAGCGTTTCCCCTGCCATAACCCCTCACACTAGACTACAGCAACAGCGTTTCCTCTGCCATAAACCCTCTTACGCTAGACTACTGAAACAGCATTTCCCCTGCCATAAACCCTCTTACACTAGACTACTGAAACAGTGTTTCCCCTGCCATAAACCCTCACACTAGACTACAGCAACAGCGTTTCCTCTGCCATAACCCCTCTTACACTTGACTACTGCAACAGCGTTACCCCTGCCATAAACCCTCACACTAGACTACAACAACAGCGTTACCCCTGCCATAAACCCTCACACTAGACTTCTGCAACAGCGTTTCCCCTGCCATAAACCCTCTTACACTAGACTACTGCAACAGCGTTTCCCCTGCCATAAACCCTCTTACACTAGACTACTACAACAGTGTTTCCAGTGCCATAACCCCTCACACTAGACTTCTGCAACAGCGTTTCCCCTGCCATAAACCCTCTTACACTAGACTACTGCAACAGTGTTACCCCTGCCATAAACCCTCTTACACTAGACTACTGCAACAGCGTTTCCCCTGCCATAAACCCTCTTACACTACACTACTGCAACAGCGTTTCCCCTGCCATAAACCCTCACACTAGACTACTGCAACAGCGTTTCACCTGCCATAACCCCTCTTACACTTGACTACTGCAACAGCGTTTCCCCTGCCATAAACCCTCACACTAGACTACTGCAACAGCGTTTCCCCTGCCATAACCCCTCTTACACTAGACTACTGCAACAGCGTTTCCCCTGCCATAACCCCTCACACTAGACTACTGCAACAGCGTTTCCCCTGCCATAAACCCTCACACTAGACTACTGCAACAGCGCTTCCCCTGCTATCACCCCTCTTACACTAGACTACTGCAACAGCGTTTCCCCTGCCATAAACCCTCTTACACTAGACTACTGCAAAAGCGTTTCCCCTGCCATAAACCCTCTTACACTACACTACTGCAACAGCGTTTCCCCTGCCATAAACCCTCACACTAGACTACTGCAACAGCGTTTCACCTGCCATAACCCCTCTTACACTTGACTACTGCAACAGCGTTTCCCCTGCCATAAACCCTCACACTAGACTACTGCAACAGCATTTCCCCTGCCATAACCCCTCTTACACTAGACTACTGCAACAGTGTTTCCAGTGCCATAAACCCTCACACTAGACTACTGCAACAGCGTTTCCCCTGCCATAAACCCTCACACTAGACTACTGCAACAGCGTTTCCCCTGCCATAACCCCTCTTACACTAGACTACTGCAACAGCGTTTCCCCTGCCATAAGCCCTCTTACACTAGACTACTGCAACAGCATTTCCCCTGCCATAAACCCTCACACTAGACTACAGCAACAGCGTTTCCCCTGCCATAAACCCTCTTACGCTAGACTACTGAAACAGCATTTCCCCTGCCATAAACCCTCTTACACTAGACTACTGCAACAGTGTTTCCCCTGCCATAAACCCTCACACTAGACTACAGCAACAGCGTTTCCTCTGCCATAACCCCTCTTACACTTGACTACTGCAACAGCGTTACCCCTGCCATAAACCCTCACACTAGACTACAACAACAGCGTTACCCTGCCATAAACCCTCACACTAGACTTCTGCAACAGCGTTTCCCCTGCCATAAACCCTCTTACACTAGACTACTGCAACAGCGTTTCCCCTGCCATAAACCCTCTTACACTAGACTACTACAACAGTGTTTCCAGTGCCATAAACCCTCACAGTAGACTTCTGCAACAGCGTTTCCCCTGCCATAAACCCTCTTACACTAGACTACTGCAACAGTGTTACCCCTGCCATAAACCCTCTTACACTAGACTACTGCAACAGCGTTTCCCCTGCCATAAACCCTCTTACACTACACTACTGCAACAGCGTTTCCCCTGCCATAAACCCTCACACTAGACTACTGTAACAGCGTTTCACCTGCCATAACCCCTCTTACACTTGACTACTGCAACAGCGTTTCCCCTGCCATAAACCCTCACACTAGACTACTGCAACAGCGTTTCCCCTGCCATAACCCCTCTTACACTAGACTACTGCAACAGCGCTTCCCCTGCTATCACCCCTCTTACACTAGACTACTGCAACAGCGTTTCCCCTGCCATAACCCCTCTTAGACTAGACTACTGCAACAGTGTTTCCCCTGCCATAAACCCTCACACTAGACTACTGCAACAGCGTTTCCCCTGCCATAAACCCTCACACTAGACTACTGCAACAGCGTTTCCCCTGCCATAACCCCTCTTACACTAGACTACTGCAACAGCGTTTCCCCTGCCATAACCCCTCTTACACTAGACTACTGCAACAGCGTTTCCCCTGCCATAAACCCTCACACTAGACTACTGCAACAGCGTTTCCCCTGCCATAACCCCTCTTACACTAGACTACTGAAACAGCGTTTCCCCTGCCATAAACCCTCACACTAGACTACTGCAACAGGGTTTCCCCTGCCATAACCCCTCACACTAGACTACTGCAACAACGTTTCCCCTGCCATAAAACCTCTTACACTAGACTACTGCAACAGGGTTTCCCCTGCCATAACCCCTCACACTAGACTACTGCAACAGTGTTTCCTGTGCCATAAACCCTCACACTAGACTACTGCAACAGCGTTTCCCCTGCCATAAACCCTCACACTAGACTACTGCAACAGTGTTTCCAGTGCCATATCCCTCTTACACTAGACTACTGCAACAGTGTCTCCAGTGCCATAAACCCTAACACTAGACTACTGCAACAGCGTTTCCCCTGCCATAAACCCTCACACTAGATTACTGCAACAGCGTTTCCCCTGCCATAACCCCTCTTACACTAGACTACTGCAACAGCGTTTCCCCTGCCATAACCCCTCTTACACTAGACTACTGCAACAGCGTTTCCATTGCCATAACCCCTCTTACACTAGACTACTGCAACAGTGTTTCCCCTGCCATAAACCCTCACACTAGACTACTGCAACAGCGTTTCCCTGACATAAACCCTCACACTAGACTACTGCAACAGCGTTTCCCCTGCTATAACCCCTCTTACACTAGACTACGGCAACAGCGTTTCCCCTGCCATAACCCCTCACACTAGACTACTGCAACAGCGTTTCCCCTGCCATAACCCGTCTTACACTAGACTACTGCAACAGCGTTTCCCCTGCCATAAACCCTCTTACACTAGACTACTGCAACAGCGTTTCCCCTGCCATAACCCCTCTTACACTAGACTACTGCAACAGTGTTTCCCCTGCCATAAACCCTCTTACACTAGACTACTGCAACAGCGTTTCCCCTGCCATAAACCCTCTTACACTAGACTACTGCAACAGTGTTTCCCCTGCCATAAACCCTCTTACACTAGACTACTGCAACAACATTTCCCCTGCCATAAACCCTCTTACACTAGACTACTGCAACAGCATTTCCCCTGCCATAAACCCTCTTACACTAGACTACTGCAACAATGTTTCCCCTGCCATAACCCCACACACTAGACTACTAAAACAGTGTTTCCCCTGCCATAAACCCTCTTACACTAGACTACTGCAACAGTGTTTCCCCTGCCATAAACCCTCACACTAGACTACTGCAACAGTGTTTCCCCTGCCATAACCCCTCTTACACTAGACTACTGCAACAGCGTTTCCCCTGCCATAAACCCTCTTACACTAGACTACTGCAACAGCGTTTCCCCTGCCATAAACCCTCACACTAGACTACTGCAACAGGGTTTCCCCTGCCATAACCCCTCACACTAGACTACTGCAACAGCGTTTCCCCTGCCATAAACCCTCTTACACTAGACTACTGCAACAGGGTTTCCCCTGCCATAAACCCTCACACTAGACTACTGCAACAGCGTTTCCTCTGCCATAACCCCTCTTACACTAGACTACTGCAACAACGTTTCCCCTGCCATAAACCCTCTTACACTAGACTACTGCAACAGCGTTTCCCCTGCCATAACCCCTCTTACACTAGACTACTGCAACAGGGTTTCACCTGCCATAACCCCTCACACTAGACTACTGCAACAGTGTTTCCTGTGCCATAAACCCTCACACTAGACTACTGCAACAGGGTTTCCCCTGCCATAAACCCTCTTACACTAGACTACTGCAACAGGGTTTCACCTGCCATAACCCCTCACACTAGACTACTGCAACAGTGTTTCCTGTGCCATAAACCCTCACACTAGACTACTGCAACAGCGTTTCCCCTGCCATAAACCCTCACACTAGACTACTGCAACAGTGTTTCCAGTGCCATAAACCCTCTTACACTAGACTACTGCAACAGCGTTTCCCCTGCCATAAACCCTCTTACATTAGACTACTGCAACAGCGTTTCCCCTGCCATAACCCCTCTTACACTAGACTACTGCAACAGCGTTTCCCTTGCCATAAACCCTCTTACACTAGACTACTGCAACAGCGTTTCCCCTGCCATAAACCCTCACACTAGACTACTGCAACAGCGTTTCCCCTGCCATAACCCCTCTTACACTAGACTACTGCAACAGCGTTTCCCCTGCCATAAACCCTCACACTAGACTACTGCAACAGCGTTTCCCCTGCCATAACCCCTCTTACACTAGACTACTGCAACAGCGTTTCCCCTGCCATAACCCCTCTTACACTAGACTACTGCAACAGCGTTTCCCCTGCCATAAACCCTCACACTAGACTACTGCAACAGCGTTTCCCCTGCCATAACCCCTCTTACACTAGACTACTGCAACAGCGTTTCCCCTGCCATAAACCCTCTTACACTAGACTACTGCAACAGCGTTTCCGCTGCCATAACCCCTCTTACACTAGACTACTGCAACAGTGTTTCCCCTGCCATAAACCCTCACACTAGACTACAGCAACAGCGTTTCCTCTGCCATAACCCCTCTTACACTTGACTACTGCAACAGCGTTACCCCTGCCATAAACCCTCACACTAGACTACAACAACAGCGTTACCCCTGCCATAAACCCTCACACTAGACTTCTGCAACAGCGTTTCCCCTGCCATAAACCATATTACACTAGACTACTGCAACAGCGTTTCCCCTGCCATAAACCCTCTTACACTAGACTACTACAACAGTGTTTCCAGTGCCATAAACCCTCACAGTAGACTTCTGCAACAGCGTTTCCCCTGCCATAACCCCTCTTACACTAGACTACTGCAACAGTGTTACCCCTGCCATAAACCCTCTTACACTAGACTACTGCAACAGCGTTTCCCCTGCCATAAACCCTCTTACACTACACTACTGCAACAGCGTTTCCCCTGCCATAAACCCTCACACTAGACTACTGTAACAGAGTTTCACCTGCCATAACCCCTCTTACACTTGACTACTGCAACAGCGTTTCCCCTGCCATAAACCCTCACACTAGACTACTGCAACAGCGTTTCCCCTGCCATAACCCCTCTTACACTAGACTACTGCAACAGCGCTTCCCCTGCTATCACCCCTCTTACACTAGACTACTGCAACAGCGTTTCCCCTGCCATAACCCCTCTTAGACTAGACTACTGCAACAGTGTTTCACCTGCCATAAACCCTCACACTAGACTACTGCAACAGCGTTTCCCCTGCCATAAACCCTCACACTAGACTACTGCAACAGCGTTTCCCCTGCCATAACCCCTCTTACACTAGACTACTGCAACAGCGTTTCCCCTGCCATAACCCCTCTTACACTAGACTACTGCAACAGCGTTTCCCCTGCCATAAACCCTCACACTAGACTACTGCAACAGCGTTTCCCCTGCCATAACCCCTCTTACACTAGACTACTGAAACAGCGTTTCCCCTGCCATAAACCCTCACACTAGACTACTGCAACAGGGTTTCCCCTGCCATAACCCCTCACACTAGACTACTGCAACAACGTTTCCCCTGCCATAAACCCTCTTACACTAGACTACTGCAACAGGGTTTCCCCTGCCATAACCCCTCACACTAGACTACTGCAACAGTGTTTCCTGTGCCATAAACCCTCACACTAGACTACTGCAACAGCGTTTCCCCTGCCATAAACCCTCACACTAGACTACTGCAACAGTGTTTCCAGTGCCATATCCCTCTTACACTAGACTACTGCAACAGTGTTTCCAGTGCCATAAACCCTAACACTAGACTACTGCAACAGCGTTTCCCCTGCCATAAACCCTCACACTAGATTACTGCAACAGCGTTTCCCCTGCCATAACCCCTCTTACACTAGACTACTGCAACAGCGTTTCCCCTGCCATAAACCCTCTTACACTAGACTACTGCAACAGCGTTTCCCCTGCCATAACCCCTCTTACACTAGACTACTGCAACAGCGTTTCCATTGCCATAACCCCTCTTACACTAGACTACTGCAACAGTGTTTCCCCTGCCATAAACCCTCACACTAGACTACTGCAACAGCGTTTCCCTGACATAAACCCTCACACTAGACTACTGCAACAGCGTTTCCCCTGCTATAACCCCTCTTACACTAGACTACGGCAACGGCGTTTCCCCTGCCATAACCCCTCACACTAGACTACTGCAACAGCGTTTCCCCTGCCATAACCCGTCTTACACTAGACTACTGCAACAGCGTTTCCCCTGCCATAAACCCTCTTACACTAGACTACTGCAACAGCGTTTCCCCTGCCATAACCCCTCTTACACTAGACTACTGCAACAGTGTTTCCCCTGCCATAAACCCTCTTACACTAGACTACTGCAACAGCGTTTCCCCTGCCATAAACCCTCTTACACTAGACTACTGCAACAGCGTTTCCCCTGCCATAAACCCTCACACTAGACTACTGCAACAGCGTTTCCCCTGCCATAAACCCTCTTACACTAGACTACTGCAACAATGTTTCCCCTGCCATAACCCCTCACACTAGACTACTAAAACAGTGTTTCCCCTGCCATAAACCCTCTTACACTAGACTACTGCAACAGTGTTTCCCCTGCCATAAACCCTCACACTAGACTACTGCAACAGTGTTTCCCCTGCCATAACCCCTCTTACACTAGACTACTGCAACAGCGTTTCCCCTGCCATAAACCCTCTTACACTAGACTACTGCAACAGCGTTTCCCCTGCCATAAACCCTCACACTAGACTACTGCAACAGGGTTTCCCCTGCCATAACCCCTCACACTAGACTACTGCAACAACGTTTCCCCTGCCATAAACCCTCTTACACTAGACTACTGCAACAGGGTTTCCCCTGCCATAACCCCTCACACTAGACTACTGCAACAGTGTTTCCTGTGCCATAAACCCTCACACTAGACTACTGCAACAGCGTTTCCCCTGCCATAAACCCTCACACTAGACTACTGCAACAGTGTTTCCAGTGCCATAAACCCTCTTACACTAGACTACTGCAACAGCGTTTCCCTTGCCATAAACCCTCTTACACTAGACTACTGCAACAGCGTTTCCCCTGCCATAAACCCTCACACTAGACTACTGCAACAGCGTTTCCCCTGCCATAACCCCTCTTACACTAGACTACTGCAACAGCGTTTCCTCTGCCATAAACCCTCACACTAGACTACTGCAACAGCGTTTCCCCTGCCATAACCCCTCTTACACTAGACTACTGCAACAGCGTTTCCCCTGCCATAAACCCTCACACTAGACTACTGCAACAGCGTTTCCCCTGCCATAACCCCTCTTACACTAGACTACTGCAACAGTGTTTCCCCTGCCATAACCCCTCACACTAGACTACTGCAACAGTGTTTCCAGTGCCATAAACCCTCACACTAGACTACTGCAACAGCATTTCCCCTGCCATAAACCCTCACACTAGACTACTGCAACAGTGTTTCCAGTGCCATAAACCCTAACACTAGACTACTGCAACAACGTTTCCCCTGCCATAAACCCTCACACTAGACTACTGCAACAGCGTTTCCCCTGCCATAACCCCTCACACTAGACTACTGCAACAACGTTTCCCCTGCCATAAACCCTCTTACACTAGACTACTGCAACAGCGTTTCCCCTGCCATAACCCCTCACACTAGACTACTGCAACAACGTTTCCCCTGCCATAAACCCTCACACTAGACTACTGCAACAGTGTTTCCCCTGCCATAACCCCTCACACTAGACTACTGCAACAGTGTTTCCTGTGCCATAAACCCTCACACTAGACTACTGCAACAGCGTTTCCCCTGCCATAAACCCTCACACTAGACTACTGCAACAGTGTTTCCCCTGCCATAAACCCTCTTACACTAGACTACTGCAACAGCGTTTCCCCTGCCATAAACCCTCTTACATTAGACTACTGCAACAACGTTTCCCCTGCCATAAGCCCTCTTACACTAGACTACTGCAACAGCGTTTCCCTTGCCATAAACCCTCTTACACTAGACTACTGCAACAGCGTTTCCCCTGCCATAAACCCTCACACTAGACTACTGCAACAGCGTTTCCCCTGCCATAACCCCTCACACTAGACTACTGCAACAACGTTTCCCCTGCCATAAACCCTCTTACACTAGACTACTGCAACAGCGTTTCCCCTGCCATAACCCCTCACACTAGACTACTGCAACAACGTTTCCCCTGCCATAAACCCTCACACTAGACTACTGCAACAGTGTTTCCCCTGCCATAACCCCTCACACTAGACTACTGCAACAGTGTTTCCTGTGCCATAAACCCTCACACTAGACTACTGCAACAGGGTTTCCCCTGCCATAACCCCTCACACTAGACTACTGCAACAGCGTTTCCCCTGCCATAAACCCTCTTACACTAGACTACTGCAACAGGGTTTCCCCTGCCATAAACCCTCACACTAGACTACTGCAACAGCGTTTCCTCTGCCATAACCCCTCTTACACTAGACTACTGCAACAACGTTTCCCCTGCCATAAACCCTCTTACACTAGACTACTGCAACAGCGTTTCCCCTGCTATAACCCCTCTTACACTAGACTACTGCAACAGGGTTTCACCTGCCATAACCCCTCACACTAGACTACTGCAACAGTGTTTCCTGTGCCATAAACCCTCACACTAGACTACTGCAACAGGGTTTCCCCTGCCATAAACCCTCTTACACTAGACTACTGCAACAGGGTTTCACCTGCCATAACCCCTCACACTAGACTACTGCAACAGTGTTTCCTGTGCCATAAACCCTCACACTAGACTACTGCAACAGCGTTTCCCCTGCCATAAACCCTCACACTAGACTACTGCAACAGTGTTTCCAGTGCCATAAACCCTCTTACACTAGACTACTGCAACAGCGTTTCCCCTGCCATAAACCCTCTTACATTAGACTACTGCAACAGCGTTTCCCCTGCCATAACCCCTCTTACACTAGACTACTGCAACAGCGTTTCCCTTGCCATAAACCCTCTTACACTAGACTACTGCAACAGCGTTTCCCCTGCCATAAACCCTCACACTAGACTACTGCAACAGCGTTTCCCCTGCCATAACCCCTCTTACACTAGACTACTGCAACAGCGTTTCCCCTGCCATAAACCCTCACACTAGACTACTGCAACAGCGTTTCCCCTGCCATAACCCCTCTTACACTAGACTACTGCAACAGCGTTTCCCCTGCCATAACCCCTCTTACACTAGACTACTGCAACAGCGTTTCCCCTGCCATAAACCCTCACACTAGACTACTGCAACAGCGTTTCCCCTGCCATAACCCCTCTTACACTAGACTACTGCAACAGCGTTTCCCCTGCCATAAACCCTCTTACACTAGACTACTGCAACAGCGTTTCCGCTGCCATAACCCCTCTTACACTAGACTACTGCAACAGTGTTTCCCCTGCCATAAACCCTCACACTAGACTACAGCAACAGCGTTTCCTCTGCCATAACCCCTCTTACACTTGACTACTGCAACAGCGTTACCCCTGCCATAAACCCTCACACTAGACTACAACAACAGCGTTACCCCTGCCATAAACCCTCACACTAGACTTCTGCAACAGCGTTTCCCCTGCCATAAACCATATTACACTAGACTACTGCAACAGCGTTTCCCCTGCCATAAACCCTCTTACACTAGACTACTACAACAGTGTTTCCAGTGCCATAAACCCTCACAGTAGACTTCTGCAACAGCGTTTCCCCTGCCATAACCCCTCTTACACTAGACTACTGCAACAGTGTTACCCCTGCCATAAACCCTCTTACACTAGACTACTGCAACAGCGTTTCCCCTGCCATAAACCCTCTTACACTACACTACTGCAACAGCGTTTCCCCTGCCATAAACCCTCACACTAGACTACTGCAACAGAGTTTCACCTGCCATAACCCCTCTTACACTTGACTACTGCAACAGCGTTTCCCCTGCCATAAACCCTCACACTAGACTACTGCAACAGCGTTTCCCCTGCCATAACCCCTCTTACACTAGACTACTGCAACAGCGTTTCCCCTGCCATAACCCCTCTTACACTAGACTACTGCAACAGCGTTTCCCCTGCCATAACCCCTCTTAGACTAGACTACTGCAACAGTGTTTCCCCTGCCATAAACCCTCACACTAGACTACTGCAACAGCGTTTCCCCTGCCATAAACCCTCACACTAGACTACTGCAACAGCGTTTCCCCTGCCATAACCCCTCTTACACTAGACTACTGCAACAGCGTTTCCCCTGCCATAACCCCTCTTACACTAGACTACTGCAACAGCGTTTCCCCTGCCATAAACCCTCACACTAGACTACTGCAACAGCGTTTCCCCTGCCATAAACCCTCTTACACTAGACTACTGCAACAGCGTTTCCCCTGCCATAAACCCTCACACTAGACTACTGCAACAGGGTTTCCCCTGCCATAACCCCTCACACTAGACTACTGCAACAGCGTTTCCCCTGCCATAAACCCTCTTACACTAGACTACTGCAACAGGGTTTCCCCTGCCATAAACCCTCACACTAGACTACTGCAACAGTGTTTCCCCTGCCATAAACCCTCACACTAGACTACTGCAACAGCGTTTCCCCTGCCATAAACCCTCACACTAGACTACTGCAACAGTGTTTCCAGTGCCATATCCCTCTTACACTAGACTACTGCAACAGTGTTTCCAGTGCCATAAACCCTAACACTAGACTACTGCAACAGCGTTTCCCCTGCCATAAACCCTCACACTAGACTACTGCAACAGCGTTTCCCCTGCCATAACCCCTCTTACACTAGACTACTGCAACAGCGTTTCCCCTGCCATAAACCCTCTTACACTAGACTACTGCAACAGCGTTTCCCCTGCCATAACCCCTCTTACACTAGACTACTGCAACAGCGTTTCCCCTGCCATAAACCCTCTTACACTAGACTACTGCAACAGCGTTTCCCCTGCCATAAACCCTCACACTAGACTACTGCAACAGCGTTTCCCCTGCCATAAACCCTCACACTAGACTACTGCAACAGCGTTTCCCCTGCTATAACCCCTCTTACACTAGACTACGGCAACAGCGTTTCCCCTGCCATAACCCCTCACACTAGACTACTGCAACAGCGTTTCCCCTGCCATAACCCGTCTTACACTAGACTACTGCAACAGCGTTTCCCCTGCCATAAACCCTCTTACACTAGACTACTGCAACAGCGTTTCCCCTGCCATAAACCCTCTTACACTAGACTACTGCAACAGCGTTTCCCCTGCCATAAACCCTCTTACACTAGACTACTGCAACAGCGTTTCCCCTGCCATAAACCCTCTTACACTAGACTACTGCAACAGCGTTTCCCCTGCCATAAACCCTCACACTAGACTACTGCAACAGCGTTTCCCCTGCCATAAACCCTCTTACACTAGACTACTGCAACAGTGTTTCCCCTGCCATAACCCCTCACACTAGACTACTACAACAGCGTTTCCCCTGCCATAAACCCTCTTACACTAGACTACTGCAACAGTGTTTCCCCTGCCATAAACCCTCACACTAGACTACTGCAACAGTGTTTCCCCTGCCATAACCCCTCTTACACTAGACTACTGCAACAGCGTTTCCCCTGCCATAAACCCTCTTACACTAGACTACTGCAACAGCGTTTCCCCTGCCATAAACCCTCACACTAGACTACTGCAACAGGGTTTCCCCTGCCATAACCCCTCACACTAGACTACTGCAACAGCGTTTCCCCTGCCATAAACCCTCTTACACTAGACTACTGCAACAGGGTTTCCCCTGCCATAAACCCTCACACTAGACTACTGCAACAGCGTTTCCCCTGCCATAAACCCTCACACTAGACTACTGCAACAGCGTTTCCCCTGCCATAAACCCTCACACTAGACTACTGCAACAGTGTTTCCCCTGCCATAAACCCTCTTACACTAGACTACTGCAACAGCGTTTCCCCTGCCATAAACCCTCTTACACTAGACTACTGCAACAGCGTTTCCCCTGCCATAAACCCTCTTACACTAGACTACTGCAACAGCGTTTCCCCTGCCATAAACCCTCTTACACTAGACTACTGCAACAGCGTTTCCCCTGCCATAAACCCTCACACTAGACTACTGCAACAGCGTTTCCCCTGCCATAACCCCTCTTACACTAGACTACTGCAACAGCGTTTCCCCTGCCATAAACCCTCACACTAGACTACTGCAACAGCGTTTCCCCTGCCATAACCCCTCTTACACTAGACTACTGCAACAGCGTTTCCCCTGCCATAACCCCTCACACTAGACTACTGCAACAGTGTTTCCCCTGCCATAAACCCTCACACTAGACTACTGCAACAGCGTTTCCCCTGCCATAAACCCTCTTACACTAGACTACTGCAACAGCGTTTCCCGTGCCATAAACCCTCTACACTAGACTACTGCAACAGCGTTTCCCCTGCCATAAACCCTCACACTAGACTACTGCAACAGCGTTTCCCCTGCCATAACCCCTCACACTAGACTACTGCAACAGCGTTTCCCCTGCCATAAACCCTCTTACACTAGACTACTGCAACAGCGTTTCCCCTGCCATAAACCCTCACACTAGACTACTGCAACAGCGTTTCCCCTGCCATAAACCCTCACACTAGACTACTGCAACAGCGTTTCCCCTGCCATAAACCCTCACACTAGACTACTGCAACAGCGTTTCCCCTGCCATAAACCCTCACACTAGACTACTGCAACAGCGTTTCCCCTGCCATAAACCCTCACACTAGACTACTGCAACAGCGTTTCCCCTGCCATAAACCCTCTTACACTAGACTACTGCAACAGCGTTTCCCCTGCCATAAACCCTCTTACACTAGACTACTGCAACAGCGTTTCCCCTGCCATAAACCCTCTTACACTAGACTACTGCAACAGCGTTTCCCCTGCCATAAACCCTCTTACACTAGACTACTGCAACAGCGTTTCCCCTGCCATAAACCCTCACACTAGACTACTGCAACAGCGTTTCCCCTGCCATAAACCCTCACACTAGACTACTGCAACAGCGTTTCCCCTGCCATAAACCCTCTTACACTAGACTACTGCAACAGCGTTTCCCCTGCCATAAACCCTCACACTAGACTACTGCAACAGCGTTTCCCCTGCCATAAACCCTCACACTAGACTACTGCAACAGCGTTTCCCCTGCCATAAACCCTCACACTAGACTACTGCAACAGTGTTTCCCCTGCCATAAACCCTCACACTAGACTACTGCAACAGCGTTTCCCCTGCCATAAACCCTCACACTAGACTACTGCAACAGCGTTTCCCCTGCCATAAACCCTCTTACACTAGACTACTGCAACAGCGTTTCCCCTGCCATAAACCCTCTTACACTAGACTACTGCAACAGCGTTTCCCCTGCCATAAACCCTCTTACACTAGACTACTGCAACAGCGTTTCCCCTGCCATAAACCCTCTTACACTAGACTACTGCAACAGCGTTTCCCCTGCCATAAACCCTCACACTAGACTACTGCAACAGCGTTTCCCCTGCCATAACCCCTCTTACACTAGACTACTGCAACAGCGTTTCCCCTGCCATAAACCCTCACACTAGACTACTGCAACAGCGTTTCCCCTGCCATAAACCCTCTTACACTAGACTACTGCAACAGCGTTTCCCCTGCCATAAACCCTCACACTAGACTACTGCAACAGCGTTTCCCCTGCCATAACCCCTCTTACACTAGACTACTGCAACAGCGTTTCCCCTGCCATAAACCCTCACACTAGACTACTGCAACAGTGTTTCCCCTGCCATAAACCCTCACACTAGACTACTGCAACAGCGTTTCCCCTGCCATAAACCCTCACACTAGACTACTGCAACAGCGTTTCCCCTGCCATAACCCCTCTTACACTAGACTACTGCAACAGCGTTTCCCCTGCCATAAACCCTCTTACACTAGACTACTGCAACAGCGTTTCCCCTGCCATAACCCCTCTTACACTAGACTACTGCAACAGCGTTTCCCCTGCCATAACCCCTCTTACACTAGACTACTGCAACAGCGTTTCCCCTGCCATAAACCCTCACACTAGACTACTGCAACAGCGTTTCCCCTGCCATAAACCCTCACACTAGACTACTGCAACAGCGTTTCCCCTGCCATAAACCCTCTTACACTAGACTACTGCAACAGCGTTTCCCCTGCCATAAACCCTCACACTAGACTACTGCAACAGCGTTTCCCCTGCCATAAACCCTCTTACACTAGACTACTGCAACAGCGTTTCCCCTGCCATAAACCCTCTTACACTAGACTACTGCAACAGCGTTTCCCCTGCCATAACCCCTCTTACACTAGACTACTGCAACAGCGTTTCCCCTGCCATAAACCCTCTTACACTAGACTACTGCAACAGCGTTTCCCCTGCCATAAACCCTCTTACACTAGACTACTGCAACAGCGTTTCCCCTGCCATAAACCCTCACACTAGACTACTGCAACAGCGTTTCCCCTGCCATAAACCCTCTTACACTAGACTACTGCAACAGTGTTTCCCCTGCCATAACCCCTCACACTAGACTACTGCAACAGTGTTTCCCCTGCCATAAACCCTCTTACACTAGACTACTGCAACAGCGTTTCCCCTGCCATAAACCCTCACACTAGACTACTGCAACAGCGTTTCCCCTGCCATAAACCCTCACACTAGACTACTGCAACAGCGTTTCCCCTGCCATAACCCCTCTTACACTAGACTACTGCAACAGCGTTTCCCCTGCCATAAACCCTCTTACACTAGACTACTGCAACAGCGTTTCCCCTGCCATAACCCCTCTTACACTAGACTACTGCAACAGCGTTTCCCCTGCCATAACCCCTCTTACACTAGACTACTGCAACAGTGTTTCCCCTGCCATAAACCCTCACACTAGACTACTGCAACAGCGTTTCCCCTGCCATAAACCCTCACACTAGACTACTGCAACAGCGTTTCCCCTGCCATAACCCCTCTTACACTAGACTACTGCAACAGCGTTTCCCCTGCCATAAACCCTCACACTAGACTACTGCAACAGCGTTTCCCCTGCCATAACCCCTCTTACACTAGACTACTGCAACAGCGTTTCCCCTGCCATAAACCCTCTTACACTAGACTACTGCAACAGCGTTTCCCCTGCCATAACCCCTCTTACACTAGACTACTGCAACAGCGTTTCCCCTGCCATAAACCCTCTTACACTAGACTACTGCAACAGCGTTTCCCCTGCCATAAACCCTCTTACACTAGACTACTGCAACAGCGTTTCCCCTGCCATAAACCCTCACACTAGACTACTGCAACAGCGTTTCCCCTGCCATAAACCCTCTTACACTAGACTACTGCAACAGTGTTTCCCCTGCCATAACCCCTCACACTAGACTACTGCAACAGCGTTTCCCCTGCCATAAACCCTCTTACACTAGACTACTGCAACAGCGTTTCCCCTGCCATAAACCCTCACACTAGACTACTGCAACAGTGTTTCCCCTGCCATAACCCCTCTTACACTAGACTACTGCAACAGCGTTTCCCCTGCCATAAACCCTCACACTAGACTACTGCAACAGCGTTTCCCCTGCCATAACCCCTCTTACACTAGACTACTGCAACAGTGTTTCCCCTGCCATAACCCCTCACACTAGACTACTGCAACAGCGTTTCCCCTGCCATAAACCCTCACACTAGACTACTGCAACAGCGTTTCCCCTGCCATAAACCCTCACACTAGACTACTGCAACAGCGTTTCCCCTGCCATAAACCCTCACACTAGACTACTGCAACAGCGTTTCCCCTGCCATAAACCCTCACACTAGACTACTGCAACAGCGTTTCCCCTGCCATAAACCCTCACACTAGACTACTGCAACAGCGTTTCCCCTGCCATAAACCCTCTTACACTAGACTACTGCAACAGCGTTTCCCCTGCCATAAACCCTCACACTAGACTACTGCAACAGCGTTTCCCCTGCCATAAACCCTCACACTAGACTACTGCAACAGCGTTTCCCCTGCCATAAACCCTCACACTAGACTACTGCAACAGCGTTTCCCCTGCCATAAACCCTCACACTAGACTACTGCAACAGCGTTTCCCCTGCCATAAACCCTCACACTAGACTACTGCAACAGCGTTTCCCCTGCCATAAACCCTCTTACACTAGACTACTGCAACAGCGTTTCCCCTGCCATAAACCCTCTTACACTAGACTACTGCAACAGCGTTTCCCCTGCCATAAGCCCTCTTACACTAGACTACTGCAACAGCGTTTCCCCTGCCATAAACCCTCTTACACTAGACTACTGCAACAGCGTTTCCCCTGCCATAAACCCTCTACACTAGACTACTGCAACAGCGTTTCCCCTGCCATAAACCCTCACACTAGACTACTGCAACAGCGTTTCCCCTGCCATAAACCCTCTTACACTAGACTACTGCAACAGCGTTTCCCCTGCCATAACCCCTCACACTAGACTACTGCAACAGCGTTTCCCCTGCCATAAACCCTCACACTAGACTACTGCAACAGCGTTTCCCCTGCCATAAACCCTCACACTAGACTACTGCAACAGTGTTTCCCGTGCCATAAACCCTCACACTAGACTACTGCAACAGCGTTTCCCCTGCCATAAACCCTCACACTAGACTACTGCAACAGCGTTTCCCCTGCCATAAACCCTCTTACACTAGACTACTGCAACAGCGTTTCCCCTGCCATAAACCCTCTTACACTAGACTACTGCAACAGCGTTTCCCCTGCCATAACCCCTCTTACACTAGACTACTGCAACAGCGTTTCCCCTGCCATAAACCCTCTTACACTAGACTACTGCAACAGCGTTTCCCCTGCCATAAACCCTCACACTAGACTACTGCAACAGCGTTTCCCCTGCCATAACCCCTCTTACACTAGACTACTGCAACAGCGTTTCCCCTGCCATAAACCCTCACACTAGACTACTGCAACAGCGTTTCCCCTGCCATAACCCCTCTTACACTAGACTACTGCAACAGCGTTTCCCCTGCCATAAACCCTCACACTAGACTACTGCAACAGCGTTTCCCCTGCCATAACCCCTCTTACACTAGACTACTGCAACAGCGTTTCCCCTGCCATAACCCCTCACACTAGACTACTGCAACAGTGTTTCCCCTGCCATAAACCCTCACACTAGACTACTGCAACAGCGTTTCCCCTGCCATAAACCCTCACACTAGACTACTGCAACAGCGTTTCCCCTGCCATAAACCCTCTTACACTAGACTACTGCAACAGCGTTTCCCCTGCCATAAACCCTCTTACACTAGACTACTGCAACAGCGTTTCCCCTGCCATAACCCCTCTTACACTAGACTACTGCAACAGCGTTTCCCCTGCCATAAACCCTCTTACACTAGACTACTGCAACAGCGTTTCCCCTGCCATAAACCCTCACACTAGACTACTGCAACAGCGTTTCCCCTGCCATAAACCCTCACACTAGACTACTGCAACAGCGTTTCCCCTGCCATAACCCCTCTTACACTAGACTACTGCAACAGCGTTTCCCCTGCCATAAACCCTCACACTAGACTACTGCAACAGCGTTTCCCCTGCCATAAACCCTCTTACACTAGACTACTGCAACAGCGTTTCCCCTGCCATAAACCCTCTTACACTAGACTACTGCAACAGCGTTTCCCCTGCCATAAACCCTCTTACACTAGACTACTGCAACAGCGTTTCCCCTGCCATAAACCCTCTTACACTAGACTACTGCAACAGCGTTTCCCCTGCCATAAACCCTCTTACACTAGACTACTGCAACAGCGTTTCCCCTGCCATAAACCCTCACACTAGACTACTGCAACAGCGTTTCCCCTGCCATAAACCCTCTTACACTAGACTACTGCAACAGCGTTTCCCCTGCCATAAACCCTCACACTAGACTACTGCAACAGCGTTTCCCCTGCCATAAACCCTCTTACACTAGACTACTGCAACAGCGTTTCCCCTGCCATAAACCCTCACACTAGACTACTGCAACAGCGTTTCCCCTGCCATAAACCCTCACACTAGACTACTGCAACAGCGTTTCCCCTGCCATAACCCCTCTTACACTAGACTACTGCAACAGCGTTTCCCCTGCCATAAACCCTCTTACACTAGACTACTGCAACAGCGTTTCCCCTGCCATAACCCCTCTTACACTAGACTACTGCAACAGCGTTTCCCCTGCCATAAACCCTCTTACACTAGACTACTGCAACAGTGTTTCCCCTGCCATAAACCCTCACACTAGACTACTGCAACAGCGTTTCCCCTGCCATAAACCCTCACACTAGACTACTGCAACAGCGTTTCCCCTGCCATAACCCCTCTTACACTAGACTACTGCAACAGCGTTTCCCCTGCCATAAACCCTCACACTAGACTACTGCAACAGCGTTTCCCCTGCCATAAACCCTCTTACACTAGACTACTGCAACAGCGTTTCCCCTGCCATAAACCCTCTTACACTAGACTACTGCAACAGCGTTTCCCCTGCCATAAACCCTCTTACACTAGACTACTGCAACAGCGTTTCCCCTGCCATAAACCCTCTTACACTAGACTACTGCAACAGCGTTTCCCCTGCCATAAACCCTCTTACACTAGACTACTGCAACAGCGTTTCCCCTGCCATAAACCCTCACACTAGACTACTGCAACAGCGTTTCCCCTGCCATAAACCCTCTTACACTAGACTACTGCAACAGCGTTTCCCCTGCCATAAACCCTCACACTAGACTACTGCAACAGCGTTTCCCCTGCCATAAACCCTCTTACACTAGACTACTGCAACAGTGTTTCCCCTGCCATAAACCCTCACACTAGACTACTGCAACAGTGTTTCCCCTGCCATAACCCCTCTTACACTAGACTACTGCAACAGCGTTTCCCCTGCCATAAACCCTCTTACACTAGACTACTGCAACAGCGTTTCCCCTGCCATAAACCCTCACACTAGACTACTGCAACAGCGTTTCCCCTGCCATAAACCCTCACACTAGACTACTGCAACAGCGTTTCCCCTGCCATAAACCCTCTTACACTAGACTACTGCAACAGCGTTTCCCCTGCCATAAACCCTCACACTAGACTACTGCAACAGTGTTTCCCCTGCCATAAACCCTCACACTAGACTACTGCAACAGCGTTTCCCCTGCCATAAACCCTCACACTAGACTACTGCAACAGTGTTTCCCCTGCCATAAACCCTCTTACACTAGACTACTGCAACAGCGTTTCCCCTGCCATAAACCCTCTTACACTAGACTACTGCAACAGCGTTTCCCCTGCCATAAACCCTCACACTAGACTACTGCAACAGCGTTTCCCCTGCCATAAACCCTCTTACACTAGACTACTGCAACAGCGTTTCCCCTGCCATAAACCCTCACACTAGACTACTGCAACAGCGTTTCCCCTGCCATAACCCCTCTTACACTAGACTACTGCAACAGCGTTTCCCCTGCCATAAACCCTCACACTAGACTACTGCAACAGCGTTTCCCCTGCCATAACCCCTCTTACACTAGACTACTGCAACAGCGTTTCCCCTGCCATAACCCCTCACACTAGACTACTGCAACAGCGTTTCCCCTGCCATAAACCCTCACACTAGACTACTGCAACAGCGTTTCCCCTGCCATAACCCCTCTTACACTAGACTACTGCAACAGTGTTTCCCCTGCCATAAACCCTCACACTAGACTACTGCAACAGCGTTTCCCCTGCCATAAACCCTCACACTAGACTACTGCAACAGCGTTTCCCCTGCCATAACCCCTCTTACACTAGACTACTGCAACAGCGTTTCCCCTGCCATAAACCCTCACACTAGACTACTGCAACAGCGTTTCCCCTGCCATAAACCCTCTTACACTAGACTACTGCAACAGCGTTTCCCCTGCCATAAACCCTCTTACACTAGACTACTGCAACAGCGTTTCCCCTGCCATAACCCCTCTTACACTAGACTACTGCAACAGCGTTTCCCCTGCCATAAACCCTCTTACACTAGACTACTGCAACAGCGTTTCCCCTGCCATAAACCCTCTTACACTAGACTACTGCAACAGCGTTTCCCCTGCCATAAACCCTCACACTAGACTACTGCAACAGCGTTTCCCCTGCCATAAACCCTCTTACACTAGACTACTGCAACAGCGTTTCCCCTGCCATAACCCCTCTTACACTAGACTACTGCAACAGCGTTTCCCCTGCCATAAACCCTCTTACACTAGACTACTGCAACAGCGTTTCCCCTGCCATAAACCCTCACACTAGACTACTGCAACAGCGTTTCCCCTGCCATAAACCCTCACACTAGACTACTGCAACAGCGTTTCCCCTGCCATAACCCCTCTTACACTAGACTACTGCAACAGCGTTTCCCCTGCCATAAACCCTCTTACACTAGACTACTGCAACAGCGTTTCCCCTGCCATAACCCCTCTTACACTAGACTACTGCAACAGCGTTTCCCCTGCCATAAACCCTCTTACACTAGACTACTGCAACAGTGTTTCCCCTGCCATAAACCCTCACACTAGACTACTGCAACAGCGTTTCCCTGACATAAACCCTCACACTAGACTACTGCAACAGCGTTTCCCCTGCCATAACCCCTCTTACACTAGACTACTGCAACAGCGTTTCCCCTGCCATAACCCCTCACACTAGACTACTGCAACAGCGTTTCCCCTGCCATAACCCTCTTACACTAGACTACTGCAACAGCGTTTCCCCTGCCATAAACCCTCTTACACTAGACTACTGCAACAGCGTTTCCCCTGCCATAACCCCTCTTACACTAGACTACTGCAACAGTGTTTCCCCTGCCATAAACCCTCTTACACTAGACTACTGCAACAGCGTTTCCCCTGCCATAAACCCTCTTACACTAGACTACTGCAACAGCGTTTCCCCTGCCATAAACCCTCACACTAGACTACTGCAACAGCGTTTCCCCTGCCATAAACCCTCTTACACTAGACTACTGCAACAGCGTTTCCCCTGCCATAACCCCTCACACTAGACTACTGCAACAGCGTTTCCCCTGCCATAAACCCTCTTACACTAGACTACTGCAACAGTGTTTCCCCTGCCATAAACCCTCACACTAGACTACTGCAACAGCGTTTCCCCTGCCATAAACCCTCTTACACTAGACTACTGCAACAGCGTTTCCCCTGCCATAAACCCTCACACTAGACTACTGCAACAGCGTTTCCCCTGCCATAAACCCTCTTACACTAGACTACTGCAACAGCGTTTCCCCTGCCATAAACCCTCACACTAGACTACTGCAACAGTGTTTCCCCTGCCATAAACCCTCACACTAGACTACTGCAACAGCGTTTCCCCTGCCATAAACCCTCTTACACTAGACTACTGCAACAGTGTTTCCAGTGCCATAAACCCTCACACTAGACTACTGCAACAGCGTTTCCCCTGCCATAAACCCTCACACTAGACTACTGCAACAGCGTTTCCCCTGCCATAAACCCTCACACTAGACTACTGCAACAGCGTTTCCCCTGCCATAAACCCTCTTACACTAGACTACTGCAACAGCGTTTCCCCTGCCATAAACCCTCACACTAGACTACTGCAACAGCGTTTCCCCTGCCATAAACCCTCACACTAGACTACTGCAACAGTGTTTCCCCTGCCATAACCCCTCACACTAGACTACTGCAACAGTGTTTCCCGTGCCATAAACCCTCACACTAGACTACTGCAACAGCGTTTCCCCTGCCATAAACCCTCACACTAGACTACTGCAACAGCGTTTCCCCTGCCATAAACCCTCTTACACTAGACTACTGCAACAGCGTTTCCCCTGCCATAAACCCTCTTACACTAGACTACTGCAACAGCGTTTCCCCTGCCATAAACCCTCTTACACTAGACTACTGCAACAGCGTTTCCCCTGCCATAAACCCTCTTACACTAGACTACTGCAACAGCGTTTCCCCTGCCATAAACCCTCACACTAGACTACTGCAACAGCGTTTCCCCTGCCATAAACCCTCACACTAGACTACTGCAACAGCGTTTCCCCTGCCATAAACCCTCTTACACTAGACTACTGCAACAGCGTTTCCCCTGCCATAACCCCTCACACTAGACTACTGCAACAGCGTTTCCCCTGCCATAAACCCTCACACTAGACTACTGCAACAGTGTTTCCCCTGCCATAACCCCTCACACTAGACTACTGCAACAGTGTTTCCTGTGCCATAAACCCTCACACTAGACTACTGCAACAGCGTTTCCCCTGCCATAAACCCTCACACTAGACTACTGCAACAGTGTTTCCCCTGCCATAAACCCTCTTACACTAGACTACTGCAACAGCGTTTCCCCTGCCATAAACCCTCTTACACTAGACTACTGCAACAGCGTTTCCCCTGCCATAAACCCTCTTACACTAGACTACTGCAACAGCGTTTCCCCTGCCATAAACCCTCTTACACTAGACTACTGCAACAGCGTTTCCCCTGCCATAAACCCTCACACTAGACTACTGCAACAGCGTTTCCCCTGCCATAACCCCTCTTACACTAGACTACTGCAACAGCGTTTCCCCTGCCATAAACCCTCACACTAGACTACTGCAACAGCGTTTCCCCTGCCATAACCCCTCTTACACTAGACTACTGCAACAGCGTTTCCCCTGCCATAAACCCTCACACTAGACTACTGCAACAGCGTTTCCCCTGCCATAACCCCTCTTACACTAGACTACTGCAACAGCGTTTCCCCTGCCATAACCCCTCACACTAGACTACTGCAACAGCGTTTCCCCTGCCATAAACCCTCACACTAGACTACTGCAACAGCGTTTCCCCTGCCATAAACCCTCACACTAGACTACTGCAACAGCGTTTCCCCTGCCATAAACCCTCTTACACTAGACTACTGCAACAGCGTTTCCCCTGCCATAAACCCTCTTACACTAGACTACTGCAACAGCGTTTCCCCTGCCATAACCCCTCTTACACTAGACTACTGCAACAGCGTTTCCCCTGCCATAACCCCTCTTACACTAGACTACTGCAACAGTGTTTCCCCTGCCATAAACCCTCACACTAGACTACTGCAACAGCGTTTCCCCTGCCATAAACCCTCACACTAGACTACTGCAACAGCGTTTCCCCTGCCATAACCCCTCTTACACTAGACTACTGCAACAGCGTTTCCCCTGCCATAAACCCTCACACTAGACTACTGCAACAGCGTTTCCCCTGCCATAAACCCTCTTACACTAGACTACTGCAACAGCGTTTCCCCTGCCATAAACCCTCTTACACTAGACTACTGCAACAGCGTTTCCCCTGCCATAACCCCTCTTACACTAGACTACTGCAACAGTGTTTCCCCTGCCATAAACCCTCTTACACTAGACTACTGCAACAGCGTTTCCCCTGCCATAAACCCTCTTACACTAGACTACTGCAACAGCGTTTCCCCTGCCATAAACCCTCACACTAGACTACTGCAACAGCGTTTCCCCTGCCATAAACCCTCTTACACTAGACTACTGCAACAGTGTTTCCCCTGCCATAACCCCTCACACTAGACTACTGCAACAGTGTTTCCCCTGCCATAAACCCTCTTACACTAGACTACTGCAACAGTGTTTCCCCTGCCATAAACCCTCACACTAGACTACTGCAACAGCGTTTCCCCTGCCATAAACCCTCACACTAGACTACTGCAACAGCGTTTCCCCTGCCATAACCCCTCTTACACTAGACTACTGCAACAGCGTTTCCCCTGCCATAAACCCTCTTACACTAGACTACTGCAACAGCGTTTCCCCTGCCATAACCCCTCTTACACTAGACTACTGCAACAGCGTTTCCCCTGCCATAAACCCTCTTACACTAGACTACTGCAACAGTGTTTCCCCTGCCATAAACCCTCACACTAGACTACTGCAACAGCGTTTCCCCTGCCATAAACCCTCACACTAGACTACTGCAACAGCGTTTCCCCTGCCATAACCCCTCTTACACTAGACTACTGCAACGGCGTTTCCCCTGCCATAACCCCTCACACTAGACTACTGCAACAGCGTTTCCCCTGCCATAACCCGTCTTACACTAGACTACTGCAACAGCGTTTCCCCTGCCATAAACCCTCTTACACTAGACTACTGCAACAGCGTTTCCCCTGCCATAACCCCTCTTACACTAGACTACTGCAACAGTGTTTCCCCTGCCATAAACCCTCTTACACTAGACTACTGCAACAGCGTTTCCCCTGCCATAAACCCTCTTACACTAGACTACTGCAACAGCGTTTCCCCTGCCATAAACCCTCACACTAGACTACTGCAACAGCGTTTCCCCTGCCATAAACCCTCTTACACTAGACTACTGCAACAATGTTTCCCCTGCCATAACCCCTCACACTAGACTACTAAAACAGTGTTTCCCCTGCCATAAACCCTCTTACACTAGACTACTGCAACAGTGTTTCCCCTGCCATAAACCCTCACACTAGACTACTGCAACAGTGTTTCCCCTGCCATAACCCCTCTTACACTAGACTACTGCAACAGCGTTTCCCCTGCCATAAACCCTCTTACACTAGACTACTGCAACAGCGTTTCCCCTGCCATAAACCCTCACACTAGACTACTGCAACAGGGTTTCCCCTGCCATAACCCCTCACACTAGACTACTGCAACAACGTTTCCCCTGCCATAAACCCTCTTACACTAGACTACTGCAACAGGGTTTCCCCTGCCATAACCCCTCACACTAGACTACTGCAACAGTGTTTCCTGTGCCATAAACCCTCACACTAGACTACTGCAACAGCGTTTCCCCTGCCATAAACCCTCACACTAGACTACTGCAACAGTGTTTCCAGTGCCATAAACCCTCTTACACTAGACTACTGCAACAGCGTTTCCCTTGCCATAAACCCTCTTACACTAGACTACTGCAACAGCGTTTCCCCTGCCATAAACCCTCACACTAGACTACTGCAACAGCGTTTCCCCTGCCATAACCCCTCTTACACTAGACTACTGCAACAGCGTTTCCTCTGCCATAAACCCTCACACTAGACTACTGCAACAGCGTTTCCCCTGCCATAACCCCTCTTACACTAGACTACTGCAACAGCGTTTCCCCTGCCATAAACCCTCACACTAGACTACTGCAACAGCGTTTCCCCTGCCATAACCCCTCTTACACTAGACTACTGCAACAGTGTTTCCCCTGCCATAACCCCTCACACTAGACTACTGCAACAGTGTTTCCAGTGCCATAAACCCTCACACTAGACTACTGCAACAGCATTTCCCCTGCCATAAACCCTCACACTAGACTACTGCAACAGTGTTTCCAGTGCCATAAACCCTAACACTAGACTACTGCAACAACGTTTCCCCTGCCATAAACCCTCACACTAGACTACTGCAACAGCGTTTCCCCTGCCATAACCCCTCACACTAGACTACTGCAACAACGTTTCCCCTGCCATAAACCCTCTTACACTAGACTACTGCAACAGCGTTTCCCCTGCCATAACCCCTCACACTAGACTACTGCAACAACGTTTCCCCTGCCATAAACCCTCACACTAGACTACTGCAACAGTGTTTCCCCTGCCATAACCCCTCACACTAGACTACTGCAACAGTGTTTCCTGTGCCATAAACCCTCACACTAGACTACTGCAACAGCGTTTCCCCTGCCATAAACCCTCACACTAGACTACTGCAACAGTGTTTCCCCTGCCATAAACCCTCTTACACTAGACTACTGCAACAGCGTTTCCCCTGCCATAAACCCTCTTACATTAGACTACTGCAACAGCGTTTCCCCTGCCATAAGCCCTCTTACACTAGACTACTGCAACAGCGTTTCCCCTGCCATAAACCCTCTTACACTAGACTACTGCAACAGCGTTTCCCCTGCCATAAACCCTCACACTAGACTACTGCAACAGCGTTTCCCCTGCCATAACCCCTCACACTAGACTACTGCAACAGCGTTTCCCCTGCCATAAACCCTCTTACACTAGACTACTGCAACAGCGTTTCCCCTGCCATAACCCCTCACACTAGACTACTGCAACAACGTTTCCCCTGCCATAAACCCTCACACTAGACTACTGCAACAGTGTTTCCCCTGCCATAACCCCTCACACTAGACTACTGCAACAGCGTTTCCCCTGCCATAAACCCTCACACTAGACTACTGCAACAGCGTTTCCCCTGCCATAACCCCTCTTACACTAGACTACTGCAACAGCGTTTCCCCTGCCATAAACCCTCACACTAGACTACTGCAACAGCGTTTCCCCTGCCATAACCCCTCTTACACTAGACTACTGCAACAGCGTTTCCCCTGCCATAAACCCTCACACTAGACTACTGCAACAGCGTTTCCCCTGCCATAACCCCTCTTACACTAGACTACTGCAACAGTGTTTCCCCTGCCATAACCCCTCACACTAGACTACTGCAACAGTGTTTCCAGTGCCATAAACCCTCACACTAGACTACTGCAACAGCGTTTCTCCTGCCATAAACCCTCACACTAGACTACTGCAACAGTGTTTCCAGTGCCATAAACCCTAACACTAGACTACTGCAACAGCGTTTCCCCTGCCATAAACCCTCACACTAGACTACTGCAACAGCGTTTCCCCTGCCATAACCCCTCTTACACTAGACTACTGCAACAGCGTTTCCCCTGCCATAAACCCTCTTACACTAGACTACTGCAACAGCGTTTCCCCTGCCATAACCCCTCTTACACTAGACTACTGCAACAGCGTTTCCATTGCCATAACCCCTCTTACACTAGACTACTGCAACAGTGTTTCCCCTGCCATAAACCCTCACACTAGACTACTGCAACAGCGTTTCCCTGCCATAAACCCTCACACTAGACTACTGCAACAGCGTTTCCCCTGCTATAACCCCTCTTACACTAGACTACGGCAACAGCGTTTCCCCTGCCATAACCCCTCACACTAGACTACTGCAACAGCGTTTCCGCTGCCATAACCCGTCTTACACTAGACTACTGCAACAGCGTTTCCCCTGCCATAAACCCTCTTACACTAGACTACTGCAACAGCGTTTCCCCTGCCATAACCCCTCTTACACTAGACTACTGCAACAGTGTTTCCCCTGCCATAAACCCTCTTACACTAGACTACTGCAACAGCGTTTCCCCTGCCATAAACCCTCTTACACTAGACTACTGCAACAGCGTTTCCCCTGCCATAAACCCTCACACTAGACTACTGCAACAGCGTTTCCCCTGCCATAAACCCTCTTACACTAGACTACTGCAACAGTGTTTCCCCTGCCATAACCCCTCACACTAGACTACTGCAACAGTGTTTCCCCTGCCATAAACCCTCTTACACTAGACTACTGCAACAGTGTTTCCCCTGCCATAAACCCTCACACTAGACTACTGCAACAGCGTTTCCCCTGCCATAACCCCTCACACTAGACTACTGCAACAGCGTTTCCCCTGCCATAAACCCTCACACTAGACTACTGCAACAGCGTTTCCCCTGCCATAACCCCTCACACTAGACTACTGCAACAGCGTTTCCCCTGCCATAAACCCTCTTACACTAGACTACTGCAACAGCGTTTCCCCTGCCATAACCCCTCACACTAGACTACTGCAACAGCGTTTCCCCTGCCATAAACCCTCACACTAGACTACTGCAACAGCGTTTCCCCTGCCATAACCCCTCACACTAGACTACTGCAACAACGTTTCCCCTGCCATAAACCCTCTTACACTAGACTACTGCAACAGCGTTTCCCCTGCCATAACCCCTCACACTAGACTACTGCAACAACGTTTCCCCTGCCATAAACCCTCACACTAGACTACTGCAACAGTGTTTCCCCTGCCATAACCCCTCACACTAGACTACTGCAACAGTGTTTCCAGTGCCATAAACCCTCACACTAGACTACTGCAACAGCATTTCCCCTGCCATAACCCCTCTTACACTAGACTACTGCACAGTGTTTCCCCTGCCATAAACCCTCACACTAGACTACTGCAACAGTGTTTCCAGTGCCATAAACCCTCACACTAGACTACTGCAACAGCGTTTCCCCTGCCATAAACCCTCACACTAGACTACTGCAACAGAAATTCCCCTGCCATAACCCCTCTTACACTAGACTTCTGCAACAGCGTTTCCCCTGCTATCACCCCTCTTACACTAGACTACTGCAACAGCGTTTCCCCTGCCATAACCCCTCTTACACTAGACTACTGCAACAGCGTTTCCCCTGCCATAAACCCTCACACTAGACTACTGCAACAGTGTTTCCCGTGCCATAAACCCTCTTACACTAGACTACTGCAACAGCGTTTCCCCTGCCATAAACCCTCACACTAGACTACTGCAACAGCGTTTCCCCTGCCATAAACCCTCACACTAGACTACTGCAACACCGTTTCCCCTGCCATAAACCCTCACACTATACTACTGCAACAGCGTTTCCTCTGCAATAACCCCTCTTACACTAGACTACTGCAACAGCGTTTCCCCTAACATAAACCCTCTTACACTATACTACAGCAACAGCGTTTCCCCTGCCATAAACCCTCTTACATTAGACTACTGCAACAGCGTTTCCCCTGCCATAAACCCTCACACTAGACTACTGCAACAGTGTTTCCAGTGCCATAAACCCTCTTACACTAGACTACTGCAACAGCGTTTCCCCTGCCATAAACCCTCACACTAGACTACTGCAACACCGTTTCCCCTGCCATAAACCCTCACACTATACTACTGCAACAGCGTTTCCTCTGCAATAACCCCTCTTACACTAGACTACTGCAACAGCGTTTCCCCTAACATAAACCCTCTTACACTATACTACAGCAACAGCGTTTCCCCTGCCATAAACCCTCTTACACTAGACTACTGCAACAGCGTTTCCCCTGCCATAACCCCTCTTACACTAGACTACTGCAACAGCGTTTCCCCTGCCATAAACCCTCTTACACTAGACTACTGCAACAGCGTTTCCCCTGCCATAAACCCTCACACTAGACTACTGCAACAGCGTTTCCCCTGCCATAACCCCTCACACTAGACTACTGCAACAGCGTTTCCCCTGCCATAAACCCGTCTTACACTAGACTACTGCAACAGCGTTTCCCCTGCCATAAACCCTCTTACACTAGACTACTGCAACAGCGTTTCCCCTGCCATAACCCCTCTTACACTAGACTACTGCAACAGTGTTTCCCCTGCCATAAACCCTCTTACACTAGACTACTGCAACAGCGTTTCCCCTGCCATAAACCCTCTTACACTAGACTACTGCAACAGCGTTTCCCCTGCCATAACCCCTCACACTAGACTACTGCAACAGCGTTTCCCCTGCCATAAACCCTCTTACACTAGACTACTGCAACAGCGTTTCCCCTGCCATAACCCCTCACACTAGACTACTGCAACAGCGTTTCCCCTGCCATAAACCCTCACACTAGACTACTGCAACAGCGTTTCCCCTGCCATAACCCCTCACACTAGACTACTGCAACAACGTTTCCCCTGCCATAAACCCTCTTACACTAGACTACTGCAACAGCGTTTCCCCTGCCATAACCCCTCACACTAGACTACTGCAACAACGTTTCCCCTGCCATAAACCCTCACACTAGACTACTGCAACAGTGTTTCCCCTGCCATAACCCCTCACACTAGACTACTGCAACAGTGTTTCCAGTGCCATAAACCCTCACACTAGACTACTGCAACAGCATTTCCCCTGCCATAACCCCTCTTACACTAGACTACTGCACAGTGTTTCCCCTGCCATAAACCCTCACACTAGACTACTGCAACAGTGTTTCCAGTGCCATAAACCCTCACACTAGACTACTGCAACAGCGTTTCCCCTGCCATAAACCCTCACACTAGACTACTGCAACAGAAATTCCCCTGCCATAACCCCTCTTACACTAGACTTCTGCAACAGCGTTTCCCCTGCTATCACCCCTCTTACACTAGACTACTGCAACAGCGTTTCCCCTGCCATAACCCCTCTTACACTAGACTACTGCAACAGTGTTTCCCCTGCCATAAACCCTCACACTAGACTACTGCAACAGTGTTTCCCGTGCCATAAACCCTCTTACACTAGACTACTGCAACAGCGTTTCCCCTGCCATAAACCCTCACACTAGACTACTGCAACAGCGTTTCCCCTGCCATAAACCCTCACACTAGACTACTGCAACAGCGTTTCCCCTGCCATAAACCCTCACACTATACTACTGCAACAGCGTTTCCTCTGCAATAACCCCTCTTACACTAGACTACTGCAACAGCGTTTCCCCTAACATAAACCCTCTTACACTATACTACAGCAACAGCGTTTCCCCTGCCATAAACCCTCTTACATTAGACTACTGCAACAGCGTTTCCCCTGCCATAAACCCTCACACTAGACTACTGCAACAGTGTTTCCAGTGCCATAAACCCTCTTACACTAGACTACTGCAACAGCGTTTCCCCTGCCATAAACCCTCACACTAGACTACTGCAACACCGTTTCCCCTGCCATAAACCCTCACACTATACTACTGCAACAGCGTTTCCTCTGCAATAACCCCTCTTACACTAGACTACTGCAACAGCGTTTCCCCTAACATAAACCCTCTTACACTATACTACAGCAACAGCGTTTCCCCTGCCATAAACCCTCTTACATTAGACTACTGCAACAGCGTTTCCCCTGCCATAACCCCTCTTACACTAGACTACTGCAACAGCGTTTCCCCTGCCATAAACCCTCTTACACTAGACTACTGCAACAGCGTTTCCCCTGCCATAAACCCTCACACTAGACTACTGCAACAGCGTTTCCCCTGCCATAACCCCTCACACTAGACTACTGCAACAGCGTTTCCCCTGCCATAACCCGTCTTACACTAGACTACTGCAACAGCGTTTCCCCTGCCATAAACCCTCTTACACTAGACTACTGCAACAGCGTTTCCCCTGCCATAACCCCTCTTACACTAGACTACTGCAACAGTGTTTCCCCTGCCATAAACCCTCTTACACTAGACTACTGCAACAGCGTTTCCCCTGCCATAAACCCTCTTACACTAGACTACTGCAACAGCGTTTCCCCTGCCATAAACCCTCACACTAGACTACTGCAACAGCGTTTCCCCTGCCATAAACCCTCTTACACTAGACTACTTCAACAATGTTTCCCCTGCCATAACCCCTCACACTAGACTACTGCAACAGTGTTTCCCCTGCCATAAACCCTCTTACACTAGACTACTGCAACAGTGTTTCCCCTGCCATAAACCCTCACACTAGACTACTGCAACAGCGTTTCCCCTGCCATAACCCCTCACACTAGACTACTGCAACAGCGTTTCCCCTGCCATAAACCCTCACACTAGACTACTGCAACAGCGTTTCCCCTGCTATAACCCCTCACACTAGACTACTGCAACAACGTTTCCCCTGCCATAAACCCTCTTACACTAGACTACTGCAACAGCGTTTCCCCTGCCATAACCCCTCACACTAGACTACTGCAACAACGTTTCCCCTGCCATAAACCCTCACACTAGACTACTGCAACAGCGTTTCCCCTGCCATAACCCCTCACACTAGACTACTGCAACAACGTTTTCCCTGCCATAAACCCTCTTACACTAGACTACTGCAACAGCGTTTCCCCTGCCATAACCCCTCACAGTAGACTACTGCAACAACGTTTCCCCTGCCATAAACCCTCACACTAGACTACTGCAACAGTGTTTCCCCTGCCATAACCCCTCACACTAGACTACTGCAACAGTGTTTCCAGTGCCATAAACCCTCACACTAGACTACTGCAACAGCATTTCCCCTGCCATAACCCCTCTTACACTAGACTACTGCAACAGTGTTTCCCCTGCCATAAACCCTCACACTAGACTACTGCAACAGTGTTTCCAGTGCCATAAACCCTCACACTAGACTACTGCAACAGCGTTTCCCCTGCCATAAACCCTCTTACACTAGACTACTGCAACAGCGTTTCCCCTGCCATCACCCCTCTTACACTAGACTACTGCAACAGCGTTTCCCCTGCCATAACCCCTCTTACACTAGACTACTGCAACAGTGTTTCCCCTGCCATAAACCCTCACACTAGACTACTGCAACAGTGTTTCCCCTGCCATAAACCCTCTTACACTAGACTACTGCAACAGCGTTTCCCCTGCCATAAACCCTCTTACACTAGACTACTGCAACAGCGTTTCCCCTGCCATAACCCCTCACACTAGACTACTGCAACAGCGTTTCCCCTGCCATAAACCCTCTAACACTAGACTACTGCAACAGCGTTTCCCCTGCCATAACCCCTCACACTAGACTACTGCAACAGCGTTTCCCCTGCCATAAACCCTCACACTAGACTACTGCAACAGCGTTTCCCCTGCCATAACCCCTCACACTAGACTACTGCAACAGCGTTTCCCCTGCCATAAACCCTCTTACACTAGACTACTGCAACAGCGTTTCCCCTGCCATAACCCCTCACAGTAGACTACTGCAACAGCGTTTCCCCTGCCATAAACCCTCACACTAGACTACTGCAACAGTGTTTCCCCTGCCATAACCCCTCACACTAGACTACTGCAACAGCGTTTCCCGTGCCATAAACCCTCACACTAGACTACTGCAACAGCGTTTCCCCTGCCATAACCCCTCTTACACTAGACTACTGCAACAGTGTTTCCCCTGCCGTAAACCCTCACACTAGACTACTGCAACAGTGTTTCCCGTGCCATAAACCCTCACACTAGACTACTGCAACAGCGTTTCCCCTGCCATAAACCCTCACACTAGACTACTGCAACAGCGTTTCCCCTGCCATAACCCCTCTTACACTAGACTACTGCAACAGCGTTTCCCCTGCCATAACCCCTCTTACACTAGACTACTGCAACAGCGTTTCCCCTGCCATAACCCCTCTTACACTAGACTACTGCAACAGTGTTTCCCCTGCCATAAACCCTCACACTAGACTACTGCAACAGTGTTTCCAGTGCCATAAACCCTCTTACACTAGACTACTGCAACAGCGTTTCCCCTGCCATAAACCCTCTTACACTAGACTACTGCAACAGCGTTTCCCCTGCCATAACCCCTCTTACACTAGACTACTGCAACAGCGTTTCCCCTGCCATAAACCCTCACACTAGACTACTGCAACAGCGTTTCCCCTGCCATAACCCCTCTTACACTAGACTACTGCAACAGCGTTTCCCCTGCCATAAACCCTCACACTAGACTACTGCAACAGCGTTTCCCCTGCCATAACCCCTCTTACACTAGACTACTGCAACAGCGTTTCCCCTGCCATAAACCCTCACACTAGACTACTGCAACAGCGTTTCCCCTGCCATAACCCCTCTTACACTAGACTACTGCAACAGTGTTTCCCCTGCCATAACCCCTCACACTAGACTACTGCAACAGTGTTTCCAGTGCCATAAACCCTCACACTAGACTACTGCAACAGCGTTTCCCCTGCCATAAACCCTCACACTAGACTACTGCAACAGTGTTTCCAGTGCCATAAACCCTCACACTAGACTACTGCAACAGCGTTTCCCCTGCCATAAACCCTCACACTAGACTACTGCAACAGCGTTTCCCCTGCCATAACCCCTCTTACACTAGACTACTGCAACAGCGTTTCCCCTGCCATAAACCCTCTTACACTAGACTACTGCAACAGCGTTTCCCCTGCCATAACCCCTCTTACACTAGACTACTGCAACAGCGTTTCCACTGCCATAACCCCTCTTACACTAGACTACTGCAACAGTGTTTCCCCTGCCATAAACCCTCACACTAGACTACTGCAACAGCGTTTCCCTGCCATAAACCCTCACACTAGACTACTGCAACAGCGTTTCCCCTGCCATAACCCCTCTTACACTAGACTACTGCAACAGCGTTTCCCCTGCCATAAACCCTCTTACACTAGACTACTGCAACAGCGTTTCCCCTGCCATAACCCCTCTTACACTAGACTACTGCAACAGCGTTTCCCCTGCCATAAACCCTCTTACACTAGACTACTGCAACAGTGTTTCCCCTGCCATAAACCCTCTTACACTAGACTACTGCAACAGCGTTTCCCCTGCCATAAACCCTCACACTAGACTACTGCAACAGCGTTTCCCCTGCCATAAACCCTCTTACACTAGACTACTGCAACAGCGTTTCCCCTGCCATAACCCCTCACACTAGACTACTGCAACAGCGTTTCCCCTGCCATAAACCCTCTTACACTAGACTACTGCAACAGCGTTTCCCCTGCCATAAACCCTCTTACACTAGACTACTGCAACAGTGTTTCCCCTGCCATAAACCCTCACACTAGACTACTGCAACAGCGTTTCCCCTGCCATAAACCCTCACACTAGACTACTGCAACAGCGTTTCCCCTGCCATAACCCCTCTTACACTAGACTACTGCAACAGCGTTTCCCCTGCCATAAACCCTCACACTAGACTACTGCAACAGCGTTTCCCCTGCCATAACCCCTCTTACACTAGACTACTGCAACAGCGTTTCCCCTGCCATAAACCCTCTTACACTAGACTACTGCAACAGCGTTTCCCCTGCCATAACCCCTCTTACACTAGACTACTGCAACAGTGTTTCCCCTGCCATAACCCCTCTTACACTAGACTACTGCAACAGTGTTTCCCCTGCCATAACCCCTCACACTAGACTACTGCAACAGCGTTTCCCGTGCCATAAACCCTCACACTAGACTACTGCAACAGCGTTTCCCCTGCCATAAACCCTCACACTAGACTACTGCAACAGTGTTTCCCGTGCCATAAACCCTCACACTAGACTACTGCAACAGCGTTTCCCCTGCCATAAACCCTCACACTAGACTACTGCAACAGCGTTTCCCCTGCCATAACCCCTCTTACACTAGACTACTGCAACAGCGTTTCCCCTGCCATAAACCCTCTTACACTAGACTACTGCAACAGCGTTTCCCCTGCCATAACCCCTCTTACACTAGACTACTGCAACAGCGTTTCCATTGCCATAACCCCTCTTACACTAGACTACTGCAACAGCGTTTCCCCTGCCATAAACCCTCACACTAGACTACTGCAACAGCGTTTCCCTGCCATAAACCCTCACACTAGACTACTGCAACAGCGTTTCCCCTGCCATAACCCCTCTTACACTAGACTACTGCAACAGCGTTTCCCCTGCCATAACCCCTCACACTAGACTACTGCAACAGCGTTTCCCCTGCCATAACCCCTCTTACACTAGACTACTGCAACAGCGTTTCCCCTGCCATAAACCCTCTTACACTAGACTACTGCAACAGCGTTTCCCCTGCCATAACCCCTCTTACACTAGACTACTGCAACAGCGTTTCCCCTGCCATAACCCCTCTTACACTAGACTACTGCAACAGCGTTTCCCCTGCCATAACCCCTCACACTAGACTACTGCAACAGCGTTTCCCCTGCCATAAACCCTCACACTAGACTACTGCAACAGTGTTTCCCCTGCCATAACCCCTCACACTAGACTACTGCAACAGTGTTTCCCCTGCCATAAACCCTCACACTAGACTACTGCAACAGCGTTTCCCCTGCCATAACCCCTCTTACACTAGACTACTGCAACAGTGTTTCCCCTGCCATAAACCCTCACACTAGACTACTGCAACAGCGTTTCCCCTGCCATAAACCCTCACACTAGACTACTGCAACAGTGTTTCCAGTGCCATAAACCCTCACACTAGACTACTGCAACAGCGTTTCCCCTGCCATAAACCCTCACACTAGACTACTGCAACAGCGTTTCCCCTGCCATAACCCCTCTTACACTAGACTACTGCAACAGCGTTTCCCCTGCCATAACCCCTCTTACACTAGACTACTGCAACAGCGTTTCCCCTGCCATAACCCCTCTTACACTAGACTACTGCAACAGTGTTTCCCCTGCCATAAACCCTCACACTAGACTACTGCAACAGCGTTTCCCCTGCCATAAACCCTCACACTAGACTACTGCAACAGCGTTTCCCCTGCCATAAACCCTCTTACACTAGACTACTGCAACAGTGTTTCCCCAGCTATAAACCGTCTTACACTAGACTACCGCAACAGCGTTTCCCCTGCCATAAACCCTCTTACACTAGACTACTGCAACAGCGTTTCCCCTGCCATAAACCCTCTTACACTTGACTACTGCAACAGCGTTTCCCCTGCCATAACCCCTCACACTAGACTACTGCAACAATGTTTCCCCTGCCATAAACCCTCACACTAGACTACTGCAACAGTGTTTCCCCTGCCATAACACCTCACACTAGACTACTGCAACAGTGTTTCCTGTGCCATAAACCCTCACACTAGACTACTGCAACAGCGTTTCCCCTGCCATAAACCCTCACACTAGACTACTGCAACAGTGTTTCCCGTGCCATAAACCCTCTTACACTAGACTACTGCAACAGCGTTTCCCCTGCCATAAACCCTCTTACACTAGACTACTGCAACAGCGTTTCCCCTGCCATAACCCCTCTTACACTAGACTACTGCAACAGCGTTTCCCCTGCCATAAACCCTCTTACACTAGACTACTGCAACAGCGTTTCCCCTGCCATAACCCCTCTTACACTAGACTACTGCAACAGCGTTTCCCCTGCCATAAACCCTCACACTAGACTACTGCAACAGTGTTTCCCCTGCCATAACCCCTCACACTAGACTACTGCAACAGTGTTTCCCGTGCCATAAACCCTCACACTAGACTACTGCAACAGCGTTTCCCCTGCCATAACCCCTCTTACACTAGACTACTGCAACAGTGTTTCCCCTGCCATAAACCCTCACACTAGACTACTGCAACAGTGTTTCCCCTGCCATAAACCCTCACACTAGACTACTGCAACAGTGTTTCCCGTGCCATAAACCCTCACACTAGACTACTGCAACAGCGTTTCCCCTGCCATAAACCCTCACACTAGACTACTGCAACAGCGTTTCCCCTGCCATAACCCCTCTTACACTAGACTACTGCAACAGCGTTTCCCCTGCCATAAACCCTCTTACACTAGACTACTGCAACAGCGTTTCCCCTGCCATAACCCCTCTTACACTAGACTACTGCAACAGCGTTTCCCCTGCCATAAACCCTCACACTAGACTACTGCAACAGCGTTTCCCCTGCCATAAACCCTCACACTAGACTACTGCAACAGCGTTTCCCCTGCCATAAACCCTCTTACACTAGACTACTGCAACAGCGTTTCCCCTGCCATAAACCCTCTTACACTAGACTACTGCAACAGCGTTTCCCCTGCCATAAACCCTCTTACACTAGACTACTGCAACAGCGTTTCCCCTGCCATAAACCCTCTTACACTAGACTACTGCAACAGCGTTTCCCCTGCCATAACCCCTCACACTAGACTACTGCAACAGTGTTTCCCCTGCCATAAACCCTCACACTAGACTACTGCAACAGTGTTTCCCCTGCCATAAACCCTCACACTAGACTACTGCAACAGTGTTTCCCGTGCCATAAACCCTCACACTAGACTACTGCAACAGCGTTTCCCCTGCCATAAACCCTCTTACACTAGACTACTGCAACAGCGTTTCCCCTGCCATAAACCCTCTTACACTAGACTACTGCAACAGCGTTTCCCCTGCCATAAACCCTCTTACACTAGACTACTGCAACAGCGTTTCCCCTGCCATAACCCCTCTTACACTAGACTACTGCAACAGCGTTTCCCCTGCCATAAACCCTCTTACACTAGACTACTGCAACAGCGTTTCCCCTGCCATAAACCCTCTTACACTAGACTACTGCAACAGCGTTTCCCCTGCCATAAACCCTCACACTAGACTACTGCAACAGCGTTTCCCCTGCCATAACCCCTCTTACACTAGACTACTGCAACAGCGTTTCCCCTGCCATAAACCCTCACACTAGACTACTGCAACAGCGTTTCCCCTGCCATAACCCCTCTTACACTAGACTACTGCAACAGCGTTTCCCCTGCCATAAACCCTCACACTAGACTACTGCAACAGCGTTTCCCCTGCCATAAACCCTCTTACACTAGACTACTGCAACAGCGTTTCCCCTGCCATAACCCCTCACACTAGACTACTGCAACAGTGTTTCCAGTGCCATAAACCCTCACACTAGACTACTGCAACAGCGTTTCCCCTGCCATAAATCCTCACACTAGACTACTGCAACAGTGTTTCCAGTGCCATAAACCCTCACACTAGACTACTGCAACAGCGTTTCCCCTGCCATAAACCCTCACACTAGACTACTGCAACAGCGTTTCCCCTGCCATAACCCCTCTTACACTAGACTACTGCAACAGCGTTTCCCCTGCCATAAACCCTCTTACACTAGACTACTGCAACAGCGTTTCCCCTGCCATAACCCTTCTTACACTAGACTACTGCAACAGCGTTTCCCTTGCCATAACCCCTCTTACACTAGACTACTGCAACAGTGTTTCCCCTGCCATAAACCCTCACACTAGACTACTGCAACAGCGTTTCCCTGCCATAAACCCTCACACTAGACTACTGCAACAGCGTTTCCCCTGCCATAACCCCTCTTACACTAGACTACTGCAACAGCGTTTCCCCTGCCATAAACCCTCACACTAGACTACTGCAACAGCGTTTCCCCTGCCATAAACCCTCTTACACTAGACTACTGCAACAGTGTTTCCCCTGCCATAAACCCTCTTACACTAGACTACCGCAACAGCGTTTCCCCTGCCATAAACCCTCTTACACTAGACTACTGCAACAGCGTTTCCCCTGCCATAACCCCTCTTACACTAGACTACTGCAACAGCGTTTCCCCTGCCATAAACCCTCACACTAGACTACTGCAACAGCGTTTCCCCTGCCATAAACCCTCTTACACTAGACTACTGCAACAGTGTTTCCCCTGCCATAACCCCTCACACTAGACTACTGCAACAGTGTTTCCCCTGCCATAAACCCTCACACTAGACTACTGCAACAGCGTTTCCCCTGCCATAAACCCTCACACTAGACTACTGCAACAGTGTTTCCAGTGCCATAAACCCTAACACTAGACTACTGCAACAGCGTTTCCCCTGCCATAAACCCTCACACTAGACTACTGCAACAGCGTTTCCCCTGCCATAACCCCTCTTACACTAGACTACTGCAACAGCGTTTCCCCTGCCATAAACCCTCTTACACTAGACTACTGCAACAGCGTTTCCCCTGCCATAAACCCTCTTACACTAGACTACTGCAACAGCGTTTCCCCTGCCATAACCCCTCTTACACTAGACTACTGCAACAGTGTTTCCCCTGCCATAAACCCTCACACTAGACTACTGCAACAGCGTTTCCCCTGCCATAAACCCTCACACTAGACTACTGCAACAGCGTTTCCCCTGCCATAACCCCTCTTACACTAGACTACTGCAACAGCGTTTCCCCTGCCATAACCCCTCACACTAGACTACTGCAACAGCGTTTCCCCTGCCATAAACCCTCTTACACTAGACTACTGCAACAGCGTTTCCCCTGCCATAAACCCTCTTACACTAGACTACTGCAACAGCGTTTCCCCTGCCATAAACCCTCTTACACTAGACTACTGCAACAGCGTTTCCCCTGCCATAAACCCTCTTACACTAGACTACTGCAACAGCGTTTCCCCTGCCATAACCCCTCACACTAGACTACTGCAACAGTGTTTCCCCTGCCATAAACCCTCACACTAGACTACTGCAACAGCGTTTCCCCTGCCATAACACCTCACACTAGACTACTGCAACAGTGTTTCCTGTGCCATAAACCCTCACACTAGACTACTGCAACAGCGTTTCCCCTGCCATAAACCCTCACACTAGACTACTGCAACAGTGTTTCCAGTGCCATAAACCCTCTTACACTAGACTACTGCAACAGCGTTTCCCCTGCCATAAACCCTCTTACACTAGACTACTGCAACAGCGTTTCCCCTGCCATAAACCCTCTTACACTAGACTACTGCAACAGCGTTTCCCCTGCCATAAACCCTCACACTAGACTACTGCAACAGCGTTTCCCCTGCCATAACCCCTCTTACACTAGACTACTGCAACAGCGTTTCCCCTGCCATAAACCCTCACACTAGACTACTGCAACAGCGTTTCCCCTGCCATAAACCCTCTTACACTAGACTACTGCAACAGCGTTTCCCCTGCCATAAACCCTCACACTAGACTACTGCAACAGCGTTTCCCCTGCCATAACCCCTCTTACACTAGACTACTGCAACAGCGTTTCCCCTGCCATAACCCCTCACACTAGACTACTGCAACAGTGTTTCCAGTGCCATAAACCCTCACACTAGACTACTGCAACAGCGTTTCCCCTGCCATAAACCCTCACACTAGACTACTGCAACAGTGTTTCCAGTGCCATAAACCCTCACACTAGACTACTGCAACAGCGTTTCCCCTGCCATAAACCCTCACACTAGACTACTGCAACAGCGTTTCCCCTGCCATAACCCCTCTTACACTAGACTACTGCAACAGCGTTTCCCCTGCCATAAACCCTCTTACACTAGACTACTGCAACAGCGTTTCCCCTGCCATAAACCCTCTTACACTAGACTACTGCAACAGCGTTTCCCCTGCCATAAACCCTCACACTAGACTACTGCAACAGCGTTTCCCCTGCCATAAACCCTCACACTAGACTACTGCAACAGCGTTTCCCCTGCCATAACCCCTCTTACACTAGACTACTGCAACAGCGTTTCCCCTGCCATAAACCCTCACACTAGACTACTGCAACAGCGTTTCCCCTGCCATAAACCCTCTTACACTAGACTACTGCAACAGCGTTTCCCCTGCCATAAACCCTCTTACACTAGACTACTGCAACAGCGTTTCCCCTGCCATAACCCCTCTTACACTAGACTACTGCAACAGCGTTTCCCCTGCCATAAACCCTCTTACACTAGACTACTGCAACAGCGTTTCCCCTGCCATAAACCCTCTTACACTAGACTACTGCAACAGCGTTTCCCCTGCCATAAACCCTCACACTAGACTACTGCAACAGCGTTTCCCCTGCCATAAACCCTCTTACACTAGACTACTGCAACAGCGTTTCCCCTGCCATAACCCCTCACACTAGACTACTGCAACAGCGTTTCCCCTGCCATAAACCCTCTTACACTAGACTACTGCAACAGCGTTTCCCCTGCCATAAACCCTCACACTAGACTACTGCAACAGCGTTTCCCCTGCCATAAACCCTCACACTAGACTACTGCAACAGCGTTTCCCCTGCCATAAACCCTCACACTAGACTACTGCAACAGCGTTTCCCCTGCCATAAACCCTCTTACACTAGACTACTGCAACAGCGTTTCCCCTGCCATAAACCCTCTTACACTAGACTACTGCAACAGCGTTTCCCCTGCCATAAACCCTCACACTAGACTACTGCAACAGCGTTTCCCCTGCCATAAACCCTCACACTAGACTACTGCAACAGCGTTTCCCCTGCCATAACCCCTCACACTAGACTACTGCAACAGCGTTTCCCCTGCCATAAACCCTCACACTAGACTACTGCAACAGCGTTTCCCCTGCCATAAACCCTCACACTAGACTACTGCAACAGCGTTTCCCCTGCCATAAACCCTCTTACACTAGACTACTGCAACAGCGTTTCCCCTGCCATAAACCCTCACACTAGACTACTGCAACAGCGTTTCCCCTGCCATAACCCCTCTTACACTAGACTACTGCAACAGTGTTTCCCCTGCCATAAACCCTCTTACACTAGACTACTGCAACAGCGTTTCCCCTGCCATAAACCCTCTTACACTAGACTACTGCAACAGCGTTTCCCCTGCCATAAACCCTCTTACACTAGACTACTGCAACAGCGTTTCCCCTGCCATAACCCCTCTTACACTAGACTACTGCAACAGCGTTTCCCCTGCCATAAACCCTCACACTAGACTACTGCAACAGCGTTTCCCCTGCCATAAACCCTCACACTAGACTACTGCAACAGCGTTTCCCCTGCCATAAACCCTCACACTAGACTACTGCAACAGCGTTTCCCCTGCCATAAACCCTCACACTAGACTACTGCAACAGCGTTTCCCCTGCCATAAACCCTCACACTAGACTACTGCAACAGTGTTTCCCCTGCCATAAACCCTCACACTAGACTACTGCAACAGCGTTTCCCCTGCCATAAACCCTCACACTAGACTACTGCAACAGCGTTTCCCCTGCCATAAACCCTCACACTAGACTACTGCAACAGCGTTTCCCCTGCCATAAACCCTCTTACACTAGACTACTGCAACAGCGTTTCCCCTGCCATAACCCCTCACACTAGACTACTGCAACAGCGTTTCCCCTGCCATAAACCCTCACACTAGACTACTGCAACAGCGTTTCCCCTGCCATAAACCCTCACACTAGACTACTGCAACAGTGTTTCCCCTGCCATAACACCCTCACACTAGACTACTGCAACAGCGTTTCCCCTGCCATAAACCCTCACACTAGACTACTGCAACAGCGTTTCCCCTGCCATAAACCCTCACACTAGACTACTGCAACAGCGTTTCCCCTGCCATAAACCCTCTTACACTAGACTACTGCAACAGCGTTTCCCCTGCCATAAACCCTCTTACACTAGACTACTGCAACAGCGTTTCCCCTGCCATAAACCCTCTTACACTAGACTACTGCAACAGCGTTTCCCCTGCCATAAACCCTCTTACACTAGACTACTGCAACAGCGTTTCCCCTGCCATAAACCCTCTTACACTAGACTACTGCAACAGCGTTTCCCCTGCCATAAACCCTCACACTAGACTACTGCAACAGCGTTTCCCCTGCCATAACCCCTCTTACACTAGACTACTGCAACAGCGTTTCCCCTGCCATAAACCCTCACACTAGACTACTGCAACAGCGTTTCCCCTGCCATAACCCCTCTTACACTAGACTACTGCAACAGCGTTTCCCCTGCCATAAACCCTCACACTAGACTACTGCAACAGCGTTTCCCCTGCCATAAACCCTCTTACACTAGACTACTGCAACAGTGTTTCCCCTGCCATAACCCCTCACACTAGACTACTGCAACAGCGTTTCCCCTGCCATAAACCCTCACACTAGACTACTGCAACAGCGTTTCCCCTGCCATAAACCCTCACACTAGACTACTGCAACAGCGTTTCCCCTGCCATAAACCCTCACACTAGACTACTGCAACAGCGTTTCCCCTGCCATAAACCCTCACACTAGACTACTGCAACAGCGTTTCCCCTGCCATAACCCCTCTTACACTAGACTACTGCAACAGCGTTTCCCCTGCCATAAACCCTCTTACACTAGACTACTGCAACAGCGTTTCCCCTGCCATAAACCCTCTTACACTAGACTACTGCAACAGCGTTTCCCCTGCCATAACCCCTCTTACACTAGACTACTGCAACAGCGTTTCCCCTGCCATAAACCCTCACACTAGACTACTGCAACAGCGTTTCCCCTGCCATAAACCCTCACACTAGACTACTGCAACAGCGTTTCCCCTGCCATAACCCCTCTTACACTAGACTACTGCAACAGCGTTTCCCCTGCCATAACCCCTCACACTAGACTACTGCAACAGCGTTTCCCCTGCCATAAACCCTCTTACACTAGACTACTGCAACAGCGTTTCCCCTGCCATAAACCCTCTTACACTAGACTACTGCAACAGCGTTTCCCCTGCCATAAACCCTCTTACACTAGACTACTGCAACAGCGTTTCCCCTGCCATAAACCCTCTTACACTAGACTACTGCAACAGCGTTTCCCCTGCCATAAACCCTCACACTAGACTACTGCAACAGTGTTTCCCCTGCCATAAACCCTCACACTAGACTACTGCAACAGCGTTTCCCCTGCCATAAACCCTCACACTAGACTACTGCAACAGCGTTTCCCCTGCCATAAACCCTCACACTAGACTACTGCAACAGCGTTTCCCCTGCCATAAACCCTCTTACACTAGACTACTGCAACAGCGTTTCCCCTGCCATAAACCCTCACACTAGACTACTGCAACAGCGTTTCCCCTGCCATAAACCCTCTTACACTAGACTACTGCAACAGTGTTTCCCCTGCCATAACCCCTCACACTAGACTACTGCAACAGTGTTTCCAGTGCCATAAACCCTCACACTAGACTACTGCAACAGCGTTTCCCCTGCCATAAACCCTCACACTAGACTACTGCAACAGTGTTTCCCCTGCCATAAACCCTCACACTAGACTACTGCAACAGCGTTTCCCCTGCCATAAACCCTCACACTAGACTACTGCAACAGCGTTTCCCCTGCCATAAACCCTCTTACACTAGACTACTGCAACAGCGTTTCCCCTGCCATAAACCCTCTTACACTAGACTACTGCAACAGCGTTTCCCCTGCCATAAACCCTCACACTAGACTACTGCAACAGCGTTTCCCCTGCCATAAACCCTCTTACACTAGACTACTGCAACAGCGTTTCCCCTGCCATAAACCCTCACACTAGACTACTGCAACAGCGTTTCCCCTGCCATAAACCCTCACACTAGACTACTGCAACAGCGTTTCCCCTGCCATAAACCCTCACACTAGACTACTGCAACAGCGTTTCCCCTGCCATAAACCCTCACACTAGACTACTGCAACAGCGTTTCCCCTGCCATAAACCCTCTTACACTAGACTACTGCAACAGCGTTTCCCCTGCCATAAACCCTCACACTAGACTACTGCAACAGCGTTTCCCCTGCCATAAACCCTCTTACACTAGACTACTGCAACAGCGTTTCCCCTGCCATAAACCCTCTACACTAGACTACTGCAACAGCGTTTCCCCTGCCATAACCCCTCACACTAGACTACTGCAACAGTGTTTCCCCTGCCATAAACCCTCACACTAGACTACTGCAACAGTGTTTCCCCTGCCATAACCCCTCACACTAGACTACTGCAACAGCGTTTCCCCTGCCATAAACCCTCACACTAGACTACTGCAACAGCGTTTCCCCTGCCATAAACCCTCACACTAGACTACTGCAACAGTGTTTCCCCTGCCATAAACCCTCTTACACTAGACTACTGCAACAGCGTTTCCCCTGCCATAAACCCTCTTACACTAGACTACTGCAACAGCGTTTCCCCTGCCATAAACCCTCTTACACTAGACTACTGCAACAGCGTTTCCCCTGCCATAAACCCTCACACTAGACTACTGCAACAGCGTTTCCCCTGCCATAAACCCTCTTACACTAGACTACTGCAACAGCGTTTCCCCTGCCATAAACCCTCACACTAGACTACTGCAACAGCGTTTCCCCTGCCATAAACCCTCTTACACTAGACTACTGCAACAGCGTTTCCCCTGCCATAAACCCTCACACTAGACTACTGCAACAGCGTTTCCCCTGCCATAACCCCTCTTACACTAGACTACTGCAACAGCGTTTCCCCTGCCATAACCCCTCACACTAGACTACTGCAACAGCGTTTCCCCTGCCATAAACCCTCACACTAGACTACTGCAACAGCGTTTCCCCTGCCATAAACCCTCTTACACTAGACTACTGCAACAGCGTTTCCCCTGCCATAAACCCTCACACTAGACTACTGCAACAGCGTTTCCCCTGCCATAAACCCTCACACTAGACTACTGCAACAGCGTTTCCCCTGCCATAAACCCTCTTACACTAGACTACTGCAACAGCGTTTCCCCTGCCATAACCCCTCTTACACTAGACTACTGCAACAGCGTTTCCATTGCCATAACCCCTCTTACACTAGACTACTGCAACAGTGTTTCCCCTGCCATAAACCCTCACACTAGACTACTGCAACAGCGTTTCCCTGCCATAAACCCTCACACTAGACTACTGCAACAGCGTTTCCCCTGCTATAACCCCTCTTACACTAGACTACGGCAACAGCGTTTCCCCTGCCATAACCCCTCACACTAGACTACTGCAACAGCGTTTCCCCTGCCATAACCCGTCTTACACTAGACTACTGCAACAGCGTTTCCCCTGCCATAAACCCTCTTACACTAGACTACTGCAACAGCGTTTCCCCTGCCATAACCCCTCTTACACTAGACTACTGCAACAGTGTTTCCCCTGCCATAAACCCTCTTACACTAGACTACTGCAACAGCGTTTCCCCTGCCATAAACCCTCTTACACTAGACTACTGCAACAGCGTTTCCCCTGCCATAAACCCTCACACTAGACTACTGCAACAGCGTTTCCCCTGCCATAAACCCTCTTACACTAGACTACTGCAACAATGTTTCCCCTGCCATAACCCCTCACACTAGACTACTGCAACAGTGTTTCCCCTGCCATAAACCCTCTTACACTAGACTACTGCAACAGTGTTTCCCCTGCCATAAACCCTCACACTAGACTACTGCAACAGCGTTTCCCCTGCCATAACCCCTCACACTAGACTACTGCAACAGCGTTTCCCCTGCCATAAACCCTCACACTAGACTACTGCAACAGCGTTTCCCCTGCCATAACCCCTCACACTAGACTACTGCAACAACGTTTCCCCTGCCATAAACCCTCTTACACTAGACTACTGCAACAGCGTTTCCCCTGCCATAAACCCTCACACTAGACTACTGCAACAACGTTTCCCCTGCCATAAACCCTCACACTAGACTACTGCAACAGTGTTTCCCCTGCCATAACCCCTCACACTAGACTACTGCAACAGTGTTTCCAGTGCCATAAACCCTCACACTAGACTACTGCAACAGCATTTCCCCTGCCATAAACCCTCACACTAGACTACTGCAACAGTGTTTCCAGTGCCATAAACCCTCACACTAGACTACTGCAACAGCGTTTCCCCTGCCATAAACCCTCACACTAGACTACTGCAACAGCGTTTCCCCTGCCATAACCCCTCTTACACTAGACTACTGCAACAGTGTTTCCCCTGCCATAAACCCTCTTACACTAGACTACTGCAACAACGTTTCCCCTGCCATAAACCCTCTTACACTAGACTACTGCAACAGCGTTTCCCCTGCCATAAACCCTCTTACACTAGACTACTGCAACAGCGTTTCCCCTGCCATAAACCCTCACACTAGACTACTGCAACAGCGTTTCCCCTGCCATAAACCCTCACACTAGACTACTGCAACAGCGTTTCCCCTGCCATAAACCCTCTTACACTAGACTACTGCAACAGCGTTTCCCCTGCCATAAACCCTCTTACACTAGACTACTGCAACAGCGTTTCCCCTGCCATAAACCCTCACACTAGACTACTGCAACAGCGTTTCCCCTGCCATAAACCCTCACACTAGACTACTGCAACAGTGTTTCCCCTGCCATAACCCCTCACACTAGACTACTGCAACAGCGTTTCCCCTGCCATAAACCCTCACACTAGACTACTGCAACAGCGTTTCCCCTGCCATAAACCCTCACACTAGACTACTGCAACAGCGTTTCCCCTGCCATAAACCCTCTTACACTAGACTACTGCAACAGCGTTTCCCCTGCCATAAACCCTCACACTAGACTACTGCAACAGCGTTTCCCCTGCCATAAACCCTCTTACACTAGACTACTGCAACAGTGTTTCCCCTGCCATAAACCCTCACACTAGACTACTGCAACAGCGTTTCCCCTGCCATAAACCCTCACACTAGACTACTGCAACAGCGTTTCCCCTGCCATAACCCCTCTTACACTAGACTACTGCAACAGCGTTTCCCCTGCCATAAACCCTCTTACACTAGACTACTGCAACAGCGTTTCCCCTGCCATAAACCCTCACACTAGACTACTGCAACAGCGTTTCCCCTGCCATAAACCCTCACACTAGACTACTGCAACAGCGTTTCCCCTGCCATAAACCCTCTTACACTAGACTACTGCAACAGCGTTTCCCCTGCCATAACCCCTCTTACACTAGACTACTGCAACAGCGTTTCCCCTGCCATAACCCCTCTTACACTAGACTACTGCAACAGTGTTTCCCCTGCCATAACCCCTCACACTAGACTACTGCAACAGCGTTTCCCCTGCCATAAACCCTCACACTAGACTACTGCAACAGCGTTTCCCCTGCCATAAACCCTCTTACACTAGACTACTGCAACAGTGTTTCCCCTGCCATAAACCCTCTTACACTAGACTACTGCAACAGCGTTTCCCCTGCCATAAACCCTCACACTAGACTACTGCAACAGCGTTTCCCCTGCCATAAACCCTCTTACACTAGACTACTGCAACAGCGTTTCCCCTGCCATAAACCCTCTTACACTTGACTACTGCAACAGCGTTTCCCCTGCCATAACCCCTCACACTAGACTACTGCAACAATGTTTCCCCTGCCATAAACCCTCACACTAGACTACTGCAACAGTGTTTCCCCTGCCATAACCCCTCACACTAGACTACTGCAACAGTGTTTCCTGTGCCATAAACCCTCACACTAGACTACTGCAACAGCGTTTCCCCTGCCATAAACCCTCACACTAGACTACTGCAACAGTGTTTCCAGTGCCATAAACCCTCTTACACTAGACTACTGCAACAGCGTTTCCCCTGCCACGTTTCCCCTGCCATAACCCTTCTTACACTAGACTACTGCAACAGCGTTTCCCTTGCCATAAATCCTCACACTAGACTACTGCAACAGCGTTTCCCCTGCCATAACCCCTCTTACACTAGACTACTGCAACAGCGTTTCCCCTGCCATAACCCCTCTTACACTAGACTACTGCAACAGCGTTTCCCCTGCCATAAACCCTCACACTAGACTACTGCAACAGCGTTTCCCCTGCCATAACCCCTCTTACACTAGACTACTGCAACAGCGTTTCCCCTGCCATAAACCCTCACACTAGACTACTGCAACAGCGTTTCCCCTGCCATAAACCCTCACACTAGACTACTGCAACAGCGTTTCCCCTGCCATAAATCCTCTTACACTAGACTACTGCAACAGCGTTTCCCCTGCCATAAACCCTCTTACACTGGTGCCACAATAGAGAGAAGATGATGATTTGCAGGTCCATAGAAAATAAATGCTGTTTTTGGTTATGGCCTATTGATTAGCGATTGTCAAGGATGCACAGAAGTTTTTAGTTTAGATGATTAGTTTGTAATATGTGATCTGTAGGCACAGAACTTCATAAGCTGTTTATTCCATTGTAGAGTTTGAATAGTGTGAGAAGCAGAGTAGGTTGGTGGCACCGTAGTTGGGGAGGATGGGCTCATGGTATTGGCTGGAGCAGAATAAGTTAAATGGTATCTAATACATCAAACACATTGTGTTTGTTGCCATTCCATTCACTCTGTTCCAGCAATTATTATGAGCCGTCCTCCTCTCAGCAGCCCCCACTGGTGAGAAGACACCAACATATTTGGTAACAATCACAACGTAGCTCTTAAAGGGGCAGTAGTCTACATTGGGTGTAGAATTTTCAATTACAGCATTATTTAATCTGCAGTTATTCTTCTGCTATTTATTCAGTTACCAATAATATGTACATCTTAATAATATGTTCTGATTACAATTATTATGTCTCATCTTTAATAAATTTAGTCTATTAGCTTCCAAAATGTAAGTAGATGTCCGATAACACATTCTGATAGAATGGCTTGTCCTGCACTTTGTAAAAACCCAGAGTGCATTGAGTGAATGTTGAAAAAAGATCTTGGTTCCTTTCTAAACATAGCAATGTGAATACAAAGATGACACGGACCACAAAATAGGTGATATGAACTGGCAAAAGAGTTGAGTATCTGGGCTGAACCGGTAAGCCAGATCGGTTCTGCTTCAGCCAACTGCTTTGTCATTGTCATGCTTTGGCATGTTTGGTATTGTTGGCTAAACCTGTAGCAGATTTGGCAAGCAAGCTAGGTAGGAATGGGGCAGAGACAGGGTTGATCCTGGATTGTATAAGGAGAGACAGTGGCTTTATCTTGGCTGTATGTAGGAAAAATGCACTATAACTGAGATATAGGTGGTTGTCTCACCTAGCTATTTTAAGATGAATACACTAACTATAAATTGCTCTGGATCAGAGTGTCTGCTAAATGACTAAAATATAAACATGTCTGTATATGGTTAGTGGTTTTAACCTGGCTGTATATTTGGAGAGAGGAGACAGGTGGATTTAACCTGGCTGTATATGTGGAGAGAGGAGACAGGTGGTTTTAACCTGGCTGTATATGTGGAGAGAGGAGACAGGTGGTTTTAACCTGGCTGTATATGTGGAGAGAGGAGACAGGTGGTTTTAACCTGGCTGTATATGTGGAGAGAGGAGACAGGTGGTTTTAACCTGGCTGTATATGTGGAGCGAGGAGACAGGTGGATTTAACCTGGCTGTATATGTGGAGAGAGGAGACAGGTGGTTTTAACCCGGCTGTATATGTGGAGAGAGGAGACAGGTGGTTTTAACCTGGCTGTATATGTGGAGAGAGGAGACAGATGGATTTAACCTGGCTGTATATGTGGAGAGAGGAGACAGGTGGTTTTAACCTGGCTGTATATGTGGAGAGAGGAGACAGGTGGTTTTAACCCGGCTGTATATGTGGAGAGAGGAGACAGGTGGTTTTAACCTGGCTGTATATGTGGAGAGAGGAGACAGGTGGTTTTAACCTGGCTGTATATGTATATGTCTATTTTTATTTGTTTTTTATCTTGGACTTTTGCCTGTTGTGGTGACAGTGTTTTTCTCCTGGACTGTGGTTTTAGCTGTTGCCTTTAAGGAGCAGAGAGAGAGAGAGAGACAGAGAGCGAGTGCGAGAGTGAGAGAGAGAGAGAGAGAGACAGAGAGCGAGTGCGAGAGTGAGAGAGAGAGAGAGAGAGCGAGTGCGAGAGTGAGAGAGAGAGAGAGAGAGAGAGAGAGAGAGAGAGAGAGAGAGAGAGAGAGAGTGGCATGTTAAAACTTCTTCAGGATCGGTGGGTCCCCTGCGGGATGGTTGAGCTAACGTAGGCTGATGCGATTAGCATGAGGTTGTAAGTAACAAGACAATTTCCCAGGACATAGACATATCTGATATTGGCAGAAAGCTTAAATTCTTGTTAATCTAACTGCACTTTCCAATTTACAGTAGCTATTATAATGAAAGAATACCATGCTATTGTTTGAGGAGAGTTCACAGTTTTGAACATGAAAAGTTATTAATAAAGTCTTTTGGCACATTTGGGCAGTCTTGATACAAACATTTTAACAGAAATACAATGGTTCATTGGATCAGTGTAAAACTTTGCACATACACTGCTGACATCTAGTGGCCCACATTTTAATTACACTTGGGCTGGAATAATTCATTATGGTCTGTCTCTTACATTTCAAAGATGATGGTACAAAAAAATACCAAACAAACCTGTTGTTTTTTTCTTTGTATTATCTTTTACCAGATCTAATGTGTTATATTCTCCTACATTCCTTCCACATTTCCACAAACTTCAAAGTCTTTCCTTTCAAATGGTACCAAGAATATGCATATCCTCACTTCAGGGCTACAGTCAGTTAGATTTGGATATGTCATTTTAGGTGAAAATTGAAAAAAAGGGGCGGATCCTTAAGCGGTTATTAAAGTACAGATCTACTCAGATGCTGTATAGAAAGATGGACAGATATACATCGAGGGACTGTGAAAGATAGCAGGAATAAAAGGAGAGAGGAGACTGTGATAACTAAGATAGATGTAAGGGAATGAAAGGCTATAGTAGAGGAGACAGTGGCGAGACCATTTAGGGGGGAGATTGAGCTGCAGAGAGAGAGATGAGGGAAGGGAATGAAGGGAAGAGGTGAAGAGGGGAACGAAAGGTAAAGTCAGTGGAAGAGTGACAAGGACAGACTAGACAGGAGGAAGACAGGCAGAGTTGAGTCGGACGAGGAGGAGAATGCGTGCGTGATAAGCCAGAATGACACAAATGTCACCAAGTCTCACATGCTCTCTCTTTCTCTCTCCCTCTCTCTCCCTCTCTCTCTCTCCTACAGGGCTGAAACCTAGTGGAATTATCTCTACCTTTCTGAATCCTTTCCTTGTCAGTCAGGAGTCACAGTTCCCACTATGGGGAATAAAGACGAACTGCTAGCATCCAGCACCCCAATACTGACCACCTCTCTACCCCTGCAGAGTAACCCCCCCACCAGGAGCACAACCACCAGTGCTACAATTGTTCCAGTGAGAGATGTGTACAATGCACTCTTCTGATTACAACCGCATCCAATGGGATTTCATGAAACCTAGAGGTTTGGGGTGTTGATGCCAGCGCAACAGCTTGTAGAGGACCTTGAGCTTCGGGGGACGTGTGTCCCTGGAAGGAAATACTCAACTGTGATGCTCCTCCAGAAAACTACATGAGATTGTGGTACATGGGTGGATTTATCGGCTGTACATCTTGTCTAGATTATGAGACTTTACTCTGTTCACTTCAAAGTTCTGCGTCTGTTCCAGACCGGTTCCTCAGCAGAACCAAGTAATTGACAGTCCCCCCTTGGGAATCCCGCCTTCTGATTTGTTTGGGGGCTTATTTTTTAAAGGAACAATTTCCCCTCCAATTTCCCTTTTTCTGGTCTTCCTCCTTTCCCCTCATCTCTTCATCCAGTGAGGAGGAATATACTATGAAACAAGTCCATTCTTCCTGATTCTCCCTTGGTGACAGAGAGAGAAGAGGGACAAACGGCCCTGAATAGATAACGAGGAAGGAGAGAGAGAACGGAGAAGAGAAGGAGATAGGGAAACAGGTAGAGAGAAAAAGAGAGAGAGAGAGAGAGAGAGAAGAGATAAAGAAAGCGAGATAATTAACTGAGATTTGTCAGAATCCTTCTGGAGACTTCCTGCCTCAGCCTAATTTAGCCTGTCTGTCTCTGAGATCTGCTGGAAGCTGATTGGTTGGTTGGCTGGTTGACTGGTTGGTTGGCTGGTTGGTTGGCTGGTTGGTTGCACGATGGAAGAGGCAGAAAATGAGGCAGAATTCTGACCAGGGGGGGCAGCTGAGCACTAGAGGGGGGTAAAAGGTCCCGCTGTACACCCCTGGACCGGAACTGGATGGCTCTTAAACAGACAGACAGTAAACTGGGAGGCATTATAAACAAGCATTACAAGCAGACACTCATCATTGTCATTCCAGACTGTGTGTGTGAGAGAGAGAGAGAGCGATAGGGGTAGAGAAGAGAGAAGCAGTAAGTCCTGTGTTGGGTTTGGGGCTGCCTGTCTGCCTGACGGGGACTGAGAGCGAGCGACGCAGCAATTAGAGGATCTGACTGCATCCCCCTCAGCCTCAGCCTCCGCTGGCAAGACTAGACAGAAACAAACAAACAGGTAGGGGGACTGCTACTAGGAGGGAAGGACAGGTTAGATAGAGGTAGTGACAGCAAGAGTGAGAGAGAGAGGGAAGGAAAGAGAAAAGTAGACAGTGCAAAGGAGAGGGATATAGAGCAGGTGTCTGAAATCCTCTCCATCTGCTTGTCAATTTCTCTTCTGTTTCCTCCTCTTCTTCTGGGAGAGGGATTGGATTTAGACAACGGTACTCGGAGCCGTCGAGGCCTTCTGCCGGCCCAGAGGGAAGGAAACGAGGGAAGGAGAGAGAGAAAGGGAAGGAGGGGGGCCCTTTTGGATTGAAAAAAACTCATTTTTCAACCCTCGTATTTCATTTGACCAAGAGGCTCCTTCCGCATCTATAGCTCTACTGAAGAGAGGGAGAGAGATAAAGAAAGGGAAGAAGACAGCACAATACCCTTTCTTTTTCTCCTTCTGTCTTTTACTTTCTACTTTTGTTGAGGGTGTCTGAAGATTTTTTCTATCCTCAGTTGTTGCTTTTTCTCCTCACCTCCAAAAGGAATATTGTTGCCTAGCTATCACAGTCCAAGTACCGGAGTCTTCCATCTTTCTATGTTCTCTCTCTCTCAGCCCCCCACCCCTTCACGGAGACAATCCGGAATGCTGTGACAGCCCCAGAAGTCCCCCCTCCACGAAAAACGCATCCCCTTCGACCTCACCCCCCTCGTCCCTGCCCCCCCCCCCCCCCCCCCCCCCCCCCCACCGCCCCACCGCCCCCCACCCCCCACCCCACCAGTGGATTCTAACTCCATGCCTGTCGAGGGCTGTGCTGACTGGCAACTACACACATATATGGTACACCGCTTCTGATATCGTCTGACTCATTCTGTAAGTAAGACTCTTCTTTCTCTGTGGTGTGTGTGACTGTTTATATGTACATGTGTGAATCGTCTGTCCGTGCTTAGTTAATGTCATGCTCCGTTTCCTAGCCATAGTATTTTTCCGCAGCGTTGGTTTTACACTGCCTTCAAAGCGACGTGACTCTGGTTGCCTTTTCTGCCTCAGGTGGAGGCACTGTGTGTGTGTGTGTGTGTGTGTGTGTGTGTGTGTGTGTGTGTGTGTGTGTGTGTGTGTGTGTGTGTGTGTGTGTGTGTGTGTGTGTGTGTGTGTGTGTGTGTGTGTGTGTGTGTGTGTGTAAGAGTTGCAGCAGAATCAGAGTGGTGTGACAGTAGGAACTGCATTTATGTGTATGTGTTGTTTGTGTGTGTGTGTGTGGGTTGTGTGTGTGATGTGTGAGCGTCTACTGTAAGTCTGCCTGGGGTTAATTTGGACTAATTAGTGATGTGTATTTTTGCTTCTCAGAGCAGTTTTGGGTTCTTTGTCAGTGCATGCATTTATTAGAGAGAGAGAAAGATGAAGACCAGAATGTGGAGAGAAGAGAGAGATAGGGTGAGGAGAGAGAGGGGGAGGAGAGAGAGGGGGAGAGAGAGAGAGAGGGGAAGAGAGAGGGGAAGAGAGAGGGAGGGAGGGAGGGAGGGAGGGAGGGAGAGAGGGAGGGAGGGAGGGGAGAGAGAAGAGAGAGAGAGAGAGAGAGAGAGAGAGAGAGAGAGGTTGGGAGGGTGGGGGAGAGAGGTTGGGAGGGTGGGGGAGAGAGAGAGAGAGAGGTTGGGAGGGTGGGGGAGAGAGAGAGAGAGGAGAGGTTGGGAGGGTGGGGGAGAGAGGTTGGGAGGGTGGGGGAGAGAGAGAGAGAGAGAGAGAGAGAGAGAGAGAGAGGAGGAGAGAGGTTGGGAGGGTGGGAGAGAGAGGTTGGGAGGGTGGGGAGAGAGAGAGAGAGAGGTTGGGAGGGTGGGGGAGAGAGAGAGAGAGAGAGGTTGGGAGGGTGGGGGAGAGAGAGAAGAGAGAGCGAGCGAGAGCATGATTGATTCTGTTTTTCTCTGTCTGGCTAGCTCTGGGGCTTATCCACTTGCTTTCCAGTGTCCAGTTTACTATCAATTTCACTCATCTGTGCTAGCCTACTGTTTCTATGTCCAATATTTCCAACAGACTGAGCCTCTCAAAGAGCTAAAATCTCTCCTGCATGCTTCCGAGTGTCCATAGTGTCAGTTTCCCTCTTGTGTGTGCCATTGTTTCCAGTTTACAATGTTGTCTTTAGATTATAGGCTTGACAAACATGGCAGCACCCTACTGTGTGTCCATGTTCTCATAGCCCATCCATCTCCACAGGCTCCCAACACATCTTTATACAGTCCCCCATCCACCCTGCCCTGCCCTGCACTGGGAAACGCTCAATCAAGATAGTCCCTTCAAATAGACCAATGAACTGTGAATAACGCCATCACACGCACAACTCTCTCCCGCCACTGAGAGAGGAGGAGGATGGAGGGAGAGGTAGAGAGAGAGAGATGATGGAGTGAGGGAGGGATGGAGGGGAGAGAGGAAGAGAGAAAGAGGCAGAGGAATATGCAGAAGGAGAGAGGGAGGATGGATAAATAGATGGAGGGATGCAAAAGGAACGAGGGGGAGGGATAGAGGAGCCTGTAGGGTCTGTGGGGCAGGAAAAGACCTCTGCTTCGTGTGACCACTCTGATGGGCTTAGTAAGGCCCTGCTTTGAGAATTAAGATGACTAAATAATACTGTGCAGAACCACAGAGATAACATAACACTGCTTTCCTTTCTCTGCTCCAGAATAGGCTGGAGAGGACAGGAGGAGTGAGTTTCAGTGTGTTGTGAAAGGGATGTCATAATGCCTATATATACAGTGCATTCGGAAAGTATTCAGACCCCTTGACTTTCTCCAAATTTTGTTACGTTACAGCCTTATTCTAAAATTGATTAAATTGTTTTTCTCCCCTCATTAATCTACACACAATACGCCATAATGACAAAGCAAAAACAGGTTTTTAGAAATATTGGCAAATATTATTATTTTTTAAACATTTACAGTATTCAGACCCTTTACTCAGTACTTTGTTGAAGCATCTTTGGCAGTTATTACAGCCTTGGGTATGACACACCTTTTTGGCACACCTGTATTTGGGGTGTTTCTTCCATTCTTCTCTGCAGATCCTCTAAAACTCTGTCAGGTTGGGTGGGGATAGTCACTGCACAAATATTTTCAGGTCTCTCCAGAGATATTCGCTCAGGTTCAAGTCCGGGCTCTGGCTGGGCCACTCAAGGACATTCAGAGACTTGTCCGAAGCCATTCCTGCGTTGTCTTGGCTATGTGGTTAGAGTAATTGACCTGTTGGAAGGTGAACCTTGTGTGTAGATTGATGAGGATTCCTTTTTATTTAGTACATTTTAGAATTAGGCTGAAAATGTGGAAAAAGTCAAGGGGTCTAAATAATTTCTGAATGCACTGTATAATGCCTACACAATGCAGTCATAACAACTGACATGTAATCATGTACCCCTGTACCTCTCAATTCTGACAGTGTTATGTACTGTAACTAGGTTGTCACGTGGTTCACGAGGTATACAGTGACATGTAGTTAAGACCAAGGCTTCCTTCTTTTGTATCCATTATGGGATAAATGCTTTACTTTAGATTGGATGGGTGCTGTAGCATTAACTGATCCTTCTAACATAGTTGACAGGCATGTCTGATGGTGATAGTAGTAGTATTAGAGTTTATAAGCAGAGCCCCAGGTTTGGTCTGGTGGTGATAGTAGTAGTATTACAGTTTATAACCAGGGCCCCAGGTTTGGTCTGGTGGTGATAGTAGTAGTATTAGAGTTTATAACCAGGGCCCCAGGTTTGGTCTGGTGGTGATAGTAATAGTATTAGAGATAATAACCAGGGCCCCAGGTTTGGTCTGGTGGTGATAGTAGTAGTAGTAGTATTAGAGTTTATAACCAGGGCCCCAGGTTTGGTCTGGTGGTGATAGTAGTAGTAGTAGTATTAGAGTTTATAACCAGGGCCCCAGGTTTGGTCTGGTGGTGATAGTAGTAGTATTAGAGTTTATAACCAGGGCCCCAGGTTTGGTCTGGTGGTGATAGTAATAGTATTAGAGATAATAACCAGGGCCCCAGGTTTGGTCTGGTGGTGATAGTAGTAGTAGTAGTATTAGAGTTCATAACCAGGGCCCCAGGTTTGGTCTGGTGGTGATAGTAGTAGTAGTAGTATTAGAGTTTATAACCAGGGCCCCAGGTTTGGTCTGGTGGTGATAGTAGTAGTATTAGAGTTTATAACCAGGGCCCCAGGTTTGGTCTGGTGGTGATAGTAGTAGTAGTAGTATTAGAGTTTATAACCAGGGCCCCAGGTTTGGTCTGGTGGTGATAGTAGTAGTAGTAGTAGTATTAGAGTTTATAACCAGGGCCCCTTGGATTGGTCTGGTGGTGATAGTAGTAGTAGAATTACAGTTCAAATCCAAGACCCCAGGTTTGGTCTGGTGATGATAGTAATAGTGTTTGAGTTTATAACCAGGGCCCCAGGTTTGGTCTGGTGTTGATAGTAGTAGTAGTATTACAGTTTATAACCATTGCCCCAGGTTTGGTCTGGTGTTGATAGTAGTAGTAGTATTACAGTTTATAACCAGGGCCCCAGGTTTGGTATTGTGGTGATAGTAGTTGTAGTATTAGAGTTTATAGCCATGGCCCCAGGTTGATTGTGGTGGTTATAGTAGTAGAAGTAGTGTTAGAGTTTATAGACAGGGTTACAGGTTTGGTTTGATGGTGACAGTAGTAGTAGTATTACAGTTTATGACCAGGGCCCCAGGTTTGGTCTGGTGGTGATAGTAGTAGTATTAGAGCTTATAACCAGGACCCCAGGTTTCGTCTGGTGGTGATAGTAGTGGTATTAGAGCTTATAACCAGGACCCCAGGTTTCGTCTGGTGGTGATAAAAGTAGTAGTAGTATTAGAGCTTATAACCAGGGCTCCAGGTTTGGTCTGGTGTTGATAGTAGTAGTAGTATTACAGTTTATGACCAGGGCCCCAGGTTTGGTCGGGTGGTGATAGTGGTTGTAGAAATATAACCAGGGCCCCAGGTTTGGTCTGGTGGTGATAGTGGTAGTATTAGAGTTTATAACCAGGGCCCCAGGTTTGGTCTGGTGGTGATAGTAGTAGTAGTATTAGAGTTTATAACCAGGGCCCCAGGTTTGGTCTGGTGGTGATAGTAGTAGTATTTGAGTTTATAACCAGGGCCCCAGGTTTGGTCCGGTGATGATAGTAGCAGAATTAGACTTTATAACCAGGGCCCCAGGTTTGGTATTGTGGTGATAGTAGTTGTAGTATTAGAGTTTATAGCCATGGCCCCAGGTTGATTGTGGTGGTTATAGTAGTAGAAGTAGTATTGGAGTTCATAGCCAGGGCCCAGGTTTGGTCTGGTGGTGATAGTAGTAGGATTAGAGTTTATAACTAGGGCCCCAGGTTTGGTGTGGTGGTGATAGAAGTAGTAGTATTAGAGATAGTAATTAGGGCCCCAGGTTTGGTCTGGTGATGATAGTAGTAGTATTAGAGATTAAAACCAGGGCCCCAGGTTTGGTGTGGTGGTGATAGTAGTAGTATTAGTGTTTATAAGCAGGGTCCCAGGTTTGGTGTGGTGGTGATAGTAGTAGTATTGGAGTTTAAAACCAGGGCCCCAGGTTTGGTCTGGTGGTGATAGTAGTAGTAGTATTAGAGTTTATTACCAGGGCCCCAGGTTTGGTCTGGTGGTGATAGTAGTAGTAGTATTAGAGTTCATAACCATGGATCCAGGATTGGTATGGTGTTGATAATAGTAGTATTAGAGTTTATAACCAGGGCCCCAGGATTGGTATGGTGGTTATAGTAGTAGTATTAGAGTTTATAACCATGGCCCCAGGATTGGTATGGTGGTGATAATAGTAGTATTAGAGTTTATAACCAGGGCCCCAGGTTTGGTGTGGTGGTGATATTAGTAGTAGTATTAGAGATAATAACCAGCTACCAATGTTTAGTCTGGTGATGATAGTAGTAGTATTAGAGTTTATAACCAGGGCCCCAGGTTTGGTCTGGTGGTGATAATAGTAGTATTAGAGTTTATAACCAGGGCCCCAGGTTTGGTCAGGTGGTGATAGTAGTAGTATTAGAGTTTATAACCAGGGCCCGAGGTTTGGTCTGGTGGTGATAGTAGTAGTATTAGAGTTTATAACCAGGGCCCCAGGTTTGGTCTGGTGGTGATAGTAGTAGTAGTAGTATTAGAGTTTATAACCAGGGCCCAAGGTTTGTTCTGGTGGTGATAGTAGCAGTGGTATTAGAGTTTATAACCATGACCCCAGGTTTGGTCTGGTGGTGATAGTTGTAGTATTAGAGCTTATAACCAGTGCCACAGGTTTGGTCTGGTGTTGATAGTAGTCATAGTATCTGAGTTTATAGCCATGGCCCCAGGTTTGTTGTGGTGGTGATAGTAGTAGTGGTATTACAACTTATAAAGGGCCTCAGGATTGGTCTGGTGGTGATAGTAATAGTAGTATTAGAGTTTATAACCAGGGCCCCAGGTTTGGTTTAGAGGTGACAGTAGTAGTAGTATTATAGCTTATAACCAGGGTCCAAGGTTTGGTCTGGTCGTGATAGTAGTAGTAGTGTTAGAACTTATATCCAGGGTCCCAGGTTTGGTCTGGTGGTGATAGTAGTCAGAGTTTTAGAGTTTATAGCCATGGCCCCAGGTTTGGTGTGGTGGTGATAGTAGTAGTAGTATTAGAGTTTAAAACCAGGCCCCCAGGTTTGGTCTGGTGGTGATAGTAGTAGTAGTATTAGAGTTCTAAGCCAGGGCCCCAGGTTTGGTGTGGTGATGATAGTAGTAGTAGTATTATAGTTTATAGCCAGGGCCCAGGTTTGGTCTGGTGGTGATAGTAGTAGTATTAGAGTTTTTAAAACAAGGGCCCCAGGTTTGGTGCGGTGGTGATAGTAGTAGTAGTATTAGTGTTATTAAGCAGGGCCCAGGTTTGGTCTGGTGGTGATAGTAGTAGTATTAGAGTTTTTAGCCAGGGCCCAGGTTTGGTCTGGTGGTGATTGTAGTAGTAGTATTAGAGTTTAAAACCAGGGCCCCAGGTTTGGTGTGGTGGTGATAGTAGTAGTATTAGTGTTTTTAAGCAGGGCCCCTGGTTTGGTCTGGTGGTGATAGTAGTAGGATTAGAGTTTATAACTAGGGCCCCAGGTTTGGTGTGGTGGTGATAGTAGTAGTGGTATTAGAGATAGTAATTAGGGCCCCAGGTTTGGTCTGGTGATGATAGTAGTAGTATTAGACTTTAAAACCAGGGCCCCAGGTTTGGTCTGGTGGTGATAACAGTCCTAGTATTGGAGTTTATATCCAGGGCCCCAGGTTTTGTTTGGTGGTGATAGCATTAGTGTTAGAATTTAAAACCAGTGCCCCAGGACAGGTTTGGTGACAATAGTAGTGGTATTAGAACTTATAAACAGGTCCCCAGGTTTGGTCTGTTGGTGATAGCAGCAGTAGTATTATATTTTAAAGCCAGGGCCCCAGGTTTGGTATGGTGGTTATAGTAGTAGTAGTATTAGAGTTTATAAACAGAGCCCCAGGTTTGGTGTGGTGGTGATAGTAGTTGTAGTATTAGTGTTTATAACCAGGGCCCCAGGTTTGGTCTGGTCGTGATAGTAGTAGTAGTATTAGAGTTTATAACCAGGGCCCCAGGTTTGGTTTAGAGGTGACAGTAGTAGTAGTATTATAGCTTATAACCAGGGTCCAAGGTTTGGTCTGGTCGTGATAGTAGTAGTAGTGTTAGAACTTATATCCAGGGTCCCAGGTTTGGTCTGGTGGTGTTAGTAGTAGTAGTATTAGAACTTATATCCAGGGTCGGTCTGGTGGTGGTAGTAGTAGTGGTATTAGAGTTTATAACCAGGTAACCAGGTTGGGTGTGGTGGTAATAGTGGAAGTATTAGAGTTTATAACCAGGGTCCCAGGTTTGGTCTGGTGATGATAGTAGTAGTAGTATTAGTATTTAAAGCCAGGGCCGCAGGTTTGGTCTGGTGATGATACCAGTAGTATTAGAGTTTATAACCAGGGCCCCAGGTTTGGTCTGGTGGTGATAGTAGTCAGAGTTTTAGAGTTTATAGCCATGGCCCCAGGTTTGGTGTGGTGGTGATAGTAGTAGTAGTATTAGAGTTTAAAACCAGGCCCCCAGGTTTGGTCTGGTGGTGATAGTAGTAGTAGTATTAGAGTTCTAAGCCAGGGCCCCAGGTTTGGTGTGGTGATGATAGTAGTAGTAGTATTATAGTTTATAGCCAGGGCCCAGGTTTGGTCTGGTGGTGATAGTAGTAGTATTAGAGTTTTTAAAACAAGGGCCCCAGGTTTGGTGCGGTGGTGATAGTAGTAGTAGTATTAGTGTTATTAAGCAGGGCCCAGGTTTGGTCTGGTGGTGATAGTAGTAGTATTAGAGTTTTTAGCCAGGGCCCAGGTTTGGTCTGGTGGTGATAGTAGTAGTAGTATTAGAGTTTGAGCCAGGGCCCAGGTTTGGTCTGGTGGTGATTGTAGTAGTAGTATTAGAGTTTAAAACCAGGGCCCCAGGTTTGGTGTGGTGGTGATAGTAGTAGTATTAGTGTTTTTAAGCAGGGCCCCTGGTTTGGTCTGGTGGTGATAGTAGTAGGATTAGAGTTTATAACTAGGGCCCCAGGTTTGGTGTGGTGGTGATAGTAGTAGTGGTATTAGAGATAGTAATTAGGGCCCCAGGTTTGGTCTGGTGATGATAGTAGTAGTATTAGACTTTAAAACCAGGGCCCCAGGTTTGGTCTGGTGGTGATAGCAGTCCTAGTATTGGAGTTTATATCCAGGGCCCCAGGTTTTGTTTGGTGGTGATAGCATTAGTGTTAGAATTTAAAACCAGTGCCCCAGGACAGGTTTGGTGACAATAGTAGTGGTATTAGAACTTATAAACAGGTCCCCAGGTTTGGTCTGTTGGTGATAGCAGCAGTAGTATTATATTTTAAAGCCAGGGCCCCAGGTTTGGTATGGTGGTTATAGTAGTAGTAGTATTAGAGTTTATAAACAGAGCCCCAGGTTTGGTGTGGTGGTGATAGTAGTTGTAGTATTAGTGTTTATAACCAGGGCCCCAGGTTTGGTCTGGTGTTGATAGTAGTAGTAGTATTAGAGTTTATAAACAGAGCCCCAGGTTTGGTGTGGTGGTGATAGTAGTAGTAGTATTAGAGTTTATAACCAGGGCCCCAGGTTTGGTCTGGTCGTGATAGTAGTAGTAGTATTAGAGTTTATAACCAGGGCCCCAGGTTTGGTTTAGAGGTGACAGTAGTAGTAGTATTATAGCTTATAACCAGGGTCCAAGGTTTGGTCTGGTCGTGATAGTAGTAGTAGTGTTAGAACTTATATCCAGGGTCCCAGGTTTGGTCTGGTGGTGTTAGTAGTAGTAGTATTAGAACTTATATCCAGGGTCGGTCTGGTGGTGGTAGTAGTAGTGGTATTAGAGTTTATAACCAGGTAACCAGGTTGGGTGTGGTGGTAATAGTGGAAGTATTAGAGTTTATAACCAGGGTCCCAGGTTTGGTCTGGTGATGATAGTAGTAGTAGTATTAGTATTTAAAGCCAGGGCCGCAGGTTTGGTCTGGTGATGATACCAGTAGTATTAGAGTTTATAACCAGGGCCCAAGGTTTGTTCTGGTGGTGATAGTAGCAGTGGTATTAGAGTTTATAACCATGACCCCAGGTTTGGTCTGGTGGTGATAGTTGTAGTATTAGAGCTTATAACCAGTGCCACAGGTTTGGTCTGGTGTTGATAGTAGTCATAGTATCTGAGTTTATAGCCATGGCCCCAGGTTTGTTGTGGTGGTGATAGTAGTAGTGGTATTACAACTTATAAAGGGCCTCAGGATTGGTCTGGTGGTGATAGTAATAGTAGTATTAGAGTTTATAACCAGGGCCCCAGGTTTGGTCTGGTCGTGATAGTAGTAGTAGTATTAGAGTTTATAACCAGGGCCCCAGGTTTGGTCTGGTCGTGATAGTAGTAGTAGTATTAGAGTTTATAACCAGGGCCCCAGGTTTGGTCTGGTCGTGATAGTAGTAGTAGTATTAGAGTTTATAACCAGGGCCCCAGGTTTGGTTTAGAGGTGACAGTAGTAGTAGTATTATAGCTTATAACCAGGGTCCAAGGTTTGGTCTGGTCGTGATAGTAGTAGTAGTGTTAGAACTTATATCCAGGGTCCCAGGTTTGGTCTGGTGGTGTTAGTAGTAGTAGTATTAGAACTTATATCCAGGGTCGGTCTGGTGGTGGTAGTAGTAGTGGTATTAGAGTTTATAACCAGGTAACCAGGTTGGGTGTGGTGGTAATAGTGGAAGTATTAGAGTTTATAACCAGGGTCCCAGGTTTGGTCTGGTGATGATAGTAGTAGTAGTATTAGTATTTAAAGCCAGGGCCGCAGGTTTGGTCTGGTGATGATACCAGTAGTATTAGAGTTTATAACCAGGGCCCCAGGTTTGGTCTGGTGGTGATAGTAGTCAGAGTTTTAGAATTTATAGCCATGGCCCCAGGTTTGGTGTGGTGGTGATAGTAGTAGTAGTATTAGAGTTTAAAACCAGGCCCCCAGGTTTGGTCTGGTGGTGATAGTAGTAGTAGTATTAGAGTTCTAAGCCAGGGCCCCAGGTTTGGTGTGGTGATGATAGTAGTAGTAGTATTATAGTTTATAGCCAGGGCCCAGGTTTGGTCTGGTGGTGATAGTAGTAGTATTAGAGTTTTTAAAACAAGGGCCCCAGGTTTGGTGCGGTGGTGATAGTAGTAGTAGTATTAGTGTTATTAAGCAGGGCCCAGGTTTGGTCTGGTGGTGATAGTAGTAGTATTAGAGTTTTTAGCCAGGGCCCAGGTTTGGTCTGGTGGTGATTGTAGTAGTAGTATTAGAGTTTAAAACCAGGGCCCCAGGTTTGGTGTGGTGGTGATAGTAGTAGTATTAGTGTTTTTAAGCAGGGCCCCTGGTTTGGTCTGGTGGTGATAGTAGTAGGATTAGAGTTTATAACTAGGGCCCCAGGTTTGGTGTGGTGGTGATAGTAGTAGTGGTATTAGAGATAGTAATTAGGGCCCCAGGTTTGGTCTGGTGATGATAGTAGTAGTATTAGACTTTAAAACCAGGGCCCCAGGTTTGGTCTGGTGGTGATAGCAGTCCTAGTATTGGAGTTTATATCCAGGGCCCCAGGTTTTGTTTGGTGGTGATAGCATTAGTGTTAGAATTTAAAACCAGTGCCCCAGGACAGGTTTGGTGACAATAGTAGTGGTATTAGAACTTATAAACAGGTCCCCAGGTTTGGTCTGTTGGTGATAGCAGCAGTAGTATTATATTTTAAAGCCAGGGCCCCAGGTTTGGTATGGTGGTTATAGTAGTAGTAGTATTAGAGTTTATAAACAGAGCCCCAGGTTTGGTGTGGTGGTGATAGTAGTTGTAGTATTAGTGTTTATAACCAGGGCCCCAGGTTTGGTCTGGTCGTGATAGTAGTAGTAGTATTAGAGTTTATAACCAGGGCCCCAGGTTTGGTTTAGAGGTGACAGTAGTAGTAGTATTATAGCTTATAACCAGGGTCCAAGGTTTGGTCTGGTCGTGATAGTAGTAGTAGTGTTAGAACTTATATCCAGGGTCCCAGGTTTGGTCTGGTGGTGTTAGTAGTAGTAGTACTAGAACTTATATCCAGGGTCGGTCTGGTGGTGGTAGTAGTAGTGGTATTAGAGTTTATAACCAGGTAACCAGGTTGGGTGTGGTGGTAATAGTGGAAGTATTAGAGTTTATAACCAGGGTCCCAGGTTTGGTCTGGTGATGATAGTAGTAGTAGTATTAGTATTTAAAGCCAGGGCCCAAGGTTTGTTCTGGTGGTGATAGTAGCAGTGGTATTAGAGTTTATAACCATGACCCCAGGTTTGGTCTGGTGGTGATAGTTGTAGTATTAGAGCTTATAACCAGTGCCACAGGTTTGGTCTGGTGTTGATAGTAGTCATAGTATCTGAGTTTATAGCCATGGCCCCAGGTTTGTTGTGGTGGTGATAGTAGTAGTGGTATTACAACTTATAAAGGGCCTCAGGATTGGTCTGGTGGTGATAGTAATAGTAGTATTAGAGTTTATAACCAGGGCCCCAGGTTTGGTCTGGTGGTGATATAATAAGTAGAAATATAACCAGGGCCCAAGGTTAGGTCTGGTGATGATTGTAGTAATAGTATTAGAGTTTATAGCCAGGGCATCAGGACTGGTCTGGTCTTGATTGTAGCAGAAGTTTTAGAGTTTATAGCCAGGGCCCCAGGTTTGGTCTGGTGGTGATAGTGGTAGTAGTATTAGTGTTTAAAGCCAGAGCCCCAGCTTTGGTGTGGTGGTGATAGCAGTTACAGTGTTAGAGTTTATAACCAGGGCCCCAGGTTTGGTCCGGTGGTGATAGTAGTAGTAGTATTAGTGTTTAAAACCAGAGCCCCAGGTTTGGTGTGGTGGTGATAGCAGTTGCAGTGTTAGAGTTTATAACCAGGGCCCCAGGTTTGGTCCGGTGGTGATAGCAGTTGTAGTATTAGAGTTTATTACCAGGGCCCCAGGTTTGGTCCGGTGGTGATAGCAGTTGTAGTATTAGAGTTTATTACCAGGGCCCCAGGATTGGTTTGGTGGTGATAGTAGTAGTAGTTTTAGAGTTTATAACCAGGGCCCCAGGATTGGTTTGGTGATGATAGTAGTAGTAGTTTTAGAGTTTATTACCAGGGCCCCAGGTTTGGTGTGGTGGTGATGATAGTAGTAGTAGTTTTAGAGTTTATTACCAGGGCCCCAGGATTGGTTTGGTGGTGATAGTAGTAGTAGTTTTAGAGTTTATTACCAGGGCCCCAGGATTGGTTTGGTGTTGATAGTTATCGTGGTATTAGAGTTTATAACCAGGGCCCCAGGTTTGGTCCGGTGGTGATAGCAGTTGTAGTATTAGAGTTTATTACCATGGCCCCAGGTTTGGTGTGGTGGTGATAGTAGTATTAGTATTACTGTTTATAGCCAGGGCCCCAGGCTTGGTGTGGTGGTGATAGTAGTATTAGTATTACAGTTTATAGCCAGGGCCCCAGGCTTGGTCTGGTTGTGATAGTTGTTGTAGTATTAGTGTTTATTAACAGGGCCCCTGGTTTGGTCTGGTGGTGATAGTGGTAGTATTAGAAATTATAACCAGGGCCCCAGGTTTTGTGTGGTGGTTATAGTAGTAAAAGAATTATAGCTTATGACAAGGGCCCCAGGTTTGGTCTGGTGATGACAGTGGTGGTATTTGAAATTTAACCAGGGCCCCAGGTTTGGTGTGGTGGTGATAGTAGTAGTAGTATTTGAGTTTATAACCATGGCCCCAGGATTTGTATGGTGGTGATAATAGTAGTATTAGAGTTTATAACCAGGGCCCCAGGATTGGTATGGTGGTGATAGTAGTAGTATTAGAGTTTATAACCATGGCCCCAGGATTGGTATGGTGGTGATAGAAGTGGTATTAGAGTTTATAACAATGGCCCCAGGATTGGAATGGTGCTGATAGTAGTATTATTAGAGTTTATAACCAGGGCCCTAGGATTGGTATGATGGTGATAGTATTAGTATTAGAGTTTATAACCAGGGCCCCAGGTTTGGTATGGTGCTGATAGTAGTAGTATTAGAGCTTGTATTCCAGCCCCAGATTTGGTGTGGCGGTGAGAGTAGTTGTAGTATTAGGGTTTATAACCAGGCCCCCAGGATTGGTCTGGTGACGATAGTGGTAGTATTAGGAATCATAACCAGGGCCCCAGGTTTGGTGTGGTGGTTATAGTCGTAATAGCATTGTAGCTTATAACAATGGCCCCAGGTTTGGTCTGGTGGTGATAGTAGTAGTATTAGAGTTTATAACCAGGGCCCCAGGTTTGTTCTGGTGGTGATAGTAGTAGTAGTAGTATTAGAGTTTATAACCATTGCCCCAAGTTTGGTCTGGTGGTGATAGTAGTAGTAGTATTAGAGTTTATAACACGCGCCCCAGGTTTGGTTTGGAGGTGACAGTTGTTGCATTATTAGAGTTTATAGCCATGGCCCAACGTTTGGTCTGCTGGTGTTAGTAGTAGTATTATAACTTATAACCAGTGTCCAAGGTTTGGTCTGGTGGCGATAGTAGTGGTAGTATTATTATTTAAAGCCAGGGCCCCAGGTTTGGTCTGGTGATGATTGTAGTAATAGTATTAGAGTTTATAGCCAGGGCATCAGGACTGGTCTGGTCTTGATTGTAGCAGAAGTATTAGTGTTTATATTGAGGGCCCCAGGTTTGGTCTGTTGGTGATAGTAGCAGTAGTATTATAATTTAAAGCCAGGGGCCCAGGTTTGGTGTGGTGGTGATAGTAGTAGTAGTATTAGAGCTTATAACCAGGGCCCCAGGTTAGGTCTGGTGATGATAGTAGTAGTAGTTTTAGAGCTTATAACCAGGGCCCCAGGTTTGGTCAGGTGGTGATAGCAGTTGTAGTATAGGAGATTAAAACCAGGGCCCCAGGTTTGGTGTGGTGGTGATAGTAGTAGTAGTAGTATTAGAGTTTATAACCATGGCCCCAGGATTGGTATGGTGGTGATAGTAGTAGTATTAGAGTTTATAACCAGGGCCCCAGGTTTGGTATGGTGGTGATAGTAGTAGTAGTAGTATTAGAGTTTATAACCAGGGCCCCAGGTTTGGTCTGGTGGTGATAGCAGTGGTATTAGAGTTTATAACCAGGGCCCCAGGATTGGTATGGTGGTGATAGAAGTGGTATTAGAGTTTATAACAATGGCCCCAGGATTGGTATGGTGGTGATAGTATTAGTATTAGAGTTTATAACCATGACCCCAGGATTGGAATGGTGGTGATAGTAGTAGTAGTAGTATTAGAGTTTATAACCAGGGCCCCAGGATTGGTATGATGGTGATAGTATTAGTATTAGAGTTTATAACCAGGGCCCCAGGATTGGTATGGTGCTGACAGTAGTAGTATTAGAGCTTGTATTCCAGCCCCAGATTTGGTGTGGCGGTGAGAGTAGTAGTAGTATTAGGGTTTATATCTAGGGCCCCAGGTTTGGTGTGGTGGTGATGATAGTAGTAGTAGTGTTAGAGTTTATTACCAGGGCTCCAGGATTGGTTTGGTGTTGATAGTTATAGTGGTATTAGAGTTTATAAACACAGCCCCAGGTTTGGTCTGGTGTTGATAGTAGTAGTAGTAGTATTAGAGTTTATAACCAGGGTCCCAGGTTTGGTCTGGTGGTGACAGTAGTATTATATCTTATAACCAGGGCCCAGGATGTGTCTGGTGATGATTGTAGTAGTATTAAAGTTCATAACCAGGGCCCCAGGTTTGATCTGGTGGTGATAGTAGTAGTAGGTTTAGAGTTTATAACCAGGGCCCCAGGTTTGGTCTGGTGGTGATAGTAGTAGTATTAGAGTTTATAACCAGGGCCCCAGGTTTGGTCTGGTGGTGATAGTAGTAGTAGTAGTATCAGAGTTTATAACCAGGGCCCCAGGTTTGGTCTGGTGGTGATAGTAGTAGTAGTATTAGAGTTTATAACCAGGGCCCCAGGTTTGGTCTGGTGGTGATAGTAGTAGTAGTATTAGAGTTTATAACCAGGGCTCCATGTTTGGTCTGGTGGTGATAGTAGTAGTAGTAGTATTAGAGTTTATAACCAGGTCCTCAGGTTTGGTCTGGTGGTGATAGTAGTAGAAGTAGTATTAGAGTTTATAACCAGGGCCCCAGGTTTTGTCTGGTCAAGTGGTTAGAATAAAACACATTCGTCTCACTTTCAGATGTAGGATGAATATTATATAGCCTTACCTATGCCTGTCTCTTGGAGACATCTCCACTCTCCACTCTTCTTTTCTCAATGTTCTACACTGAATCTCCACTCTCCACTCCTCTTTTCTCAATGTTCTACACTGAATCTCCACTCTCCACTCCTCTTTTCTCAATGTTCTACACTGAATCTCCACTCTCTACTCCTCTTATCTTAATGTTCTACACTAAATCCTGTGTGCCTAGCCATGTGTTCCATGTAGCCGGTCTTGGCAGCGTTGACACATATTTCCTCTAAGTTGACCTTGCAGTTTAAAGCGTAATAAAAGCAGAACTCCCAGCCATGTTGTGCATCGATATGTCCACGTTCCTCTGGATGCTGATAAATGGTGTTCTCTCCTAAGGGAGAGTAGAAAAACCAATAGGTTGCAGAAACTACAGCACAGAGTGGTCAGCTTTTGTTGAGCACAGTAAACCTACTACTGGAATATCAGGGCCGAACCCATATCTCTCAGAGTAACTAATAATAGCGCCGGACTTGAACCCCTGACTTGACGGCTGATTGGACCTACACCCGCGCTCCTCTCAGCAGAAGCTACAATTAGTCTGTAGCATTAAAGGCTAGGTCTGAGAAGACTCCTGGTAAAAGCAAGTTGGATCAAAACACACATTACACGCGACATAGCAAGGGTGCTCACAACCACTCGACTGGGGTTAGGGTTAGGGTTAGGGCCTATAAAACCAACATATCACACTTGTACATGGTAACTCAACACGCTATTGACTGCGACATCGATTTTCCAGTTAGCTCCATCTACTTAGAAAAGGTTAGCTGAGCCGTTACTTGCAGCGTTTATCCATGAACAGGACTGACATCATGTATTGTAACAAGTACAGCATTAATGTTATGTGGTGTATTGGCGCTATGTAGAACTTACTTGTACTGTAGCCTCTAACACAGTGGTATTCAAAGTCGGTGTTGCGAAGCGGGATCTGCAGTAGAGTCTGAAAAAATGGAGTCCCCAGAAATTCTGTCTGAATATATGGGGTCCCCAGAAATTCTGTCTGAATAAATGGGGTCCCCGCTGAAAAAGTTTGAATAGCACTGCTCTAACCTCTCCAGCTGAGACCCACAGACATCAGCCAGCCACCAGCTGTATGAATCACTGCTTCACTAATGTTAAAGGGTTCACATGAGGGACACCAACCCAAACCCTGCAGCATACAACTCATGATTAGCCAGTGGATCTAACGATCAGCTCTCTAGTTTGTACAGTTAATTAAAGCTTCACAGGGGGTCATGTTGTTTGTTCATTCACTGGGCTACAGTGTAGTTGGCACACACACAATGAAATATGAAATGAAAAGAAAGTCAACATCCAGTCTAAGCACGCTGTAGATGATCCCAGGTTTGTATTTAATCTAGCAACGTCTTGATCCCTGTCTTCACCAGGCTAGATCATAATAAATCACCTAATCCGTTAAGGGCCATAAGAGCTACACAGTACAGAGATAACTAGTGTAAGAGATACACAGTACAGAGAGATAACTAGTGTAAGAGCTACACAGTACAGAGATAACTAGTGTAAGAGATACACAGTACAGAGAGATAACTAGTGTAAGAGCTACACAGTACAGAGATAACTAGTGTAAGAGCTACACAGTACAGAGATAACTAGTGTAAGAGCTACACAGTACAGAGATAACGAGTGTAAGAGCTACACAGTACAGAGATAACTAGTGTAAGAGATACACAGTACAGAGAGATAACTAGTGTAAGAGCTACACAGTACAGAGATAACTAGTGTAAGAGCTACACAGTACAGAGATAACTAGTGTAAGAGATACACAGTACAGAGAGATAACTAGTGTAAGAGCTATACAGTACAGAGATAACGAGTGTAAGAGCTACACAGTACAGAGAGATAACTAGTGTAAGAGCTACACAGTACAGAGATAACTAGTGTAAGAGCTACACAGTACAGAGATAACTAGTGTAAGAGATACACAGTACAGAGAGATAACTAGTGTAAGAGCTATACAGTACAGAGATAACGAGTGTAAGAGCTACACAGTACAGAGATAACTAGTGTAAGAGATACACAGTACAGAGAGATAACTAGTGTAAGAGCTACACAGTACAGAGATAACTAGTGTAAGAGCTACACAGTACAGAGATAACTAGTGTAAGAGATACACAGTACAGAGAGATAACTAGTGTAAGAGCTATACAGTACAGAGATAACGAGTGTAAGAGCTACACAGTACAGAGAGATAACTAGTGTAAGAGCTACACAGTACAGAGATAACTAGTGTAAGAGCTACACAGTACAGAGATAACTAGTGTAAGAGATACACAGTACAGAGAGATAACTAGTGTAAGAGCTATACAGTACAGAGATAACGAGTGTAAGAGCTACACAGTACAGAGGTAACTTGTGTAAGAGCTACAGAGGAATTAAACCTATCAGCACAAAAGATCCTACAGTTTGACTTGATGAGGTGGACACTAATTGCTCTACCCTTTAATATTAGGCTTTGTGTAATATCTCTCTGTACTGTACTGCACTGCACTGCAGCACCAAATTCCTGCCTGCTGCCTCTTGTCTGCCAGTGGAACCAGCACGATGCGAGGCCATCCAGCCCATCGGCCCATATAAAAGCCCAGTTCCTCATTGCCTAATGGAGCAGAAGGAATGGGCATGTTTGTATAGCTGGCTGTCAGCTCCTGGCTGGCATGTCGTGCTCAGGGAGAGACTAGAGGGAGGGGGGAATTGGTGGATGGGCATTAGGGTGCACCACCCAGTGACGTGCTGCTCCCTCCTGACTGGGTTGTGTGGTCCGTCCACCGTAAAGTAAAGTTAAGGCTGCTAATAGCCTTCTCTGTTAATGTAGTCATTACAATTAGATAGCGGATGGTCTTTGGGTGTGTGTGTGTGTCTGTGTGTTTGTGTGTGTCTATGACTGTCTCGTGTGTGCGTGTGTGTGCGTGCGTGCGTGCGTGCGTGCGTGCGTGTGTGTGTGTGTGTGTGTTGTGTAAAAGGGGTTGATATGCTGTTAAAGAGTAGTGTGTCCTTCAGACTTGCAGTAGTATAATAGGTTTATAAAGGACTGTAGGCAGTGGTTCTCTCTGTTAGAACTCATAGAACAGATCAGTATCTAATCAGTTTAATCAGGTTTTAGAATAATATTAAACACGGTTTATTTGTCATTGTAGTTTGGTCAGGGCGTGGCAGGGGGTGTTTGTTTTGTGTGTTTCTGTGTTTTTGGTTTAGGTTCTATGTTTTCTATTTCTATGTTTAAATCTAGTTTTCTATTTCTATGTTGGGTTTTTGGTAGGACCTCCAATTAGAGGCAGCTGGTTGTCGTTGCCTCTAATTGGAGGCCATATTTAGTTGAGGATTTGTTTCACTTGTATTTTGTTGGTGGTTATTTTCTGTATAGCCTGTGTGCCTTATGGAACTGTTTTTCGTTGTACGTTTATTTTGTTTAAGTGTTTTCATCAAATAAATTAAGTATGAGCACTTTACCCGCTGAGCTTTGGTCCTATCCTTACGACGCCCATGACAACCGTGGCATACAGGCCTACAGTAGTAGCATCAATGGTTACAGCCCAGAGAGTTCCATTATCTCTGGATGGATTGGAAACGGCTGGTCACTGGGATCACTTGGGTAAAGACATAGAGAGGTTCATGAGTCTAATTTCAGTTATAGGAGGAGAGAATGGGTAGTCCTAATGTGGTGAGAGAGTCATGTTGAAAGGGTTCACTCTGGGAGGAGGACTACAGAACATCCAAGCCTAATTGAAAAAATTCCATGACTATCCAAATCACCCCAAGATTAAACAGCCTTTATTGTAATGGGATTTCTATATTAGAAATTAAAAAAACAGACATTAATTGGCAGTTTATCATTTGGTTCCATACTGGTCTTCATAAGGGTCCAGCTGGTTATCTGAGGTCCTGGCCCTGAGAAGAGAGAGTGGGCTTGTGAAGGGCATTGTGGGTATAATAGCGTGTTGTTTTGGTAGCGGGCGGCTGGCTGGCTGCTCATTAGCTCCATGTCAGTCAGTGTTCTGAGTTCTGACCACAGGGGCTAGGTTATGTCACAATGTCACTGTTGGGTCTGCTAGTGTGGCTTCGCTGCTCAGTTTGTTCCAACTGGTTTTTCAGAGCAATGCTTTTAGTGGAATCAGTCAATAGATCAGTTACTTAGAGCATCATTAGCTAATGTGTTGAAACCATTGGAAAGTCAGCTGAAGCCATGCATCTTCATATTGACTACAGACCTACCAAGTCCCATCAGATCTGTATTGAAGAGAGCGGAAATAGAAGAATATACTAAGGGAGGGCTGAGAGGTTGATTTCAGACTGCAAAAAAATGAGATTTTAAACTGAAAGTGATAGTAGACCTCTGCTGTTACCTGAGTAGATGACAGACTGCGGCTAATAGCTGTACTCATCATGTGGTCCAGAGACATCATCTTTCTACATCATTATTCAGTTTCAACTCACAGCTTCACTTCTCCTCTCCTCCACTTCTCTCCTCCTCTTCCCCTCGGGAATCACTCAGAGTCAGATCTCATGCTGACCACCAATCCTTATGGTAAACTACTGTTCTTTCTTTAATGAAAAAAGGATTGAAATGGCCTATGGCTTTATGCACTCACATGGCCACAAAGCTACAAACCCAAGGATGTACTCCTTGTGGTAATTTCAATGGTTATAATGAAAAGCCTTTAAGAATGTTTGCTTCCACTGACGCACTTCAGCATCACTTGGCTTCATCCAGTTTTGTTTGACAAGTGTTATTCCTTGTGACCTCTCAAGGCGCTCGGTAACCCCGCTCTCGCTACATTTTTGCTCTTGAACACTGAGGCCACACTGATGAGTCACTCCAATCAGGGGTTATTTAGTGAACACCACTGGTTGTACCAGGGAGTGCAGTGCCACTACACCTCCAGTTCTATTGAAGTGGTAGAACAAAACTTAATGGATTGCCTTTCTCTAGTGCTTTTCAATAGGACAAAGAAATGTACCTTTCATGAGATGGAAGTAACTCGACCTAGTTATAATGGAGTGGTGTAATGATAATAATGCTGGATTGTATTATACAGGCATACAGGTCTCAAAACAGTTGATACATGGTATGGGCTATGCGGGCGGTTATCTCAATCCATTCACTACCACAAATGCAATCTAAACTCGACTGTGTGTTCGCAGGTGTGAGTCAAGGGATAGATGGACTGATAAAGTGTGTGGTTGTGTGTGTGTGTGTCTGTGTGTGTGTGTGTGTGTGTGTGTGTGTGTGTGTAGCTGCAGAGGGAGTGTGTGTGGGTAAGCTTGGGTCATCAATGCGGTGTTCTCCTGCCTGGAAGAAAAACGAATCGATTTGTTTTGTCAAAACATCAGTGAGCACCTGTTGGGACATGTAGAAAACCTGCTGCGCAAACTCCACCTTGGATGCATTTCATCCATGTAGGACAGTGACAGTATTGATTAATGATGCTGGTATAGAGGTATCCAGTATCAGTTGATTCAAGATGCTGGTATATAGGTATCTGTCACGCCCTGATATGTTTCACCTGTTCCTGTGATTGTCTCCACCCCCTCCATGTGTCACTTATATTCCCCAGTGTATTTTTTCCTGTGATACCTGTCTCTCTGTGCCAGTTCGCCTTGTATGTTAGTCAAGTCAACCAGCGTGTTTTTCCCGTTCTCCTTTTGCTATTCTCTTTTTGATAGTCTTCCAGGTTTTGACCCCTGCCTGACTCTGGATTACTTTCCCGCCTGCCTGATCATCCTGCCTGCCCTGACCTTGATTCTGCCTGCACTTCAGTACCTTCTGGTTTTGACCCTTTTGCCTGTCCACGACTATTCTCTTGCTGTTACGCTCGTCGTTAGAAATGGACCAAGGCGCAGCGTGCGTAGAGTTCCACATGATTTAATAAATGAAACTCACCAAAACAAATACAGAAGCAAACGAAACGTAAAGTAATGGTGTGCTCACAGGCACTACACAAAAACAAGATCCCACAATCTCAGGTGGGAGAAAGGGCTGCCTAAGTATGATCCCCAATCAGAGACAACGATAAACAGCTGCCTCTGACTGGGAACCATACCAGGCCAACAAGGAAATATAAACATAGATTTGCCCACCCAAGTCACACCCTGACCTAACCAAATAGAGAATAAAACAGACTCTCTAAGGTCAGAGCGTGACACTTGTCTTACCCTATTGGATTAATACATTTTGAAAGACTCCAACCATCTGCCTCCTGTGTCTGCATCTGGGTCTCGCCTTGTGTTATGATAGGTATCAGTTGATCCATGATGCTTGTATAGGGGTATCCGGTATCAGTTGATTCATGATACTGGTATAGAGGTATCCAGTATCAGTTGATTCATGATGCTGGTATAGAGGTATCCAGTACCAGTTGATTCATGATGCTGGTATAGAGGTGTCCAGTACCAGTTGATTCATGATGCTGGTATAGAGGTATCCAGTATCAGTTGATTCATGATGCTGGTATAGAGGTATCCAGTACCAGTTGATTCATGATGCTGGTATAGAGGTATCCAGTACCAGTTGATTCATGATGCTGGTATAGAGGTATCCAGTATCAGTTGATTCATGATGCTGGTATAGAGGTATCCAGTACCAGTTGATTCATGATGCTGGTATAGAGGTATACAGTATCAGCAGTGCTTGACTTGGGCAGGAGTTCACCGGAGCTGAGTACCGGCACCTCAAATGTTCTACTGTTTGAGCTCCTGCAGCTAAATATAAACTGTACCTGCACTCAAAATTTCAGTCTAAGTCAGTCACTGAGTATCAGTTGATTCAAGTTATTGGTATAGAGGTATCCAGTATTCACAATATGATACTCAGTAGATCTATAGGAGAAATCGATGGTACAGTATCTTGGGGTAATATTGGATATCCAGTGCCTCGTGGCAGAGGAAGTGGGAAGGCCTATCAGATACTGTATATTGTAACGGGTGTCGTCGTAATGAGACCAAGGTGCAGCGGAGGATGTGTGTTCATCTTAGAAATTTAATAGAAAAAGAGAACACTTTACAAAAATAAACCAAAGACGACAGCAAAACAGTCCTGTCAGGAAAAACTCTCAACAGAAAACAATCACCCACAAACCCCAAAGGAAAAACAGGCTGCCTATGTATGACTCCCAATCAGCAACAACGAACTACAGCTGTTCCTGATTGGGAGCTACACACGGCCAACCAAAGAAACAAACCAACATAGAAAAATAAACATAGAACGCCCACCCATGTAACACCCTGGCCTAACCAAAATAGAGAACAAAAACCCCTCTCTATGGCCAGGGCGTTACATATATGCCGTTTTTGTCACACGTTTTTCCCCGTGTTCCTGTTTTTCCTAGTCTCAGTTTTTTCTAGTTCTCCTGGTTTTGACCCTTTGCCTGCCCTGACACTGTACCCACCTGCCTGACCATTCAGCCTGCCCTGACCTCGAGCCTGCCTGCCGCCCTGTACCTCCTGGACTCTGACCTGGTTTATGAACGTCTGCCTGTCCTCGACCTGCCTCTTGCTTGCCCCTTGTTTTTCAATAAATATCAGAGACTCAAACCATTTGCCTCCGGTGTCTGCATCTGGGTCTCGCCCTGTGTTGTTATAGTTTTATAAAGTGACCTCTCACAGTAAACCCCAGACAAAGGAAGCTTGCTGCTGAAAGTTTGAATAAAATATTGCATTGGAGCAAGAGTGTGCTCTTGCTCTCTCTTCTTAATTTAAAGTGGGCAACTGGATGGAAAACTTGAGTAGACCTATCTGGTATTGCGGGGTACAAAAAGCAAGATCTAGTATCCCCAGATTGACTTCATCTATGTATATACTCTAGTTATATGGTCATACATACACACACAGGTACACAGACACATGCACCCACAGCCAATAGACTACAGCCAAAACAATTTGGAATCAAATCAAATCAAACTTTATTTGTCACATGCACCGAATACAACAAGTGTAGACCTTACCGTAAAATGCTTACTTACAAGCCCTTAACCAACAGTGCAGTTCAAGAAGAGTTAAGAAACATATTTACCAAATAGACTAAAGTAAAAAATAATAATAAAAAGTAACACAATAAGAATAACAATAATGAGGCTATATACAGGAAGTACCGTTACCGAGTCAGTGTGCGGGGGTACAGGTTAGTTGAGGTAATTTGTTCATGTAGGTAGGGGTGAAATGACTATGCATAGATAATACACAGTAGCAGCAGCATTGTACAAAAATGAGGGTCAATGTAAATTGTCCAGTGGTGATTTTATTAATTGTTCAGCAGTCTTATGGCTTGGGGGTAGAAGCTGTTGAGGAGCCTTTTGGTCCTAGACTTGGCTCTCCGGTACCGCTTGCTGCTCGGTATCAGAGGAAACAGTCTATAACTTTGGCGACTGGAGTCTCTGACAATTTTATGGGCTTTCCTCTGACACTGCCTATTATATAGGTCCTGGATGGCAGGAAGCTTGACCCCAGTGATGTACTGGGCCGTTCGCACTACGCTCTGTAGTGCCTTACGGTCAGATGCCGAGCAGTTGCCATACCAGGCGGTGATGCAACCGGTTGGGATGCTCTCGATGGTACAGCTGTAGGACCTTTTGAGGATCTGGGGACCCATGCCAAATCTTTTCAGTCTCCTGAGGGGGAAAAGGTTTTGTCGTGCCCTCGTCACGACTGTCTTGGTATGTTTGGACCATGATAGTTTGTTGGTGATGTGGACACCAAGGAACTTGAAACTCTCGACCAGCTCGACTACAGCCCTGTCGATGTTAATGGGGGCGTGTTCGGGCCACCTTTTCCTGTAGTCCAGTCAGCTCCTTTGTCTTGCTCGCATTGAGGGAGAGGTTGTTGTCCTGGCACCGCACTGCCAGTTCTCTGACCTCCTCCCCATAGGCCGTCTCATCGTTGTCGGTGATCAGGCCTACCTCTGTTGTGTCGTCAGCATACTTAATGATGGTGTTGGAGTCATGTTCGGCAACGCAGTCGTGGGTGAAAAGGGAGTACAGGAGGCGACTAAGCACACACCCCTGAGGGGCCCCAGTGTTGAGGATCATCATGGCAGACGTTTTGTTGCCTACTCTTACGAATCCCTGCATGTATCCTGTTATCAGTCATTATCATTTCCAATGTTCACACGGGTTAGGACTAGGAGAACTACATCCATGTCTATCACACCTGTTGTACTGCCAGATCAATACTGCTGGGCCTCATTCATATGAGACAGAGCCAGGCATTAGCAGGCATTAGTCACTATCACACCACTCTGTTTTGATCATTAAACCCTGTAAACACCCTATACACCAGTGGCGGCTGCTTGCTGACTTAAAACGTTTTGGGAGGATGACATGTAACTTACCTGACACGAAAAGCCTAACTATCTTATACTGTCATTTTGCATCAAACCCAAGAAAGCCAACCTAACTGATAGTATCAATGTGCATCAAACCCAAGAAAGCCAACCTGACTGATACTGTCATAGTGCATCAAAGCCAAGAAAGCCAACCTAACTGATACTGACATTGGGCATCACACCCAAGAAAGCCAACCTAACTGATACTGTCATTGTGAATCAAACCCAAGAAAGCCAACCTAACTGATACTGTCATTGCGCATCAAACCCAAGAAAGCCAACCTAACTGATACTGTCATTGTGCATCAAACCCAAGAAAGCCAACCTAACTGATACTGTCATAGTGCATCAAACCCAAGAAAGCCAACCTGACTGATACTGTCATTGTGCATCAAACCCAAGAAAGCAAACCTAACTGATACTCTCATTGTGCATCACATCCAAGAAAGCCAACCTAACTGATACTGTCATAGTGCATCACACAGTCTGGAACTGTCATAGTGCAGCCCAAACAAACATTAGCAAGTAGCATCACAAGAACTTACTCAGCTGTGCCAAAATGCTCTGCATTGTTAGACCATGGACATCCCCATGAAACCTTTTTTTTATTACTCTGTGGAATATCCTAGGGGTCATAAGGGTAGATACTGAGAAGCAGGAGGGTGGAGAGATGGGTCTATTGGTGATCAAGTTTCGAAGAAAATATTGTGTTAATGAAAAGCAAAAGTGAGAGACAAGAGAGAAAGGAAGCGACAACTCAGCAAAAAGGAGTTAAGTCTTAGAGTATCTGTCTAATCTGCTCAGTTTAGTGGTGGCTTTGTTTCTCACCGTGTTTCTCAGTCGCTGCTGGGTGGGAGAAAATCCTGGCGGTGGCTCACCTCTTTCAGGCCCACTGGGCCGTGGTCACAGGGGGAAATCCAAACACATTGATTAGCCAGCATGATCGAAGAGCCTGTGGAGAGAGTTGGAGTAGTGGAGTACAGTCCCAGTTTACAGCTCCCACCACCAGGCTGCAGTAAACTAACCTCCTTTCTCATCCAACCCACTGCCTGCCTGCCACCCCAGACCACCTCTAGACCCGAGACCTGCACTTTCTCACGGGAACAGAGGATTAGGAGTGATAGATAGAGGGTGATAGACAGGGAGATAGAAGAGAAACAGTGGGATACAGATGTAGAAAGCGGTAGAGCAAGAGATGAAGTTAGAAAGAACAAGAGAGACAGAGAAGACAAGAGATGAAGAAGAGAGAAAGAGGAATAGAGAGAAAACTAGAGATGAAGGTAGATTGAGAAAGAGGGACAGAGAGAAAACAAGCAAAGGAACAAACCAAATAGTGTCAGTGGTGGTTGGTGCCGTTCAAGATTAGGGAGGACCATTTATTTTTTATGAGCACTGCCTTATTTCTATTACGGCATATCTGATGACTGTCATTCATATCCATTCACCCAGCTCAATGTAACTACTACATGATACTCAAATTTTCCCTATACCCATCATGAGGTTGGTACAACCTAGCCTACAAATGTTTATAAATGTTTATAACGTAGGGGCACAGGTCAAGAGACAAATTGGAGTAATCAAGGTGACAGACAGTAACACATTCAATACCGTCTTGTGCACTCTTGCCTGCATTTAGCTGATCTGGGTTGTAATAATTAGTCCAAACAGTTGCAAAATGTTTCGTTTTGCAACTAAGACGAGAGTTTCTATTGGAGAAATTTAGGTAGGTCCCTCCCTGTTTCATTCCATTTGCTTCCTTTTAAGAAATGTTTTGCAACATTTAATGAATACACCCCTGATCACCTGCACACACAGTTCACTTTCATAGCAGCCACATATAGAATCATCACTTTGCTTGTTGTATAATTCCTTCTTGCATCTACGTGCTCTCCTCCTCTCACCTTTTCCCTTCGCTTGTGGACTTCAGTGTAAGACAGCTAGCTAAAATACATAGCATTCTTCTCTTTTTGAGTCAGGTTGTTGAGTAGGCTAAATTAGCTGCATTAGCTACTGTAAGTAAGTGAAAAGTAAACTAAGAATACAACTAAATATAGCTAGCTAGCGCTCTCACTCTCTCTCGCTGCTGCTTTTCCTTAATTGTTGACTAAATTAATTTGTTCAAAACTTTTAAACTATTGTCTTTCTCTCTCTTATGAGTTAGCTGTAGCTTATGCTTTCAGTACTAGATTCATTATCTGATCCTTTTATTGGATGGACAACATGTCAGTTCATATTGCAAGAGCTCTGATAGCTTGAAGGATGTCCTCTGGATGTCGTCATAATTACTGTGTAAGTCTATGGAAGGGGGTGAGAACCATGAGTCTCCTAGGTTTGGTATCAAAGTCAGAGGAGGACGGGAACTAGCTGTCCTCCGGCTACGCCATGGTGCTACCCTACAGAGTGCTGTTTAGGCTATTGTAGACCTCATTGCAAAACATTGTGTTTAAATCACTTATTTGGTAATGTGAATATATTTACTATAGTTTTATCTAAAAACAACAACTTTGTTAATGTTTCACTATTAATATTTTTCTGAAATTCACTCCCCTTCCTCCTCTGAGGAGCCTCCACTGGTGTGTGTGTGCGTTTATGTGTGTCACGGGTGTCGTAAGGAGAGGACCAAAACGCAGCGGGAATATGTACACTCATCTTCTTTATTACGGACAAAGAAGGAAAAACCCAAAACAAACACGTATACAAAACACAACGACGAATAACAGGCCGGTAAGGCACAAGCTATACACAGCACAATCTCCCACCAAAAACCCATGAAAACAAACTCCTACTTATGGGACCCTCAATCAGAGGCAACAATGACCAGCTGCCTCCAATTGAAGGTCCAACCCCAATTAACTAAACATAGAAATACAATAGACTAGATAGAACATAGAAAAATACTAACATAGAACATAGACTAACAAACCCCGAACCACATAAACCAAACACCCCTCTACCTAAATACATAGCCCAAACCACATGAAACAAACACCCCCTGCCATGTCCTGACCAAACTATAATAACCCCTATTACTGGTCAGGACGTGACAATGTGTTTTTGTATGTGTTTTTGTATGTGTGTGTGTTTGGCTGTTAGCCTGGTTGTTGTGTCTCTGTTTTTGTCCAGAGAGTTCCGGTAAATAAACCACACAGAGCATAGTGCGAGACCCTGACAAACAGGCAGGCAGACAGACAGACAGGTGGAGGGCTGGCCAAACCAGCAGACTGCTGCTGTAACTCACTTCTTCAGAGAGAGAAAAAGACAGAGAGAGAGGGAGGGATAGCGAGAGGAAGGGAGAGAGAGAGATGGAGAGAGAAGAAGGGAGGACAAAGAGAGAGCGAGGGAGGGAGGGCAGAGAGACAGAGAGAGTGACGGGGAGAGAGGGAGACAGCACCTCTGGTCTATATTGGCCTAACATAAATAAACATGAGCGATGCTTGCTTTCCAGTACATCTGTTCTGGGGAGGCTGAGATAATGTGTCTCACTGGAGACAGAACCCCTTGTAATGAACAAGCAGCCATGTTAATGTCGTCTAGACCACTCCCACTGGGCAAAAACTGGCTGAATCAACGTTGTTTCCACGTAATTTCAACAAAATATCTTTACGTAATGCCATTGAATGAGCGTGGAGAACTGATAGCATTTGCAAAACGATATTCAACGTCAGGGAATTTCAAATTGTTTTTCACCCAACATTTAACCTAAATCTAATAACATGGTACATTTTTGTTGTTGTTGAATTCACGTTGAATTCACATTAGTTGACAACTCAACCAAAATGTAAATCAAAGCCAGACGTTGAACTGACGTCTGTGCCCAGTGGGCTGGCTTTGAAATAAGGACAGGCACAATATAATTGAACATGGGTAGATGGATTTTACAGTGACGTTGACTTGATTTAAGGAAGGTGAGATTTATCTACAGGTGAATTAGAGTTAAGGGGAAGATTATCTCTGGGTGGAAAATGATCTGATGATATTCATAAAAAACCTATTCAACCATAGTTGGGTTGTAGAGGGGCTTGGGGTTCTCGGTATTCCCGTGACAAATTCGAACACCCCATGAAGTTTTGAAATATTCACTCTGGGACCCCAAAAGGGTTTCAAATATTAACATTGTTCTAGATTATTGATCAGGTGTCACATCCTGACCATAGAGTGCTCTTATTTTCTATGGTAGAGTAGGTCAGGGCGTGACTGGAGGGTTTTATCTAGTTTATTTTTTCTATGTTGGGTTTTTTGTATGATTCCCAATTAGAGGCAGCTGATCATCGTTGTCTCTAATTGGGGATCATATTTAAGTTGTTGTTTTTCCCACTTGTGTTTGTGGGAGATTATTTTTGAGTTAGTGCATGTTGCACCTCTGTCGTCACGGTTTGTGTTTTATTTATAGTTTATTGTTTGTCTTGCAAAGTTTCACATTCAAATAAAAGATGTGGAACGATACTCACGCTGCGCCTTGGTCTGTTCCAACACACAATCGTGACACCAGGTCAATAAAAACAACTTGTAATGTACAATGACAACCTGGTGTAACGGCCGTCGTAGTGAATGGACCAAGGCGCAACGGGTTGAGTGCTCATCTTTAACTTTTATTGAACACTAAACAAAAACAAGAAACCGAACGACAGCTAGACAGTTTTGCAGGCTACACACACAGCAATACTGTCACAGTTGTCTTCGTCTTCTGACGATAATGCGAAATCGTCATCAGAAAATGTGGACCAATACGCAGCAGGTACGTGAATGCTCATCTTGATTTTTAATTAATCTCAACAATGAACATACAAAACACAAAAAACGAACACTCGACAAATAAACAGTCTGGTAAGGCACAAGGCTATACACAGAATAATCACCCACAAATCACACATACAAACACATCCTAATATATGGGACTCTCAATCAAAGGCAGATAGACAACACCTGCCTTCAACTGAGAGTCCCAACCCCAATCAACCAAACATAGAAACACACAACCTAGACTAACCATAGAATTAACTAAACATAAACCAAAACCCGGAATTACTAAATCAAACACCCTTTACACAAACACACCACCCCGAACCACATAAAACAAATACCCCCTGCCACGCCCTGACCAAACTACAAAACAATTAACCTTATATACTGGCCAGGACGTGACAAATACAAAATCAACTTTTCACAAAAGACAGGTGAAAAAGGGCTAATCAGCGACAACGATGTACAGCTGTCCCTGATTGAGAGCCATACCAGGCCAACACAAAGAAATACACAACATAGAATGGAACATAGAAATAGAAAATATAGAACATACAACAAAACCCAGAAACACACAAAACAAACACACCCCTACCACGTCCTGACCAAACTACAATACCAAAATGACCACTTTACTGGTCAGGACGTGACACCTGGCAATTCAAAGAGTCTGTGTGTACCTTGGACTATAACAGGGTTAGCAGTTGCGGAGGGTAAGCTGATCCTAGATCAGTACAGAAGCCTTGCTGTCACCATTTCATTAATCTCTGCATGCGCCTGCATGTTGCTTTCATGGTTGTGGTAAATTAATGTCTGGATCAGAGTTAATATCGAAAGCTTTAAAGGAATCAGAAACACCCATCAGTTTTTCTGAGGCGGGTCTTCATGGAGATTAAATCTCTTAAAGGGTAAAGAAACGGGATAAATATTGTTTTGGTCTTGAAGGCATCTGACAGCTCTGTCATAATGTGATGTTAATCCTTTTCATACAGCCTTGTATCTCTCTCTCTCTCTCTCTCTCTCTCTCTCTCTCTCTCTCTCTCTCTCTCTCTCTCTCTCTCTCTCTCTCTCTCTCTCTCTCGAAGGCCACAGCATAAACCCAGATGTAGAGCATGGTTCTTTGATGTGACAAGTTAGGTTGCACTTTATATGAACCATTCAGCATAAAGGTCTTTGATTCAGTATCGTGACTCATGGGAAGAACATGACACCTGTCACAACCAGTCACCCAGCTGTACGTTCTCTTCCGTGCAACGCCATCGCCTCAACACTGTCATCCTGAAACATCATGGTGGTTTTGTTGTGCTAGCGCCGGCTAGCTAACTGTTAACGGCGAGGCTGGCTGTTATTTGCATTGCATTGCCCCTTGTATGTGTCCTTACTGACAGTGTAAACAACTTAGTCACAAATTCAATTGTCATGTGTGGCTATGACAGATGTCCCTTCATGTTTGCATAACGTTGTCTAAACATTGCCGGGTGCATACCAATGTCTTTAACCTCGAGAAGCATCGTCGCATGAATATTCACAGTGATGAGTCTTATCTATCACTCGAGTAAAAATGTATTGATACGCATCCCCTCTGGCCTTCCCTGTGGCTCAGTTGGTAGAGCATGGTGTTTGCAACGCCAGTGTTGTGGGTTCGATTCCCACGGGGGGCCAATGCAAAAAATATATATATACATGAAATGAAATGTATGCATTCACTACTGTAAGTCGCTCTGGATAAGAGCATCTGCTAAATGACTAAAATGTAAAAAATGTAAATGTGACGTTTGATATCCCATTGTTGAATTTAATGACACTGATGTGGCAGACTCAATTTATTGAGTTAGGGAAACATCTGATGCATAAGTCATGCATCCCCTACTGATTATGCTCCTCATCACAGACTCTGGTTGCTCACACAGCTATTAAAATGGCTTAACCTCCACGCTCAGTTTTACTCCCCTTTATGTACTTTTTAGATTATACAACACCATCTGTGGCCCCGTAGAGTTCATCTGTTGTTTTTCTCTCTCTCCTCAACCTCTCGGGGGCCGTTCAAAGTAGTATTTGTGTTTTCTCCTTCCGTGATAATGTAATGCTATTGTGTCTGTATTGAAATCTCTATCCTGTCCCAACTCACAGGGTATCTGACTCCATATCTGAACAGAGATTTTATCTTCCTTCCCATGTGAATTTGCCCTTTTTTCCTCACTGAAATCTATATTCTCTCTCTCCTGGTGCTTTCTATCAAACTGTCCCAATTTACTTTTCTGTTTTCCACCTATCTCCCCTCATCTCTCCCTCAGTAAGGTACCACAGGCTCGATATCTCTCTCGCTACTGTCACAGTTCTTAGAAAATATGCCTCTTATCTTTCTCCCTCAAACCTTCTCTACTCCTCCCACTGCTCCTTTCTGCGTCCTTTGCAACATTCTAAACTCATTTGCATTTCTCCTGTGGAATATTCAGAGTGTAACGCACTAAATTGGAATGTTATGGTGTGGCAACACACATGCATGAGGGTTCTTTGAGTTAATGAACAATTTAGCTCACAGTATTGTTATTGTTTATACATCTATTAACCGCCTTCCTCTCTCTCCACACCGCTCCGTCACTCTCCATCTCTCCGCTGATGACAATTTCCCTCTCCTTTTCTCTCTTTGTCACGTCCTGACCAGTAAAAGGGGTTATTTGTTATTGTAGTTTGGTCAGGATGTGGCAGGGGTGTGTTTGTTTCATGTTGTCGGGGTTTTTGGGTATTGTTCTATGTTTTGTATTTCTATGTTCGTATTTCTAGTTGTTCTATTTCTATGTTAGTTTTGGGAACGACCTCCAATTCGAAGCAGCTGGTTGTCGTTGCTTCTAATTGGAGGCCATATTTATATGGGTTTATTTTCTCTTGTGTTTGTGGGTGGTTGTTTCTCTGTATAGTTGTAGTACCTTACAGGACTGTCGTTTGTTATGTTTAGTGTTCACGGTTAAAATATAAGTATGGACCGTATTGCGTATTGGTCCGATATTTCTTACTCCTCATCTGAAGATGATGAATATGACACTCTTCTTATATATTCTCCTTTCTCTCTCCATTTTTCTCCACCCCTCACTCTCCATGTTCCTCGTTCTGTCTCCAACATAAAGCCCATACAATTTTCCGTAGTCGTTTTTTTTGTGTGTCAGTTCGCCTCTCATCTCCTCTTTAAGCCAGCTATATTCTCTGAGCAGTCCAGTTAAGTCCAGTCCAGTTGTTCTTCCCCAGTGGAGTTGATGGTGAAAGAACAGCAACGGCCATCCATAAATCAACCCAATAGAAAAACATCACCATTAAGGGTTCTCTCTTTCCTTTTCTCATTTGTTCTTTCTGTGTCCTTCGCCTTTGTCTACAGTGAGAGGGAGCAAGGGATGGCTGGAGAGAGGGGGTTGATGATGGAAAGAGTGTGTGTGTGGCTGGGGATGAGGGGGGTAAAAAGAGGAGGAGTACGTCGGAAGAAGGTTAGAAGTAATGACAGATGGAGAGAGGAAGGGCTTGTGTGTATGTATCTCTTTGTGTGTGTTTGTGTGTATTGAGAGAAATCCACTATGTGATGCATTATTGTAATATGTGGATATTGTGAACTCTCCTGACCTCTAAGCTCTGAGCAGAGGCCTCATTTCCAACCAGGAATATACTGATATCAGCAAAGTCTAGTGTGTGTGCTATGTGTGTGTGCATGCATGCTGTGTGTGTGTGCATGCGTGCATTCTGTGTGTGTGTGTGCTGTGTGTTTATGTATAAGGAAGAGGTTTAAGGGGAGGAAGTAATAAAAGGAGACAGACTGAGACGGTAGGATGAAAAGGCAGAGGAGGGAGAGAGGGAGGGAAAGAGACAAGGGGATAGAGGAATAGGAAATGTGTAACAAGTGGGGTTGGGTGAAGGCAGGCGTAATGCTGGATGTGACACAGACATGTAGGGGACACACTCACAAACACATTGACACAACACACACACAATGACATCACTTGATTGCCTGCAGCAGAGCATTGTGTAGGGGGTTTATTCGTCTAATGAAGGCAGACCAGGGTTTGTCTGGGGCTTGTTGCCGAAGAGCCAGTTACTACGACGCGCAGCAAACGGTCGCTAGGCCTGTGACTGAGTGACTTATAGGAACACGGAGTACACTCTGAGCTGGGAACACAGGAGAATATACAATTTGCTGCCACCACACCGCACAGACATACCACTGGAGAGTACACAACTTACTGTCATCACACAATGGCATTACGCAACACACACACAGGGTAAGGCAGGGGAGGAGATGGAGGGAACAGGGTAAGGCAGGGAAGGAGATGGAGGGAACAGGGTAAGGCAGGGAAGGAGGAGAGGAGGGGAGGAGATGGAGGGATGGGGTAAGGCATGGGAGGAGATGGAGGGATGGGGTAAGGCATGGGAGGAGGGGAGGAGATGGAGGGATGGGGTAAGGCATGGGAGGAGATGGAGGGATGGGGTAAGGCATGGGAGGAGATGGAGGGATGGGGTAAGGCATGGGAGGAGATGGAGGGATGAGGTAAGGCATGGGAGGAGGGCAGGAGATGGAGGGATGAGGTAAGGCATGGGCAGAGGGAAGGATGAGGGGTATGGCAAAGGGGAATGCAGATGGAAGGAAGCGAGGTGCGTCAGGGAGGATAGGGATGGAGGGATGGGATGGATGAGAGCTAGGGAAGGGGAGAGGGGTGTAAAGGAGGAATGAAGGTCCTCTGTAGCGGTTGGAGGAGAAGATGGAGTGAGTGAGTGATGGCCCTCGGCAGTGTTCTCTCCATCTCCCTCCATCCCTTAATCAAGGAGAGGAACAGACCTCCACATGTTATTAAAGCTCTGCAAGGAAATAAATAAATAATAGACCCAGTTAGTTATACCAGACTATAAATATAGTGATATCCTGCAGCCATATTCTCTCCTTGGCTCTCTCCTATTCCAGGCCATGGAAGCACTATTTATTTGTATTTTATTTTTCATTTATATTATATAAAATGATGGTTTCTATTGTCCGTCTTCATTTTCTCTCTCGCTCTCTCTCTCTCTTGCTCTCTCTCTCTCTCTCAATTCAATTTCAATTTAAGGGGCTTTATTGGCATGGGAATCATATTTTACATTGCCAAAGCAAGTGAAATAGATAATAAACAAAAGTGAAATGAACAATAAAAAATGTACAGTAGACATTGCACTTACAAAAGTTCCAAAATAATAAAGACATTTCAAATGTCTTATTATGTCTATATACAGTGTTGTGATGATGTGCAAATAGTTAAAGTACAAAATGGAAAATAAATAAACACAGGTTTATTTGCAATGGTGTTTGTTCTTCACTGGTTGCCTTTTTCTTTTGGCAACAGGTCACGAATCTTGCTGCTGTGATGGCACACTGTGGTATTTCGCTCTCTCTCTCTGTCTCTCTGTCTCTCTCTGTCTCTCTCTCTCTCCCTCTCGTTTTCTCTCTCTCCCTCTCGTTTTCTCTCTCTCCCTCTCGTTTTCTCTCTCTCTCACTCTGTCTCTCTGTCTCTCTCTGTCTCTCTCTCTCCCTCTCGCTTTCTCTCTCTCTCACTCTCTCTCTCTCTCTCTCTCTCTCTCTCTCTCTGTCTCTCTCTCTCCCTCTCGCTTTCTCGCTCTCTCACTCTCTCTGTCTCTCTGTCTCTCTTTGTCTCTCTCTCCCTCTTTCTCTTTCTATCTCTCTCTCTCACGCTCTCTCTCTCTCTCTCTCTCTCTCTCTCTCTCTCTCTCTCTCTCTCTCTCTGTCTGTCAGTTTAGTTCTCTCTCATTCTCTTTTGGCAACAGGTCACGAATCTTGCTGCTGTGATTGCACACTGGTATTTCGCTCTCTCTCTCTCTCTGTCTCTCTCTCTCCCTCTCGTTTTTTTCCCTCTCTCTCTCTCTCTCTCTCTCTGTCTCTCTCTCTCCCTCTCGTTTTTCCTCTCTCTCACTCTCTCTGTCTCTCTCTCTCTCTCTCTCTGTCTCTCTCTCTCCCTCTCGCTTTCTCTCTCTCTCTCTCTCTCTCTCTTGTTCTCGCTCTCTCTCTCTGTCTCTCTGTGTCTCTCTGTCTCTCTCTCTCTCCCTCTCGCTTTCTCGCTCTCTCACTCTCTCTGTCTCTCTCTCTCTCTCTCCCTCTTGCTTTCTCTCTCTCTCTCTCATGCTCTTTCTCTCTCTCTCTCTGTCTCTGTCTCTGTCTCTCTCTGTCTGTCAGTTTAGTTCTCTCTCATTCTCTCCATCTCTCCCCCTTATTCAGTCTCTCTCGTTCTGTGATGTTAGGGTGCTCAAGGTCATTGGTAGTAGTCCTATGTGGCTATACAGTGTGGGTTTGGCACGTTGAGAAGCAGGTGAGACGCCGTGCGTGGCAGGCGTCGGATGGAGACATGGTGTCATCTCTAATCATTGTTACTCTGTACTGAACGTGTTATCACAGCTAATTACTGTTGCTGGGACATTAAATATTTACATTAGTAGATAATTAGAGACACTCAACATGAGGATGGCAGTCACTGAAGACAGGGTCCCACTTTATAATACATAGACCTTAGACCAGTATTTCCCAAATCCGCTCCTTGAGTAACCCCAACAGTACATATTTTGGTTGTGGCCCCATACAATCACACCTAATTCTACTTTCAACTAATCATCAAGACCTTGACAAGTTGAATCAAGTGTGTTTGTTGAGGACAGGAGTTGGGAAACACTGCCTTAGACCACCATACTGAGACCATTGGTAGCAGCCATGCAAGAACGGTGTAACTGTACAATGTTACATCATATTACTTATAGAGAGAGAAAAGACTGCAGTCTGCCTCTCTTTCACCCTCCAAAACAGACATCATGTTGTTCTATTGAACATGCCATAACAATAAAGGCATTTTAATTATATGAAGTGTGCCTTGGTCCTCCGTGTTTTTTTGATGACCATTTAAACCCTTTACCAAAGAGCCCCTTCCACCTACAAAATTCTACTATTGTATCCACGCAGCGCTTCCCTTCAGTCTTTCCTACAAGACATCATTTGATATTCAAACATGGCCCCAATTTCCTAGGTTTTCAAACATTTATATTTTCACCTGATTGTACAATCAAATATTTTCAGCGAAAGACCAAAAAACAAATGATAGAAAAGGAGGCACATTTCCATGGACTACACTAGTTTTGATTGGACCAGGTGCAGAACATGATTGGTTCTGTAACAGACAGGCTGGCCAGGGTTTTGAGGCCCAGCTGTGTTCAGTGTTCTGAACAGACGCCAGGTTATTGTCTACCTGCAGGTGTGTGTTATGAATGTGGAAGTAACTCTACCTTGGACATGTTTCAAAGGAAGGAGGCATGTTATTTGCAGTAAATAAAGTGGGTTTATAGGCCACCTTTTAAAATGATTAGTGTATTTCTTTAGTACTGGCTGCTAGGGTGTTACTTGATAAAACAGAAACTATTCTGTAGCCTTGATTCCTTGAATGAGCAGCTATTTTTGATTTCCAATCATCTCCAGAGGCATGAAGAAATCCTGTCTGTTCATGGTAATGGCTCAGGTTGAGGTATAGAGATATACATAGATTTTGTATAGAATCCCCACTCACCTTCACTGTCTAGACAGATGCTGTATCACATATCCCCTCCCTCCCTCCCTCCCTCCCTCCCTCCCTCCCTCCCTCCCTCCCTCCCTCCCTCCCTCCCTCCCTCCCTCCCTCCCTCCCTCCCTCCCTCCCTCCCTCCCTCCCTCCCTCCCTCCCTCCCTCCCTCCCTCCCTCCCTCCCTCTCTGTCTGATGCTAGAGCGCTGGTTAGCTGTTTAACATGCTACGGACAGCCCATCCCTGTGGGATAATACAGCATGAAACACATCAACACACACTTATTGAAGTTGGCTGGAAAAAGCATAGGAAGGGAGAGGAAGATGGAGGGAGAGGGAGGAGGAGGGGGGCAGTAGACCGCAAGGGCCTTCTCATTTACCCTTTGTGTGTTCTCTTTAACACAATTAACACAGTTAACCCCAGCCATCTGTACTTCCTCTGCTCTTAACAATGAATATCCCTAACGCCCGTGCATATGTCTGTTCTCCGATGGCAACGGTGAGATTCCTGCTCTCTCCCTCTTACGTTCCTGTGTAGCGTTCCCTGTTCCCTGTCAGAGGGCAGTCACTTAGCCCCAGGCCTGGTCACACCAATAAATACCTTTTGAACTGAACTGAGTGAAGGGAGATAGGGAAGGGGTGGGATGGATGGAGAGAGGGGAGGCAGGGAAGGAGGGAAAGAGAGGGGAGGCAGGGAAGGAGGGAAAGAGAGAGAGAGAGAGGGAGAGTGACAGGGAGGGAGGGACTGAGGTAGGGAGGGGAAAGGACACACAGCCTGCGGCGCAGCCAGTCAGGGGGACAGACAGGGTTAAGGCCAGCTATGTTAGGTCTCTCTGTCTGCAGGCCACTCTAGACAGCCGCTGTTCATGGTCATGTGGTGCTGAATTCTGCAACTAGCTCTCATAGTCTCACGTCAGAACAGACGTTCATCCATGTTTCTCAAATGTAAAATTTCGAAGTTGTCACAAACGTAAAACTGCCTGTTGCTCAGGCCCTGAAGCCAGGATATGCATATAATTGGTACTATTGGAAAGAAAACAGTTTGTAGAAATGTTAAAATAATATAGGAGAATATAACACAATAGATATGTTAGGAGTAAATCCAGAGAAAAACCAACTGGACATTGTTTTTGTTGAGAGACCATTCTCTTATACTGGCAAGTATGAAGGCATATTCAATTCTAGCTCCCAGGATGCAATTCCTATGGCTTCTACAGGGTGTCAGCAGTCTATGTTCAAGGTTTCAGGCTTGTAACTTCCAAATCGATTAAGAAATATCAGTTTTAGTAAAGGGACACAGTCTTGGAAATTCGTGTTTGTGCGGGCGATGAAGACAGGACGCACCTGCTAAAATTGGTTTCCTATTGAACATACTTGTTTCCGAAAGAAATATTATAGTTTGGTTACATTTTCGGGTATCTGAGGAGTAAATAGAAAGATAGTTTTACTTGTTGAAACAACGTTTAGGGGTAGATTTTCGGATTCCTTTCTCTGCATGTTGAACGAGTGGATTACTCAAATCGATGGCGCCAACTAAACTGACTTTTTGGGATATAAAGAAGGATTTTATCTAACAAAACAACACTACATGTTATAGCTGGGACCCTTTGGATGACAAATCAGAGGAAGATCTTCAAAAAGTAAGTGAATATTTAATCGCTATTTGTGAATTTATGAAACCTGTGCCGGGGGAAACATATTTTGATGTGGGGCACTGTCCTCAAACAATTGCATGGCATGTTTTTGCTGTAATAGCTACTGTAAATTGGACAGTGCAGTTAGATTAACAAGAATTTAAGCTTTCAACCGATATAAGACACTTATATGTACCTAAATGTTTAATATCCATAATATTTTGGATTATTTATTAAAATTGCGCACCCTATGGTTTCACCGGAAGTTGTCCCGCTAGCGGGATGCCTAGGCTTAAATTAAGGTAAGGGTTTTAAGGTAAAAAATCTCAAAAACATCTTTCTATGCTGGATTCGATCTTACAACCTTTTGAATAAGAGGCAGATGCTTACTTACGCACATGTGCATCAAGGACTCTAAATAGAACTCTCTGTAGGTGTGTATCAATGACTCTAAACATAATTCTCTGTCAGTGTGTATCAAGGACTCTAAATATACTGCTCAAAAAAATAAAGGGAACACTTAAACAACACAATGTAACTCCAAGTCAATCACAATTCTGTGAAATCAAACTGTCCACTTAGGAAGCAACACTGATTGACAATACATTTCACATGCTGTTGTGCAAATGGAATAGACAACAGGTGGAAATTATAGGCAATTAGCAAGACACCCCCAATAAAGGAGTGGTTCTGCAGGTGGTAGCCACAGACCACTTCTCAGTTCCTATGCTTCCTGGCTGATGTTTTGGTCACTTTTGAATGCTGGCGGTGCTTTCACTCTAGTGGTAGCAAGAGACGGAGTCTACAACCCACACAAGTGGCTCAGGTAGTGCAGCTCATCCAGGATGGCACATCAATGCGAGCTGTGGCAAGAAGGTTTGCTGTGTCTGTCAGCGTAGTGTCCAGAGCATGGTGGCGCTACCAGGAGACAGGCCAGTACATCAGGAGACGTGGAGGAGGCCGTAGGAGGGCAACAACCCAGCAGCAGGACCGCTACCTCCACCTTTGTGCAAGGAGGAGCAGGAGGAGCACTGCCAGAGCCCTGCAAAATGACCTCCAGCAGGCCACAAATGTGCATGTGTCTGCTCAAACGGTCAGAAACAGACTCCATGAGGGTGGTATGAGGGCCCGACGTCCACAGATTGGGGTTTGTGCTTACAGCCCAACACCGTGCAGGACGTTTGGCATTTGCCAGAGAACACCAAGATTGGCAAATTCGCCACTGGCGCCCTGTGCTCTTCACAGATGAAAGCAGGTTCACACTGAGCACATGTGACAGACGTGACAGAGTCTGGAGACGCCGAGGAGAACGTTCTGCTGCCTGCAACATCCTCCAGCATGACCGGTTTGGCGGTGGGCCAGTCATGGTGTGGGGTGGCATTTCTTTGGGGGGCCGCACAGCCCTCCATGTGCTCACCAGAGGTAGCCTGACTGCCATTAGGTACCGAGATGAGATCCTCAGACCCCTTGTGAGACCATATGCTGGTGCGGTTGGCCCTGGGTTCCTCCTAATGCAAGACAATGCTAGACCTCATGTGGCTGGAGTGTGTCAGCAGTTCCTGCAAGAGGAAGGCATTGATGCTATGGACTGGCCCACCCGTTCCCCAGACCTGAATCCAATTGAGCACATCTGGGACATCATGTCTCGCTCCATCCACCAACGCCACGTTGCACCACAGACTGTCCAGGAGTTGGCGGATGCTTTAGTCCAGGTCTGGGAGGAGATCCCTCAGGAGACCATCCGCCACCTCATCAGGAGCATGCCCAGGCATTGTAGGGAGGTCATACAGTCACGTGGAGGCCACACACACTACTGAGCCTCATTTTGACTTGTTTTAAGGACATTACATCAAAGTTGGATCAGCCTGTAGTGTGGTTTTCCACTTTAATTTTGAGTGTGACTCCAAATCCAGACCTCCATGGGTTGATAAATTGGATTTCCATTGATTATTTTTGTGTGATTTTGTTGTCAGCACATTCAACTATGTAAAGAAAAAAGTATTTAATAAGATTATTTATTTCATTCAGATCTAGGATGTATTGTTTAAGTGTTCCCTTTATTTTTTTGAGCAGTGTAGAACTCTCTGTCAGTGTGTATCAATGACTAAACATAACTCTCTGTATGTGTGTTACAAGGACTCTAAATATAACTCTCTGTCAGTGTGTATCAAGGACTCTAAATAGAACTCTCTATCAGTGTGTATCAAGGACTCTAAATAGAACTCTTTGTCAGTGTTTATCAAAGACTAAATAGAACTCTCTGTCAGAGTGTATCAAGGACTCTAAATAGAACTCTCTGTCAGTGTCACACCCTGATCAGTTTCACCTGTCCTCGTTATTGTCCGCACCCCCTCCAGGTATCGCTTGTTTTCCCCAGTGTATTTATCCCTGTGTTTCCTGTCTCTCTGTGCCAGTTCGTCTTGTATGTTTCCAAGTCAACCAGCATTTTTCCCGTTCTCCTGCTTTTTGCATTCTCCTTTTTTCTAGTCCTCCCGGATTTGACCCTTGCCTGTTTCTGGACTTTGTACCCGCCTGCCTGACCATTCTGCCTGCCTTGACCACGAGCCTGTCTGCCACTTTGTACCTCCTGGACTCGGATCTGGTTTTGATCGTTTTGCCTGTCCACGACCATTCACTTGCCTACTTCTTTGGATTAATAAACATTGTAAGACTCCAACCATCTGCCTCCTGTGTCTGCATTTGGGTCTCGCCTTGTGCCTTGATAGTCAGTGTGTATCAAGGACTCTAAATATAACTTTTTGTCAGTGTGTATCAAGGACTCTAAATATAGCTCTATGTCAGTGTGTATCAGTGTGTATCAGCTGTGATGTTATGACTGGCATCCTTGTTTATAGCCTAGTATCTACCTGAAGTGTCGCTCACCCTACTCAGCAATCAGTGCACCGCAACAGCAGTCTGAACACGAACACACCTACACAGATACACACATACACAGTGCACAGACACACACACACAGCACACATCCTCTGGACTGTCTACCATCTAAAACTCACATGTCCACTGTACAGTTACAACCAGGGGTTGGAACCAAAATAGCTCATTAAATTACTTCACCAATCAGTGAGGATAGAGCAGCTTGCTACAGAGCAGCTAGCTAGCTAGTTGTTTACATGCGTGATGGACAGACAAGTGTAAGCCACGAGATACGACTGAAATGTTGCAGGTGGGGAGAAAGGTGGAGAAGGCTTGGCTACAAGCGCTAGGCATCTTGTTATGACCTGCATTATCTGAATTAGGCCCACAGAATTAGACCTACGCAGGAGCGGCTTCTATGGAGGAACTTTGAATGTCTTTGAACTTCCTACAGTTGGCTTAATGTTGGACCAGATCTTGCTAACAAGCTTGTGTGTGCAGAGCGGCACCAGAATTAAAAACACGTCTTTTTGTAGTTAATAAATCCAATGTGAAATGTGATAACTATAGTATCCTTAACTAGCACTGAAAAAGTGAATCCATTCTTCTCTAATGAAAAATCTCTCTCCCTATCTTCTGAACCCACTGGCTCCAGGTCATCTATAAGTCTTTGGTAGGTAAAGCCCCGCCTTATCTCAGCTCACTGGTCACCATAGCAACACCCACCCGTAGCACACGCTCCAGCAGGTATATTTCACTGGTCATCCCCAAAGCCTTTCCTTCCAGTTCTCTGCTGCCAATGACTGGAACGAATTGCAAAAATCACTGAAGCTGGAGACTTATCTCCCTCACTAACTTTAAGCATCAGCTGTCAGGTCAGAGCAGCTTACCGATCACTGCACCTGTACACAGCCCATCTGTAAATAGCCCACCCAACTACCTCATCCCTATATTGTTATTTATTTTTTGCTCTTTTGCACCCCAGTATCTCTACTTGCACATCATCATCTTCGCATCTACCACTCCAGTGTTAATGCGAAAATGTAATTATTTCGCCACTATGGCCTATTTATTGCCTTACCTCCCTAATCTTACTACATTTGCACACACTGTATATAGATTGTTCTATTGTTATTGACTGTACTTTTGTTTATCCCATGTGTTACTCTGTGTTGTTGTTTTCTGTCGCACTGCTTTGCTTTATCTTGGCCAGGTTGCAGTTGTAAATGAGAACTTGTTCTCAACTGGCCTACCTGGTTAAATAAAGGTGAAATAAAAATTATAATAAAAAAACAAGGTTGTAACGTCAGTACTGTAGCCTGTGCTTCAGAGGGGGAGGGGCAGGTATTCTATACACGCAAACACACTGGCAGGGAGAAAACGGAAGAAGTTTCTGAGTGACAGAGTGATGGCTTTGCGTAGGTGCTTTGTTGCGATTCTGTTCCAGAACTGTATAGCTCACTTTCGCTCCTGGTTCTGTTTCTGTTCTTCCAACCCCTGGTTACAACACATACACATACACACATGCACGCATGCTTCCGCTCTGTCAGTTCCTTCCTCAGCCATTGGCAAGTGTACACACTGCTGTGAGCACACACTGTCAGAAGTTGTGAGTGTGTGTCAGCACACCTGACAGGAACAGAGGGGTGTTTCACTCCTCTCTCACTCCATCACTCGCTCTCTCGCTCCTCTCTCTTCTTTCACTCCGACCCTCTCCCATCCCGAGGCAGAATCTCACCCACAGCAGTTTTATTCAGCCAGAGATGACATGATCTCATCTTGCACTGACATCTCTCTCTCCCCTTCCTCTCCCCCTCCTCTCCCTCTCTCATTCTTTGTGTTCGTCATTCAACTGCACGTTAGTATTTTTCCTGCTTTTAGATTCAATCTACTACTTCTCTCTTGCCTAAACTATTTTGTTTGTACAGTGATTTCAAGCAGCTACCACAGGAAACAGGAACCTAGACACAATCCATTTGTTTTTCTCTGTGGCAGCAGCAGAAACATTTATCATGGCTGATGTGGGTTGGCTTCAATATCAAACCTGCAATACAGAAGAATCACATATGTCATGCCAAATGGGTTTTGCTTTGTTTCCCTTTGTCTAATCACAATAATCATACTACCCAGAATGAGCTTCTTATTGTGTTGCAGGTATAATATGATTTGCCCCTTGCAGCTTTTCCACACTGTAGGTATGATTGAATGCCAATCATTGTCTGTATATTTCTGTGCTACTACAGTGCTTTTCTTCTGTACACCGTACTGCAGGGAGCAGCTGTCAGCACAAAAACAGAAACAGAAACAAGGATTTTCAGTGTTTATTCAGTAATCAGTGCTGCAGCAGTGACAGAGCTGTGCATGATTATAACTGTCAGCCACTACAACGCTAAACCCCCAGCCGGGGCCTGTTGCACCCCACAACAGCTGAGTGTTTGATGAGAGAGGGATGTTACTGCAGGGCCTACATGTGTAGCTCAGGAAACAAACAAACCCCCGTGATATTAGTGTTATAGCAGATGTCTGTGTGTGTGCAATGAGTTTGGGACCCCAGGGAATAGTGGAGCGATAGGTCTCTCTGAGAGGAGTATGTGTGTGGATGCGCCTGTGTACATATGCGTACAGCCAGGACTTCAATCCATACATAAGTTGTAAACTGTGAAGCTCAGTCCGAAGTACAACATTGGTTTGTGTTTCCAGAAACTAGCTTTCATGTTAGAGGGCCTTTGAATGTATGTTTTAACCAAGAGGGTATCGTTATTGAATCATCTAAGTTAAAGATGACAACCCCCACCCCCCCTCTGAATGCAGACAGGCTCTGTTGTCTGTTCAGCGCAGTGCTGGCCACTTGACTTGTTACTGTTGGATGAATCGGCTCTTTTGGTTAGCCCTCCATTGTATGAAGCCGCTGCTGCCTGCCTGACTGGGTTTAATGTGTGTGATCCAAGTCAATCTAGTTCCTCTCTATCAGCACTCCATATTCTGTTCTGTGTTGGTCGTCTATGGAAGGGGATTGATCATTTGCATAGCAACACACATAGCAACAAGACCCCCTGGGGAGCAGCAACAGAGAGGGGCCAAATTAATGGCTGTGATTTTCGATTAACATTCATGATCTCAAAAGTCTCCAGCGATCATATGACGTCCGTATGGGAATTTTCTCCCATTGCACAGTACTTGGGCTGTCAGTTAGTCATCGAAACATACTGAAAGAACATTTTAAAAAGTCATTACTCCGATTCAAATACAGCACAGCAGTTTGCCCAATTATGTAACAGAGAATAAAGGAAGGACATTCACTCTCAGTATGTGCTGATACCAATTTTCCCTTCAAAGGTTGACACACAGAACTCTGATTCTCTGGGCAACGCTAGAGACATCAGTGTAGAAACACAGATAGTGACATCAGTCATTCAGTGTCACTGGGATCCTGTCTCAGTCAGATCCAGTCAGTCAGACCCAGTCAGTCAGATCCAGTCAGTCAGATCCAGTCAGTTAGATCCAGTCAGTTAGACCCAGTCACTCAGATCCAGTCAGTCAGAACCAGTCAGTCAGACCCAGTCAGTCAGATCCAGTCAGTCAGATCCAGTCAGTCAGATCCAGTCACTCAGATCCAGTCAGTCAGAACCAGTCAGTCAGACCCAGTCAGTCAGATCCAGTCAGTCAGACCCAGTCAGTCAGATCCAGTCAGTCAGATCCAGTCAGTTAGCCTCTATGGGCTAGGTGGGACGCTAGCGTCCCCCCCGTGGTGCACTCCATCAACAGCAGGTGCATTTCAAGAGCGGCAAATTTGAAACCAAATAAATGTCAAAATTCAAATTTTTCAAACATACAACTATCTTACACCCTTTGAAAGATAAACATCTCCTTAATCTAACCACGTTGTCCGATTTCAAAAAGGTTTTACGGCGAAAGCATAAAGTTAGATTATGTTAGGAGAGTACATTGACAATAGCTGTGTGTAATGTTTTGTCAATTCAAAGACAGGGTCACCAAAACCATAAAACCAGCTAAAATGATGCACTAACCTTTTACAATCTCCATCAGATGACACTCCTAGGACATTATGTTAGACAATGCATGCATTTTTAGTTCTATCAAGTTCATATTTATATCCAAAAACAGCGTTTTACTATGGCATTGATGTTGAGGAAATCGTTTCAATCCAATAACCGGCAGTCAAGTCAGCACCACAAATTAAATAATTAAAATTAGAAAACATTGGTAAAATATTATATTGTCATTTAAAGAATTATAGATTTACATCTCTTGAACGCAATCAACTTGCCAGATTTAAAAATAACCTTACTGGGAAATCACACTTTGCAATAATCTGAGCACTGCGCCCAGAAAAATACGCGTTGCGATACAGACTAGCCGCCATGTTGGGGAGATCTAAAATCGAAAATACTATGTAAATAATACATTACCTTTGATTCTCTTCATCAGATGTCACTTCCAGGTATCACAGGTCCATAACGAATATAGTTTTGTTCAAAAAAGCTCATCATTTATGTCCAAAAATCTCCGTCTTGTTAGCACATGATCTAAGCCCGCCGGACTTCACTTCATGAACGAGGGGAAAAAATATATTTACGTTCGTTCAAACATGTCAAACGTTGTATAGCATAAATCATTAGGGCCTTTTTTAACCAGAACATGAATAATATTCAAGGTGGACGAATGCATTCTCTTTTATAACGTATTGGAACGAGGGTACCCAACATGAACTCGCGCGCCAGAGTCTAATCGGCCATCACCGTTCCATGGCTCTTGTTCGGTCAGATCTCACAGTAAAAGACTCAAAACACTTTGTAAAGGCTGGTGACATCTAGTGGAAGCAATAGGAAGTGCCAAAACATTAATCAACCCCTGTGTGTTTCAATGGCATAGGCTTAAAGGTAATTCAACACATCAGGTATCCACTTCCTGTCAGAAAATGTCTCAGGGTTTTGCCTGCCAAATGAGTTCTGTTATACTCACAGACACCATTCAAACAGTTTTAGAAACTTTAGGGTGTTTTCTATCCATATATAATAAGTATATGCATATTCTAGTTACTGGGTAGGATTAGTAACCAGATTAAATCGGGTACGTTTTTTTATCCAGCCGTGAAAATACTGCCCCCTAGCCCCAACAGGTTAGACCCAGTCAGTCAGACCCAGTCAGTCAGATCCAGTCAGTCAGACCCAGTCAGTCAGATCCAGTCAGTCAGATCCAGTCAGTTAGATCCTAGAATGACTTGTTCATAGCCGCAAGAAGTCGGAGTGTTGAGGGTGCTGCAGCTACCCCTGAAAAATAAGAATAAAAATAACAAAACAATATAAAAAAATATATATTTTAATCTTCACATTAGTAGTGCACTGGGCCTTTAATAGTCCGGTATTAGCGGACCAATATCGCTGTCTGCAGCGCGGGCAACAAGTCCACCCCCCTACCACCATCGCAGCGGCCCCATCCCCAAACTACTTCCCGGGGCTATGGACGTGTTGTGTCAGGGCTGATGGCAGCTAAACCTTAGGGGGGCCTTCACAGATTGATAGGAGTTTAGAGCCTACTGCGTCTCTAGGTGGACTGACACAAACATGAATGCACGCACGCACACATGCACACACACACACACACACACACACATACACACACACACACACACACACACACACACACACACACACACACACACACACACACACACACACACACACACACACACACACACACACACACACACACACACAAACATGCACACACACACAAACACGTACACACACTCCTCTTTTCCATTTTTTTCTTTCTCTTGACGTGTGCTGCTGGCAACACCTCTCATCACCATTCTGTAGATGGGGTCATCATGTCAAGCACCTCTCTGTGAGGAGTAGCGGTAGGGGACGTGTGTGTCTATATATGTGTGTGTGTGTGTGTGTGTGTGTGTGTGTGTGTGTGTGTGTGTGTGTGTGTGTGTGTGTGTGTGTGTGTGTGTGTGTGTGTGTGTGTGTGTGTGTGTGTGTGTGTGTGTGTGTGTGTGTGTGTGTGTGTGTGTGTGTGTGTGTGTGTGATGTCGGTATATTATGGCTATTCTGTACACATGACTCATTTCACTACAGCACAGCCCCCGACAGCTCCCGGATGATACTGTCCATTCATTGACCATACAAGGCATGTCTCTCTGCATCTCTCTGCATGGCGGTGAGGTGAGCTCTGGTTTTTCCCATTAGTGAAACTAGGACAGTGCTTGGTCCTGATGACCATATTTGGCTGGCTTATCTCTCTGCCCCTGCAGTCATCTTGCCTGCCTGCCTGCATGCTGCTGCACACTGAGAGGGCTTCTCTCTCTCTGAAGCCCCGACCTCTCCTCTCCTTTCCTCTCCTCTCCTCTCCTCTCCTCTCCTCTCCTCTCCTCTCCTCTCCTCTCCTCTCCTCTCCTCTCCTCTCCTCTCCTCTCCTCTCCTCTCCTCTCCTCTCCTCTCCTCTCCGTCAGCAGAACAGAGGGCATGTACCAGACCTCATTTCTCTTCCTCTTTTCCTCCACTCCTCCTCTCTTCATCTCATTCCTTTCTTTCCTCCCTCACCCCACTCTTCGTTTAACAATTCCTCTTCCTCCCTCCCTCTAGTCTTCATCTCACTCCTTTCTTCCCTCTCTCAGTTCTTCCACTCCCTTTTTCTCTCAGTTGTTCCTTCATTCCTCCTTGTTCCTCTCTTTCTCAGCAGGAAGTCATCTTGGTTCAGGTCTTGACTCACTGAGCAAAGAGTAAGCTGGGTCTCCTGGCCTCTATCCCAGCCTTCCTCCTGTTCTGGCCTCCTAACCAACCGTTGGCTCCTACACACACACACGCACGCACGCGCACGCGCACACACACACACACACACACACACACACACACACACACACACACACACACACACACACACACACACACACACACACAGACACTCACACACACACACACACACACACACACCTCTTGTTAGTGCTCAGTTTGATCGTCTTGAAAATGAATACTAAATGCAGGGGCAAAATGGATGCCGTGTATCACCTTGGTTGGCTGCTGCTACTGTAAGTACTGTAAGTACTGCTGCTACAATACTATAAGCATCTTCAGTACTCAGATATTGTTGGATTCCACTACCTAGTGTAGTGAGTACACAGATAGGTCGTTTTTCTTCATCGTTGTTATCAGAGGAGAACAGAGGCTCCTCCCGTGCCCTGAATGTGGCATTCCCACAGAGCCTGACTCCTCTCTCTCTTTCTCTCTCTCTTTCTCTCTCTCTCTCTATCTCTCTCTCTTTCTGCCTCCCCTCCCTCTCTTTTGGCCCCTCCTCTCTCTCAATGAGACTGAAACATGCAGAACACACTGGGGCTGTTTAAACACTCCCCCCAGCCCAACCTTATCTATTTCACTATTTCATTATAGTGAGAATAAAAGCTGGAGAGCAGCAGGGGTGCATTGGGTTCTCTACCCCAGCTGGGACCAGGCCTTATAGACTCACAGACTGCCTAAATTATGTTTTCAGGCTACCTGTTTGTTTCTTTGTTTGTGCTCCAAAGCCTCCCCCTTCCGATTGCTCCTCTCCACCTTCCTCACAACGGCTGTGAACTACCAACCCTCTGCTGTTTCATCTGCAGAAGGAAGGGGCTCAACTGGAACAGAGGGAAGACGATGAATCAGGCACCGTGCCTGGGTTTGATGTGTGTGTGTCCCCGGGTGTGTGTGTGCATTTCAATCTTCATGCCCCTGTGTGTGTGTGTGTGTGTGTGTGTGTGTGTGTGTGTGTGTGTGTGTGTGTGTGTGTGTGTGTGTGTGTGTGTGTGTGTGTGTGTGTGTGTGTGTGTGTGTGTGTGTGTGTGTGTGTGTGTGTGTGTGTGTGTGTGTGTGTGTTTGTATGTGTATGGATGTGTCTGTCTCTGTTTATGTGTGTGTATGTGTGTGTGTCTATATAATTGCGCGTATAATGTGTTTGTTTCTCTCTGAGTGTGTCTATGTGTTGTGTGTATGTGTGTGTAGTGTTTTCATCCGTTATCAACCCCGGCCAGGCGGCAGCAGCCCTTACTGGAGAGCATGTTGGTTGGTTGGCTGGTTAGCTGGCTGGTTGGCTGGCTGGCTAGTTGGCTGGCTGGCTAGTTGGCTGGCTTGCTGGCTAGCTGGCTGGTTGGCTGGCTGGTTGGCTGGTTGGCTGGCTGGTTGGCTGGTTGGCTGGTTGGTTGGTTGGCTGGGTGGCTGTTCGGCTGGTTGGTTGGCTGGGTGGCTGGCTGGTTGGCTTGTCGGCTGGTCAGTTGGCTGGGTGGCTGGCTGGCTGGCTGGTTGGCTGTCTGGTTGACTGGTGGGTGTGGTTTGTGCGTTGTGCCATGCAAAGCGGCCGTGGTGCAGCTGGAGCTGGTGAGCAGCACACCACCTGGTTCTCTCTCCGATATTAGCTGGTGAGCAGCACACCACCTGGTTCTCTCTCTGATGTTATCTGGTGAGCAGCACAACACCTGGTTCTTTCTCTGTTAGCTGATGAGCAGCACACCACCTGGTTCTCTCTCTGATGTTATCTGGTGAGCAGCACACCATCTGGTTCTCTCTCTGATGTTATCTGGTGAGCAGCACACCGCCTGGTTCTCTCTCTCTGATGTTATCTGGTGAGCAGCACACCGCCTGGTTCTCTCTCTGATGTTATCTGGTGAGCAGCACACCACCTGGTTCTTTCTCTGTTAGCTGATGAGCAGCACACTGTCTGGTTCTCTCTCTGATGTTATCTGGTGAGCAGCACACCGCCTGGTTCTCTCTCTGATGTTAGCTGGTGAGCAGCACACCGCCTGGTTCTCTCTCTGATGTTAGCTGGTGAGCAGCACACCACCTGGTTCTCTCTCTGATGTTATCTGGTGAGCAGCACACAGCCTGGTTCTCTCTCTGATGTTAGCTGGTGAGCAGCACACCACCTGGTTCTTTCTCTGTTAGCTGATGAGCAGCACACCACCTGGTTCTCTCTCTGATGTTATCTGGTGAGCAGCACACCACCTGGTTCTTTCTCTGTTAGCTGATGAGCAGCACACAGCCTGGTTCTCTCTCTGATGTTATCTGGTGAGCAGCACACCACCTGGTTCTTTCTCTGTTAGCTGATGAGCAGCACACCACCTGGTTCTCTCTCTGATGTTATCTGGTGAGCAGCACACCACCTGGTTCTTTCTCTGTTAGCTGATGAGCAGCACACAGTCTGGTTCTCTCTCTGATGTTTTCTGGTGAGCAGCACACAGCCTGGTTCTCTCTCTGATGTTAGCTGGTGACCAGCACACAGCCTGGTTCTCTCTCTGATGTTATCTGGTGAGCAGCACACAGTCTGGTTCTCTCTCTGATGTTATCTGGTGAGCAGCACACAGCCTGGTTCTCTCTCTGATGTTATCTGGTGAGCAGCACACAGCCTGGTTCTCTCTCTGATATTATCTGGTGAGCAGCACACAGCCTGGTTCTCTCTCTGATGTTTTCTGGTGAGCAGCACACAGCCTGGTTCTCTCTCTGATATTATCTGGTGAGCAGCACACAGCCTGGTTCTCTCTCTGATATTATCTGGTGAGCAGCACACAGCCTGGTTCTCTCTCTGATGTTTTCTGGTGAGCAGCACACCACCTGGTTCTCTCTCTGATGTTATCTGGTGACCAGCACACAGTCTGGTTCTCTCTCTGATGTTATCTGGTGAGCAGCACACAGCCTGGTTCTCTCTCTGATGTTATCTGGTGAGCAGCACACAGCCTGGTTTTCTCTCTGATGTTAGCTGGTGACCAGCACACAGCCTGGTTCTCTCTCTGATGTTTTCTGGTGAGCAGCACACAGTCTGGTTCTCTCTCTGATGTTAGCTGGTGACCAGCACACAGCCTGGTTCTCTCTCTGATATTATCTGGTGAGCAGCACACAGCCTGGTTCTCTCTCTGATGTTTTCTGGTGAGCAGCACACAGTCTGGTTCTCTCTCTGATGTTATCTGGTGAGCAGCACACAGCCTGGTTCTCTCTCTGATGTTATCTGGTGAGCAGCACACAGCCTGGTTCTCTCTCTGATGTTAGCTGGTGAGCAGCACACCACCTGGTTCTTTCTCTGTTAGCTGATGAGCAGCACACCACATGGTTCTCTCTCTGATGTTATCTGGTGAGCAGCACACCACCTGGTTCTTTCTCTGTTAGCTGATGAGCAGCACACCGTCTGGTTCTCTCTCTGATGTTATCTGGTGAGGAGCACACAGCCTGGTTCTCTCTCTGATGTTATCTGGTGAGGAGCACACAGCCTGGTTCTCTCTCTGATGTTAGCTGGTGACCAGCACACAGCCTGGTTCTCTCTCTGATGTTTTCTGGTGAGCAGCACACAGTCTGGTTCTCTCTCTGATGTTAGCTGGTGACCAGCACACAGCCTGGTTCTCTCTCTGATGTTAGCTGGTGACCAGCACACAGCCTGGTTCTCTCTCTGATGTTATCTGGTGAGCAGCACACAGCCTGGTTCTCTCTCTGATATTATCTGGTGAGCAGCACACAGCCTGGTTCTCTCTCTGATGTTATCTGGTGAGCAGCACACAGCCTGGTTCTCTCTCTGATGTTATCTGGTGAGCAGCACACAGCCTGGTTCTCTCTCTGATTTTATCTGGTGAGCAGCACACAGCCTGGTTCTCTCTCTGATGTTATCTGGTGAGCAGCACACAGCCTGGTTCTCTCTCTGATGTTAGCTGGTGACCAGCACACAGCCTGGTTCTCTCTCTGATTTTATCTGGTGAGCAGCACACAGCCTGGTTCTCTCTCTGATGTTAGCTGGTGACCAGCACACAGCCTGGTTCTCTCTCTGATGTTATCTGGTGAGCAGCACACAGCCTGGTTCTCTCTCTGATGTTATCTGGTGAGCAGCACACAGCCTGGTTCTCTCTCTGATGTTATCTGGTGAGCAGCACACAGCCTGGTTCTCTCTCTGATGTTAACTGATGAGCAGCACACAGCCTGGTTCTCTCTCTGATGTTAGCTGCATGGTGGTTCATGCTGTTTAAAGAGGAACTGAACAATCACTCATAGGAGTTATTCCTGAAGCCTTGACATTATATATAGCATTCTCCACCTCCTCCCACTCCCTTCTCTCTCTCTCTCTATCTCTGTTTCTGTCCAGCTCTCCTCTACCTCCTCATCCCACACTCCTCATCCATGTCCTCCATCTCACACTCCCACTCTCACCCTCTCTCTCACGCTCTCTCTCATCCTCTCATCCTCTCCCTTTGTTTATATATATCAGCTTTTAGCAGTTGGAACATTTGCTCCCCGGAAATGTTTTCTTGTCATTTGTCGTTTTGACCCACTGCCCCCACGACCTACTCCCAATCACTAGCACTTCCCCCATCTTCTCCTCTCCTCTTTCCATCCTCCCTTTTCTCTTTCTCTTCCATTCCCCATCTTACAGCCCTGCCCTGCTTTACTCTCTTCCTTCCCTTCTGCCTCACCTCCCTCTAAACCCTTCATCACGTGTGTGCTTTCAGAGTAGGAGTATTGATTGTGTGGCAGGCTGACAGGCACTGTAATGGACAAGTCAGATCTGAGGAGGGAAGGGGTCCTGGCAGTAACTCACCTGGCCAAGCTGGAACTGGGGAGGCACAGAGAGGGAGAGCAAGAGAGAGACTGTGAAAATAACTAGGTTTAAATCCATCCTTCCAGAACACGTTTGAGGTCATGCACACCTCTGGTAAGATGCTGTGCTGTCTAACTATTACCTTGTCTCTATGTCCAGAGAAGATTTTGTCATTACAGTAAACAGTCACCCGATTAGAAACACTGGCCCATCCTTCTCTGTAAGATTCTGTACTGTTTGACTACTATCCTGATTGTAAAACTACAGTATCTTAATTTGACCAGTTTCTCACAGCAGGAAAATAATCCCCAGCAACAGGAAATGTGAATTATTATGTGGATTATAATTAATGGCCACTTTTCTAGGGGTTGATACATTTTTCGTTAGGTCAAATCAAGTCTGACATTTTAAAGTGGGAATTACAAACTTTAGAAGCCTTTTTAAAACTTTGAATACACTACAATTTGTATTTCTGTTGAAAATTCTCTGCGACAACAAAGTGATCAAATTAAGATCGCACACCTGTACTTATTTTAATCAAGGCGCTCTAAAGCCAGGATGTATTCTATGTCTCCTTCTTTACATTCCTGTACAATTTGGCCACTATCTTGTTCCTATTTGGAAATAAGATGTAGCTAAGCCATATCTTTCTTATGACTATAACCATCCTCTAATCACTACTGCAGTGCTATAAGGATGATACCCTCCATCCATGGCTGTTCAATTCTAATATGGGTGATTCAATTAATACCCTCTTTCTCTATTGCCTCTAAACCCATTTGGTACTTTACTTGTACTTTATTTTATTTGTATTTGGAAAACAAAAGGACATTGTCTCTCTTTCCAGGCAGTTAGTATTCTAATGCGTTCTGACTGCAGAGCTTTACCAGTAGAATGGGTTTGTTTCATGGTCCAGATCTAATGGAGGATGCCTGGGACATTTGGGTCCAGGTCAGATAGCACAACAGATACATAGTGTTTTAGTACTTGTACATTAACTGCAATTCCTCATCCAAATGATGTAATTCCCACACACCCACACTACTTTAGCAGCTACCAGTCACGTACAAAAGACACACACGCACACACACGCACACACACACAAACGCACGCACACACACACACACACACACACACGCACACGCACACACACACGCACACACACACTATGCACACATTCCCCACTTGGGTGCTGATTCATTAAACTATGAAACAAGCCTTTGCTAATCCTGTATTAAATGTTTGCAGTTGTGTAAATATATTCATGCTTTTTATTATTTGGGCATTGGTTTTTCCATATGTACTGTATTAGCATAATGGCAGCGGGGTGGGCGGTGGAATGATAAACACGTTAGCCTGGGGAGATGATGGCTCTGCTGCTCTACACTGTACTTAATGAAGGCATTACACACCAGCTAATTGACTTTCCTCAGTGTTGCACTGCAGCATCCCATGGAACATACTGTAGACAGACAGACAGGAAGGGCACTCATGCATACACTACATAAAATCAAATCAAAATGTATTCGGCACATGCTTTATAAATAACAGGTGTGAACTAACAGTGAAATGCTTACTTATGGGCCCTCCTCACTCACTCCACTCCGAATTCCAGCTCCTTCCCTCTGGCCGCAGGTACATAGGGCCGCAGGTACATAGGGCCAAGTACTCTTGTATTCCGAATGCAATTCTGCAACTTAACAAAATGTTGGACTATTTGCACTTAGCATTGCACAATGAAACTACCCTTACCCTGCCTATTTGCTTGTAAATATCCTTTGCTATTTATTTGTAATTTTTATATGTGATATGTTTTATGACTGCTGCCAAATGAATTGCTTCCTCGAGGACATGAACGTTTTCTGAATCTGAATCCCCAACAATGCAGAGAGAAAGAAAATAATAACAGAAAAGTAAAACAGGTAATAATCAAAGTAATAGTAGATCCATAATAATGAATGATAACTTAGCTACTGACACGGGGTACCAGTACCAGTCAATGTGTAGGGGTATGAGGTAGTAGATAGATTATAATGAATGATAACTTAGCTACTGACACAGGGTACCAGTACCAGTCAATGTGTAGGGGTATGAGGTAGTAGATAGATTATAATGAATGATAACTTAGCTACTGACACAGGGTACCAGTACCAGTCAATGTGTAGGGGTATGAGGTAGTAGATAGATTATAATGAATGATAACTTAGCTACTGACACGGGGTACCAGTACCAGTCAATGTGTAGGGGTATGAGGTAGTAGATAGATTATAATGAATGATAACTTAGCTACTGACACAGGGTACCAGTACCAGTCAATGTGTAGGGGTATGAGGTAGTAGATAGATTATAATGAATGATAACTTAGCTACTGACACGGGGTACCAGTACCAGTCAATGTGTAGGGGTATGAGGTAGTAGATAGATAATAATGAATGATAACTTGGCTATAGACACGGGGTACCAGTACCAGTCAATGTGTAGGGGTATGAGGTAGTAGATAGATAATAATGAATGATAACTTGGCTATAGACACGGGGTACCAGTACCAGTCAATGTGTAGGGGTATGAGGTAGTAGATAGATAATAATGAATGATAACTTGGCTATAGACACGGGGTACCAGTACCAGTCAATGTGTAGGGGTATGAGGTAGTAGATAGATAATAATGAATGATAACTTGGCTATAGACACGGGGTACCAGTACCAGTCAATGTGTAGGGGTATGAGGTAGTAGATAGATAATAATGAATGATAACTTGGCTATAGACATGGGGTACCAGTACCAGTCAATGTGTAGGGGTATGAGGTAGGTGAGGTAGATATGTACATATAACTAGGAATAAAGTGACAGATGGTAAACAGTAGCAGCAGCGTGATGAGTCAAAACAGTTAGTGACAAAAGGATCAATGCACATAGTCTGGGTAGCTATTTAGTTAACTATTTAACTAAGTATTTAACTAAGTATTTAGCAGTCTTATGGCTTGGAGGTAGACGCTGTTCTGGGTCCTGTTGGTTCGAGACTTTGTGCATCGGTACCGCTTGCCGTGCGGTATAAGAGAGAACAGTCTATGACTTCGGAGTCTTTGACAGTTTTTAGGGCCTTCCTCTGACACCACCTGGTATAGAGGTCCTGGATGACAGGGAGCTCAGCCCCAGTGATGTACTGGGCCATACGGACTATCCTCTGTAACGTCCGGATGCCAAGCAGTTGCCATACCAAGCGGAGATGCAGCCAGTCAAGATGTTCTCAGTGGCGCAGCTGTAGTACTTTCTGAGGCTCTTAGGGCCCGTGGTAAATCTTTTCATCCTTCTGAGGGGGAAGAGGCATTGTCGTGCCCTCTTCATGACTGTGTTGATGTGTTTGATAGATCCTTAGTGATGTGGACACCGAGGAACTTGAAGCTCTCGACCCGCTCCACTTTAGCCCTGTCGATATGAATGGGGGTGTACTAGGCCCTCTGTTTCCTGTAGTCCACGATCAGCTCCTTTGTCTTGCTGACGTTGAGGCTGAGGTTGTTGTCCTGGAACCACATTGCCAGTCTCTGACCTCCTCCCTATAGGCTGTCTTATCGTCGTTGGTGATCAGGCCTACCACCCTCTTGTCATTGTCAAACTTATTGAAAGTGTTGCAGTCGTGCAAGGTCACACAGTTGTGGGTGAACAGGGAGTACAGGAGGGGACCAAACATGCACCCCTGAGGGGCCCCTGTGTTGACGGTCACTGTGGCATATTTGTTGTTGCATCTCTCTTTCTATCTGACAAGCCCCACATACCACACTGACAGTCCCCACATTTTGTAGCCAGCAGCGTACCACCCTACATCCCACTGCTGGCTTGACTCTGAAGCTAAGCAGGTTGGTCCTGGTCGGTCCCTGGATGGGAGACCAGATGCTGCTGGAAGTTGTGTTGGAGGACCAGTAGGAGGCATTCAAAATATCACAATACCCCAGGGCAGTGATTGGGGACATTGCCCTGTGTAGGATGCTGTCTTTTGGATGGGACGTTAAACGGGTGTCCTGATTCTCTGTGGTCACTAAAGATCCCATGGTATTTATTGTAAGAGATGGGGTGTTAATTTCCAATCTGGCCCTCGTACCATCATGTCCACCTGTCCATCATCCCCAGCTTCCACTTGATTAATTAATGAATTCCCCATCCTCTCCCCTGTAACTATTTGCCAGGTCATTGCTGTAAATGAGAATGTGTTGTCAGTCAACTTACCAGGTAAGACATAACCCACTGACAGTCCCCACATACCACATGGACAGTCCCCACATTCCCCACTGACAATCCTCACATACTTCACTGACAGTCCCCACATATCACACTGACAGTCCCCACATATCCTACTAACAGTCCCCACATACCACACTGACAGTCCCCACATACCTGACTGACAGTCCCCACATATCACACTGACAGTCCCCACATACCTGACTGACAGTCCCCACATATCACACTGACAGTCTCCACATACCACACTGACAGTCCCCATATACCACACTGACAGTCCCCACATACCTGACTGAGAGTCCCCACATATCACACTGACTGTCCCCACATACCTGACTGACAGTCCCCACATATCACACTGACAGTCCCCACATACCACACCGACAGTCCCCACATACCACACTGACAGTCCACACATATCACACTGACAGTCCCCACATATCACACTGACAGTCCCCACATACCTCACTGACAGTCCCCACATACCACAATGATATTCCCCACATACCACAATGATATTCCCCACATAACACAATGATGTTCCTCACATACCACAATGATATTCCCCATATACCACAATGATATTCCCCATATACCACAATGATATTCCCCACATACCACAATGATATTCCCCACATACCACAATGATATTCCCCATATACCACAATGATATTCCCCACATAACACAATGATATTCCTCACATAACACAATGATATTCCCCACATACCACAATGATATTCCCCATATACCACAATGATATTCTATTCTGTTCTCTGGTTACTGCAGTGACTCCTGTGAAGCAGTAAGGCTGCTCTAACACACATGGTATGTTAGGTATATATTGTTACTGGACAGTGAAGACCTGAGTGGCATTTGTAGAATGCTTGGCATTATTATGGCAGGAGAATAGCTTCTAAAGCCTATGTAACAGTGTAGATTATATTCTACCCAGCTGCGTAGTTTTCTCTTGCATTGTTCTGTCAAAGGCTGGGAGACTGCATGTATAGTCACGTTCAACTGTAGCACACCTCCAAGAGACTGCAACTGTGAGAGCAAAGAACATCCTTTTTAAGATTTTCCAGTGGTTCAGAAAAGTTAATACAGAGACTCAAATCACTTGCCTTGGAGGGTTTGAAAACAGAACGGATTAAAACCTGCTGCTAACAGTAATGTGAATTATTACAGGCCAATACACCAATAAAAACCCTCACATGGAAAACCCCCCCAAAAATACATTTGACTAAATTGTCTCCATCTTGCTCTCTCTCTCCTCCTTGTCTCTTTCCATCATGTTGAATAATGCGATGGCTGGAGTTCAGATGACTCATTTTAGCTCCCGTCGTGGGTGACAGAGTTATACAACAAGTCCAGAGAAACACACGCACCCTAGTCACTCCACACACACACACACACACACACACACACACACACACACACACACACACACACACACACACACACACACACACACACACACACACACACACACACACACACACACACACACACACACACACACACACACCCACACACAGTGTAAGGTTAAATTCCACTGCTGCAGCAGCTCTGATGTTCCTCCTCACCTGACCAGTGGACTCTGACTCTGATCTCTCATTTAACTGCTCCATCACTCGCTTCCTCTCTCCCTCTCCCTTGCTCCCGCTCTCTCTGACCCTCATTCTCTCTTTTCCCTCCCTCTGTCTCCCTCATTCTCTCTTCTCCCTGCTCTCTCTCCCTCATTCTTTCTGCTCTCTCTCTCTCCCTCATTCTCCCAGCTCTTTCTCTCTCTCCCTCATTCTCTCTGCTCTCAATCTCTCTCCCTTATTCACTTTGCTCTCTCTCTCTCTCCCTCATTCTCCCTGCTCTCTCTCTCTCCCTCATTCTCCCTGCTCTCTCTCTCTCCCTCATTCTCCCTGATCTCTCTCTCTCCCTCATTCTCCCTGATCTCTCTTTCTCTCCCTCATTCTCTGTGCTCTCTCTCTCTCTCTCTCTCTCTCTCTCTCTCTCATTCTCTCTGCTCTCTCTCTCTCCCTCATTCTCCCTGTTCTCTCTCTCTCTGCCTCACTCTCTCTGCTCTCTCTCTGTCCCTTATTCTCTCTGCTCTCTCTCTGTCTCCCTCATTTTCCCTGCTCTCTCTCTCTCTCTCTGCTCTCTCTCTCTCTTTCAGCTCTCTCTCTCTCCTTCATTCTCTCTGCTCCTTCTCTCATCCTCGCCTCTGTTGCCACGGCAGCAAAACCTGACAATGAGAGAGACAGGGGGAGAGAGAAAATGTCATCTGAATCATTTCATCTATAACCTGTGTGTGTTTGTCTATGTGTAGATGTTTGTTTGGTGTGTGTGTGTCTTTGTCTGTGTTTGTGTATATCTGATGTGTGGGTGGGTAGGTGGGAGCACTGTGTGGAGTCAGTACATCAGTGCATCATACAGCACTGAGTGATCCCATCAGTATATAGGATAGGCTATACAGCCCGTTTGCCTGTACTGCTCTATATAGGATAGTTGCAGCTAGAGATACTGATCTGGGATTCTATTCACTGTGGTTTGATGGAAGAGAATATTGAAACCATTAGGCAGTACTCTCTTGCCTGATGCAGTACTTCTGTTCATGTTTGATATTGTCTGCCCCTTCTGTGATTCTGTCTGTAAGTACATCTGTAAGTACATCTGTCTGTAAGTAATTATGCACTTCAGATGCTTCACTTTGGTTTGTATTGTATTACTATTTAAATCAGCTTTTGTTCTTCTCCTTGCAGTCTGTGTAATATTCCTATTTTTATTTCAAAGATCTTGTTCCAAATGCAAATGTTAGTTGCTTAATCAACCCATGGGCCAATTGAGTTCAAGGAGAGGTTTCTAATTGGGACTAATGTTCTGTGTTAATATAAGAGGAGAGAGCAACAGGTCTGAGGGGCGGCAGTCAGACAGCCTGGAACACCAAACATCAGATCAGCTTCACAAACCTCCTGAGGATCAAACTGCACTGTGGTTCACCCCTACCACTGATCTGAGAGGCTATACACACGCATGAGACAGAACACTCTCTCCAGGAAGGTTAGGAAGCGTATGTGAGTAGACGAGAGAAAGAAAGTCGTGACATGCCCGGATGTGACCGTGTCAGAGGGGCATGGTGCGCCCCAAAGCGACCGGTGTCGGTGACTGAGGGCCTGTGTATCTGGGTGGACATGGGGAAGGAGAGATGCATTGAGTAAAATTGTGTGGCAGGGGAAGATGGGATGTTGAAATGGATAGTGAATAAAGACAAAGACAGAAAGGGGGAGAGATGAGTAAGAGCTAATTCAGAGAAATAAAGAGATGGGATGAGGTCTGGGGACCTGAAGCACTGTAATAAAAAGAAACAAGGAAAGTTATGGAGACAGAAAAAGAGAGTGGAGAAGATCTTGTTGTCATTGCAGGCAATCTCAACACTGTGCGTTACAGGGAAGACATCCTCCTCCCTCATGTTGTACCCTTCCTGCAGGCTCATCCTGACATGACCCTCCAGCATGACAATGCCACCAGCCATACTGCTCATTCTGTGCGTGATATCCTGCAAGACAGGAATGTCAGTGTTCTGCCATGGCCAGCGAAGAGCCCAGATCTCAATCCCATTGAGCACGTCTGGGACCTGTTGGATCGGATGGTGAGGGCTAGGGCCGTTCCCCCCAGAAATGTCCGGGAACTTTCAGATTCCTTGGTGGAAGAGTGGGGTAACACCTCACAGCAAGAACTGGCAAATCTGGTGCTGTCCATGAGGAGGAGATGCACTGCAGTACTTAATGCAGCTGGTGGCCACACCAGATACTGACTGTTACTTTTGATTTTGACCCCCCCTTTGTTCAGGGACACATTGTTCCATTTATGTTAGTCACATGTCTGTGGATCTTGTTCAGTTTATGTCTCAGTTGTTTAATCTTGTTATGTTCATACAAATAATTACACATGTTAAGTTTGCTGAAAATAAACACAGTTGACAGTGAGAGGACGTTTCTTTTTTTTGCTGAGATTATTTTGCTCAGATTACACAGATCCACAAAGAATTTGGAAAAAAAACACAATGTTGACAAACTCCCATATCTACTGGGTGAAATACCACACTGTGCCATCACAGCAGCAAGATTTGTGACCTGTTGCCACAGGAAAAGGTCAACCAGTGAAGAACAAACACCATTGTAAATACAACCCATATTTATGCACTTTTCTACTTTAACCATTTGCACATCGTTACAACACTGTATATATACATAATATGACATGTATAATGTCTTTATTCTTTTGGAACTTCTGTGAGTGTAATGTTTACTGTTCATTTTTATTGTTTATTTCACTTTTGTATATTATCTATTTCACTTGCTTTGGCAATGTTAACATATGTTTCCCATGCAAATAAAGCCCCTTGAATTTAACTGAATTGAGAGAGAGAGAGACAGAGAGACAAATAGAGAGTAGGAGAGAGACAGAGATAGAGTAGGAAAGAGAAGATTGAAAGAATGGGAGAGAGATAGAGAGAGACAGTAGGAAAGAGAGAGATCGAATGAGAAACAGAGAGAGTGGGAGAGTGATAGAGAGTAGGAGAGAGAAGGAAAGAGAGAGATTGAGAGAGTGGGAGAGAGAGACAGAGAAAGTGGGTGAGAGACGGAGAGAGAGAGAAAGAGAGAAAGAGGTTACAGTGAGAGATGCTGAGTCAATGGGATCTCAGATTGAGAGTTCCACAGTGGGGCTTTTGATGTTCACCACACACTGTCTGACCTCATCCTGTGGAAAGCCTGAAGGGTTAAAGTAAGGGTCCTGTATTACACCCCCTCCCTATTGTAATGCAGTGAACTACCCCACAGCACAGCCGGATTGTCTGGAGGCTACACACACACACACACACACACACAC